>NC_088934.1:11050000-11232500 GCF_038396675.1 Hydra vulgaris | reverse complement strand
GATTTATAACGAAGATAGTAGCAGAAAGAAGATAAGGAAAGTTCAGTTCGACGAAGGATTAGTCAAGGATGAATGCTCAGGGGACTTGGATCAGACTAAATTCAGAAGAATCGTACTTGTCCCCATTCTTATCAATGCCCTAATTCAACGTGCAGATGCGCCCTTACAAAAAAACCCAGCGAACTTCCAGTGAAAGTTCACTGGAAATGTAAAAGATCACTGGAAATTCACCTCGCTGGGTTTTCCGCAAAGTTTACGACTTCGCTGGAAATTCACTGGAAGTTCACTGGAAGTTCACTGGAAGTTCACTGGAAGTTTAACGAAAAACGTCATTTTATTTCCAGCGATCTAAAACTTAAGTGGAAATTTAGCACTTTCCAATAATCAAAAACGTTGCTCGTTTTATAAGTCAATATTGATATAGCTTTTGATAACAGTTAAAACTTTCTTGAAATTTGACAGATATAACTGCTTGAAATTTGACAGATATAACTGTAGGTACTTTAATATCGGCCGTAACTTTAGTCGGAAATTGCACTTGGTTTTTCATATACTTAGATAAACCCGATTTTTAGTCATCTCTGGATAGTGTGTTTTTTTAAAACCAGACTGCTCTTTAAATTCTTTAGATTTTAAAATAGGCTTGTTTGTATTTCAACATTGAATACTTAATCTTTTTATAAATAACTTGGAAATCCTTCATCCAGTGTGTTGTTAGTGAAAAATTTGATTTTCAAAACAAGGTAAGTTTTTATTTTCGAAATTTTTTGCTTTTTGTGCTAGATAGTCATTTTTTTATTAAATTTGCATAAGGATGTATGTATCTAATTTACTTTTGTGTATTTTTTATGTAAATAAATTACCCAATTTTAAAAATAAATGCTTCCCAACGAACTTACCCACAAGTAACCGGTTATTAATACCGATAATGGGCATTTGTGGTGTTGCACAATCCAATTTAGAATAAATACAAGTTTCAACACAAGTTTCTTAAACTACTATTGTTATTTTTTTTAAATATGGTTGAATTCTAATTTTATAAAATTTGACATTTTTTTTACTTAGTTATAATGATTATAAAGTGTAGTAAATTGTGCTTAGCTTAAATGGCATAATAATTAATAAATCAATAATAATATAATTGAAATAGCTATGTCTTATTTATCGTAGATTAGTTGCTAATCTACGATAAATAAGATTTATTTAAAAATTAATACTTAGTAGTTTTTCTTTGTTTTTATTACGTTGCCTTGTTAATTATTAAATATATAAATCCCTTTTTTTTTATTTCAGTTTTTTACAATAACTTATTTTTGTGACATGGAGAAAATAATTAAAAAGGCAAAAGACTTTGAAGATCTTCTTGGTTCCCACAAGTATAAAATACTTTCAAATGGTTTTGTGTACAATGTTTTTTTAAAACAGAACAGAAATGCTACAGAAACAGCTAAATATTTAATTCAGCAATTTAGTAAAAGTGAATGTAAAGTTTCATCATTAACACTATCAATTCTAAGAGTTAACGAAAAAATCCAGTTTTTTAAAAGACACATACATTATAGCTGGGATAGGATAGTTGTTTTTTTAAGTGAAGACTTCAAGTTTCCGCTAGCCAGGGCATCACTTCTCCCTGTTCAGCCAAAGACACCTCCTTCTGTGTCTCTATTAAAGACAAGGATTAACAGAGAATGTCATTCCTGTGAAAAAAGGAAACTTTATAATAAAGCCTTACTTACTCAAAACAAAAAGCTTAGGACAGTGATCAAAACAGTAAAAAAAGAGAAAACAACAATCAGTAAGACTTTTCAAGTTAAGAGAGTAAACCAACTAATTAAAAGAACCTCACGCCGGATCTCAAAATATCAGTTGAAGGCCCAAAAATATGAAGCTGATGTTATATCTTTAACAAAATCCTTGAAAAAGTTGAACCTCAAATGCAAAAGTTTGGTTAAAGAAAATAAAAGTTGTAAGAAGAAGATCCTGACATTAGAATTTACTATTTTAGATTTAGAAAAAAAACTTAGAGTTCAAGACTTAGCATTGAAAGAAAGTGATATTACCATAGACCAGCTAAACTGCGACATCAATCAAATTGAAAAGGGTTCAATTTTTACAAAAGAAAAAAAAAGTTTCAATGCCTCATTGCGTCTGGTTGTTTACCATTGTCTTGAAAGCAACGTGCCTGTAGATGCCATACCTAAAGTGATCATGTCATGTGCAAGTCTTGGTAACGTGAATTTGAAGCCTCAAGATCTCCCCAATCTGTCAACGATTGCGCAGATGTCCAGAGAAATGGGAGTAATTGCTCTGCTACAAGTGGCAGAAACAATAATAAATGCTGATGTTGTGACATTAGCATTTGATGCAACAACAATTAAGGGCATTCACATAAATCAAATTCATTTTGCTACTAAGCAACAAATCCTTACAGCCAGCATCACTGAATTACCAGGAGGCAAGGCAGAGGACTATGTAAAACACATTACTGATACCATTGAGGATTTAGCCAACACATATGCAGCATATTATAAATTAGAGATTGCTGATGTAATGAAAAAACTAATGGGCAAAATAATGTCAAACTTGACAGACAGGGCCTCAGTTAACCATGCAGCAGTTGTGAAGCTAAACAGCATACTTGAAAAAGAGCTGTTAGAGTTAAACTGTCATCTGCATCCACTTGATGGAATAGCCAGTGAGACCAGGAAAGCACATCAAAAGCTGAATGATACAATACCCAGTACCACTTATGGGTCAGATTGCAGAGCTGCAAATCTTTTGTACAGCATTTCAAAGTTAAGGTCAATGTTTGAATTATGTATTTGATCCAAATAATGTAAACAAACTGCATATTGTTACTTTTTTTATAAAATCAGAGTTTAATTGCTTGCTATATTTTAAGTCTGCATTATTGTATTTCAGATACAAGGCCAAAGGAGATCCGCATGGTTTTAAATCCTTTCTCAAGCAAAGTGGATTATCTTGCAGTACTTTTCCAAGGTATGTTGGCAACCGATTGCACATACTGTTTTGTTCAGCTGGCATTGTATACAGGTACTGACAATTGGTATTCAACTATCTAGTCCATGCATTTGATTTTCCAATAGCAAATGCATAATTTGTTTTATTCTGTTTTTAGGCACAGACAAATACTAGTCAACTATCTGGAGAAGTACTGCAACAACACGACTTTACTGAGGACATCTCTACTAAGAGATTTCAAGAATGAGGAGATAATGATCCATCTACAAGCCCTTGGACTCTGGGGCAAATTCTTAACTGGACCTTGGATGGCCCTTTTTTATGCAGAGGAAAAACAAAGAAACCATTTTAAATTGGTATGCAATTTTTTTTATTCTTACAATGTAACTTAAACATTTAATGCATGTATTAATTTATGATCTAAAAAAATAACTTCTAATAAAAAATAACTTCTTTTTAGGCTGAGTATCTCAAATCTGCAATTAAGGTTGTGGAAATACTTTGTAATGAGCCGGAATTTCTATTGTCGTCACAGTTAGATGCATTTGGTCGCCCACTGATTTCTGATGAGACATTGGTTACATTACGCATTATTGAAGGGAAGTATTTGGAGCAATTGCTTTCTGTTTTAAAAATAATAGCTAATGCTACAGTGACAGTTTTAAAAAGGCAGCTGTTAAGGTACTTGACTGGTGAACTCTCTACACCGAGCCAGTTCATGCAAGATAAGGCAGTTAGTGCCCCTATTAATAATATTTGGGCTGAGAAAACCCTTGGCATGATAGACTTTTTTACTCGCAGGGCGCCTAATGCTGAAATTTCATTTTTAGATGGCAAGACAAAGGTGAAGGTGAACAAATCTCTGGACTGGCTGTGTAATAATACAAAAAAAGAGCAAGAAAAAATAGTTAAATTTTGTATATCTAGGGGGGCAGTTTCAAGAAAACAAAGTAAAGAGAGAAGGTTGAGAGGAGAAGAGTTAGCAAAGTTACGGTTAAAAAAAAAGGTCAGAAAAGAGAAATGGAACAAAGAAATAGATTAGCTAGAGATATAAAAAAACTTATTTTAGAAAATAGTTTAGATATTGTACATAATTCCATTTTCTCTTCACTCTCAGAATACCAAAGAGTCAAAGTATTAGAAATGTTAAATGAGGATCCAGTTAAAATTGAAGGAGCTAGAGTTGAACATTTATTGAATGAGGAGGGGAATGAAGTAGCTTATAAGGGAAGAATAGTTATGAAGTTACCACCAGTTACTGGAAAAGTTGTTAGTTTTATAATGGCATATTGGAAAGAGGATGAAGAAGAAGATGATGCAGAAGACTTAAAAATACCAGTAGATAGCCTCTTGGCTGACGTTGCTCTTGGTGATTTAGTTTTCTATTGATTCAGGTTCTACATTTAGTTACCGGTATTTAAATATTAGACAAATGTTTACAATAGTATTTTATTTTAGTTATGCATTTTAATTTTTTTGTTCTTTTGAACGTATCATTTTTTATGATTAATTGTGTTTAACTTTATGTTGTTTTCAATTTTACTCCATTTTAAAAGATTTTCAATATTATATTGATAAATAATATTTATATGAGCCTCCTTTCAGCAGACTAGTAATTTGTACCTTAAACATAAAGTTAATGTAATGAGTCATATACCTTAGAAAAATAAGTCTTCTTTGCACTTAGTTTGTGAACTATTAATTTTTAAATTGCATCCTCGTCAAAATTCACCCCCACTCCACTTTGTTTTTTGTATCTGATAAGATGAAAATAAGCTATTTGATCCATAAAAAATTTAATAAATTAAAGATCTAATAATGATGAATCACTGTTTTAAATTTTATTACATTATCTCAGTCAGTTTTTTACTTATGCAGTTTTTAGTGCCAGTAACGCAAAATATTGGTCACGGTTTTTCTTAATTTTCTATAGCAGAAATTACCACTTTTACACGCGGAAAAAAAATCATAACTTCCGTCATAGTTAACATAGACAGGCAAATTAGGCGTCATTAAATAGCTCTCATTAAGCTCTATGTAACAGCATAAGTTTTGTAATTGTATTATTATATTGAATTTTTTATCAAAGTACCTAATAACTGCTTGAAATTTGACAGATATAACTGCTTGAAATTTTTTATTCCAATTTTTGTAATAAAGTAAACGTTGTTTTTTTGTATCTACAGTTTCAGTTTCTATTATTTTAAGTTCTACTCAATCTCTAAAACCACAGGTATGTTGTTCAGTATGTTCATTTTATTAAAGCAAATACATATTCAACTTGATAATTTCACAAAAGTTTATTATTATAAACTTCTTTATTGTAGATAATTGAACATAATAGATAATTATTGATTTTTATATATATATATATATATATATATATATATATATATATATATATATACACAAGGGTGTCCCAAAAAACAACATTTTTGAAACTAATCTGCTCCCACCCCCCAAATGTGTTCTATCTAATACAAAAACACTAGGTTTAAAATTTTTTTGAATAAAAAATATTTTAAGGGGTCTCTCAAGTCCCTCGAATATATATATATATATATATATATATATATATATATATATATATATATATATATATATATATATATATATAATATATATATATATATATATATATATATATATATATATATATATATATATATATATATATATATATAACACCCTAAAGCCCAATTAGGTTAAGCACAAAAGGTTCTCTTGTTGTCTTTCTGATGGTAATCTTGTTTAGCTAAAGTTTAATTTTACCTGCTTGTCTCTTTTATTTTAGATGCCTAGAATTGGTTGCTACAAGAAATGGCAATCAGGGGAAGTAAGTGTTCCGAGAACAACACGTTGGAGGATGTCAAAAGTTGATTGTGCTCAACAACACAATGAGAGCACCTCTGATGACAATGATTCTATTGACGATGAATTTATATATCATTTATCTGACTTTGATGAACCAGAAAATGAAACAATTCATAATGAGTTTGATGAAAATGCAAGTTCAGAGAGTCCACCTCTGTATCCTGGCTCAAAGATAAATGTCTCTAATGCATGTTTATGCATAATGACTTTTATTTTGCGTTTTAATTTGTCCTACAAAGCCTTAGAGGCGTTGTTAACACTCTTAACTATTTTATTGCCACACAGTGTTTTGCCAACATCTAAATATTTGTTTTTGAAGTTTTTCAAGAAGGAAAAAGATTTATATGAAAAAGTTTTTTTTTGTGATGATTGTGAAGTTGCTTTAAGTTCTAATAAGCAGTGTACAAAATGTTTGAAATATTTTACATCATCCTATCTTTATAAGAAATGCAACTTTTTTCATATTTTAAACATAAACAAACAGCTTAAAAACACTTGTGATAACAATTGGATACATTTAGCAGATCTTGAAGAAAATGGGCAAGCAACAATTAGACTTGTTGTTAATACTGATGGAGTTCCCGTTTTCAAATCATCAAAGTGGTCCTTGTGGCCTTTGCTAGCATCCATTCATAATTTTCCATATTCATTGCAAATTACTAATATTTTGTTTTTTGGTCTCTGGTCGGGTTTTAAAAAACCAAATATACAATTATTTTTATCTCCTTTTATTGATATTTTTACTAACCTATCCACTAATGGTATACTCTTATCTAATAATGTTCGTGTTTTTTTTTCATGTATCTATTTTTTCATGTGACACAATTGCAAGAGCTCTGGTTTTTTGTCGCAGGCAATTTAATGGTTATAATGGTTGCCATTGGTGTTCTTCTAGAGGGGAAAGAGTTCCAAAAGGCAGGGGGTCTTGTATGACTTACCCATTTTCTGATGTTAGTATGAATTGTAGAAGCAATACAGATTTTTTTTGTGTTAATGTGGTTGAAGGGTTTTTAGATATTTCACCATTAGTAAGAGTGCATAATTTTGATTGTGTAAATGGAACAGTTGTTGATAATCTGCACTGTATAGAGCTTGGTGTTATGAAAGCTATGTTTTCTTTCTGGTTTGATAGTTGTTATTCTGGTTCTATTTTTTCTATTCGTAGACACTGTACTGTTATAAATAATCTTTTATCTGCAATTAGTGTGCCAAGCAATATAAGGCGGACTCCACGATCATTAAGTTGCATAAAGCATTGGAAAGGTGTTGAGTTTTTTAATTTTTTAGTTTTTTATGGTCCTGTTATTTTATGTGATATTTTGCTTCCGCAGTTTTTTGACCATTTTATTCTTTTATCTAATGTTGTTTTTATGTTGAATAATAAGGTATTATCTGAAAGTGTTGTCAATGAAGCCACGTTATTAGTTAATTGATTTGTTTATGAATTTCCTGGTTTGTATGGTAGAGAGAATATGTCTTATAATGTGCACCAATTACTTCATCTTCCCTCATGTGCTTGTCTATGGGGGCCTTTATTATCTTATTCTTGCCATCAGTTTGAAAATTTTAATGGCATTATTTTATCGTTTTTAAATGGTACTCAAGATATATTTACTCAAGTAATAGATCGATTTTCATATTTAACCACATGTAACATTCAAGCTTCTAATTCTAATATTATAGATGAAGATTGCATAGACTTTTTGGAAGACATGTTATGTTCTCATAATTTTAATTTTAAAGGAGTTATTATTGGCTCTATTAAAGTTTTAGATAAAGGCTGTAATTATAATATTCCTAATTGCGAGAAACTGTTTTTTGAGCATTATTTAGGTAAGCATATTTCTGAATTTCAAAAATATTACAAAGTTTCTATTGCCTAACATTTACCATATTCGTCATAAGAATGTTCGCCATTGTGACTCACTTGTTAAACTTACTTGTGGATCATTTTGTAGTATTGAATATTTCTTTATTTTTGAGATGAAATGTTTTTGCTTGTGTTAAATTATTAAAAACAAATCCAAAAGAAGCTAAGCATATTTTTATGTATACTTATGCAGAATGTCTATCTATAATTTTTGCAGAGCAAATTATACAAAAAGCTTTTTTGGTTGAAGGTTGTATTGTAAGTATTCCTGATTTATGCCCTTTTTAACTCTTCTATAATTATTCTTTGTGTAATAATATTATTTGTATTATTATTGCTTTTTATCTTTGCATGATGATTTGTTTGTAACATTTTAATTTTTTTTGTGAGCTGTTTACATAACTCTTTTTTGGTAAACTGTTTTTTTTTTGGTGAACTGTAATTATTTTTTGGTGAATTGTAATTTTTTTAGGTAAACTATTACATTTTGTATTTGTGACAAAAAAGTATATGTAAACTTCAACAGTTTATGTTGGCTTTTCAATTTTGTGAAAACTTTTGGTTTAAAAATATTGTTTCTGTTTAAAATTGTTTTTTTATTTTATTAAATTGATATTTACATTTTCTATAACTACTGGGTTGCTGTTTTATTTTTAAATTTACCTAAGTCATTTTATTCAACTTTCTACACAGCAACAATTAGAGTTTTGTTATTTCAGAAGCATGGTACTAGTTAGAATCGGATTATTTTCATATAATCTTCTGTATCCTTAGACCGTTGCAATTTCTGTTACAATATACTTAACTGCTTATATGTTGTTACAATTTTTAAATACTTAAAGTTTTATTAATATACATCTATAAGTTTATGAAATACACATTTATAACTATATGTTGCTAATGGGGTATAAAATTTAATAGCAACTTATAATTTACTTCAAAATTTTTTCAAAATTATTTATTTATTTGTAATCTTTAAATTTATTTAAGTCTTAGTATTCATAATGTCTAAGTTTGCTGTTATACAATGGTCTCGCAATGGATCTGTCTCTGTTGAATGGGATACATCTGTACTTAACAGGGCTTTTCTTGTAAATAACAAAGAAGGTGATGTAAGATTACTGAAGGTGATGTAAGATTACACGAAACTTACTAATCGAGATGAAGGTCCCAAATGTTTTAAGTTTCTTTTGATATTTTATATTTAAAGTTGTTAATTATTTCAATTGCGTATGCTTCCAGCATTTTAAATATTTCATATAATAACATTGTTAGTAGTCTTTTTTGTTTGATGTATTACTAACATCTGTTTTTAAAGATATATTTAGCATTTATGAAATAGTAATTATATAATTATATTTAGACAGTTTGGAAGAAGCTTTATTGAAAAAAAAGCTCACTTATCAAGAAAAAAAAAGATAAGAAGTCGCTAAACATAACAAATGAAATTTAGGTTTATATATTATGAAATTTACTTTGAGCAAGATCAGTTCAAACTCTGGATAAAACTTTGTTAATTTTTTAGGAGTCTGTTAGAGTTGAATATGTAACAGTTCAGCAAATGGAGTTATTGTTGGTAAGTTTATTCTACTAATAGTTTCATTTATAAAAATGGCTTTAACTCTTCAAAAATGGAAACTTATCGAAACCATACAATTTTAGAAAAGTAGACATTAAGCATAAACAAAAATTAATTAACCTATCCTGTTTATTTATAAAATAAAATTTTTTGTTACATATTTTTACAATATCTAGAATACTCATACTATGGCCTTAAAAGAAGATTTTGCTAAGAACTAACAACATTGTACAAAAAAATAGAAAGTAAGTAAACAGTCATTTGTATTCAAAATAAAATACTGACATAGATGAGATCAATTTTGGCAATTCTAGTTTTTTTTTACAATAATAAGAATTTTATTATAAAATGTTTTAAAAATTTTAAATGGAATTGTAATAACTAAACATTTATGATTTACTTCATCAGATGTTTTATGATTATTACTAGGTTGTTCAAGTGTACTTCATTTTTCCTTTAGTTTTTCACTGCTTGTGACCATTCAGTAGATTTAAATGCCCAACTTTTCTGTTTTATATGACCATCTGTTTAAAATACCCTAAGTTTTATAATGCCCTATATTTTAAATTGTATGTATTTTATTTTACTTTTAGGACTTGTTAGCAAAACAGAAGGTGACTTAAGCGAAGAGTTGCCAAGAAAGATGGCAAAAATGTTGATTTCCCAACCACCGACAAGCCATTTAAAACCATTTCCATTATACTTACAACCAACAAATTCACAAATACCACCTCCTTTATCACAAACATTACGAGTAACTCCTCCTTTCTCAACCCAATCCCAATCCAAACAATTCCAATCTTTTTCAACTAATGACTCCATTAATGATCATCCTGATTCCTCTTTTTTTCTTAACAATTATAATTCGTTTCATGAAAAATCGTTCCATTCAATTGACTTCAATCAACTTCAATCAGAAAACATTCAATCGACTTCAAATTCATTTCAAACGCCTTCTCCATCTTTTTCACTACCAACACAGCTATATTCTGTTCCACAAATGCCACCACCATTGTTGCATTCACAACCAACATCGCTAATAAATTCACACCTTCTACTATCAATGCATTCACAACTATCAGAACAAGTACCAGCACATTCATTAGTTTCCCATACAACGCAGCCAACAGATTATATATGCAGTGACAAAGAAGTCACTGAAAACATGATTCCTAAAAGGGTCTTAACAGCACCCTCAGAAAAAAAGCTGGTCAAACAGTTATTAGGCTATTTTTATGAAAGAAATAAGTTGGTGAATCCTTCGCTATCTAGAAAAAAGGCTCCTCAAAGTTTTCAGTTTCAAAAAAAGTTGGCCTTGATCCAGCTGTGTTGCATTTAATAACAGGTAAAAAAAAATATTAAATTTAAATACTTATACTCTGGAATTCCAGAATCATTTCAATTCGAGAAACTGCTAATCTGCAATTTTTACAGAACTTATAATATCCAAGTTTTCAAATTTTTCAAAAAATGATGTCAGTGTTGCGCTCTGTGAAAAAATTAATGACGAACGCAGAGCTTATTTTAAAGCAGGTATTATATTTTAATGCTGGAGTTACTTTTCGTGTTTAATTATAATTTTATATCTTTAGTTTTCATCATTTATAAATAACATAATTTTGTGAAGACTACCATGTCTTAATTTTATTTTATAGAAAAACAATAAATAATTGGATTTTTTAATTTTTTAATTTCAACTTGTGATTTTCGTATGATCTTTTTTTTTAATTTAAGTCTTGTGTTAGTTATTATTGTCTTAGTATATTTTTTTTAGTATTAATTATTTTAATTACCGTATAAGCTCTAATAGTAACTAACTTTTATTATCACAAGTTTGGCTAAGTTTACGTTGTAGTGTCACCAATCAAATTTTTTTTTAAAGTAATGATTAATTTTTAAAGATAAATTTGTTTTTGCTTTTATAATTTATCCTTGGTTTTTAAAGTTATATTTGTTTTTAGCTGTTATACTGTTTTATGTTTGCTTACTATTCTACTGTTTATTTTATATATTATTATATGTTTTTATATAATTATTATATATGCCCTTTATATATTGTATCATTTTTTTTTAGCTCCGAAGACCCAAACGGAAAAGAATGCGCCAAGCACTATATAACTTACGATTTTATTAATTTTTGTTTGTTTTGATAACTTGTCTGTAGAGAACCAACAGACCGCATTTATGATTTCTTCGCCTCAAAATATACAAAAATATCCTAATAAATAAAATTCAAAAAAGTTTAAATAAGTTATCAGGAAAAGTAAACAAATTGCATTTATTCGAAAACAAAAAAATGTACAGCCTTTTGGTTCTCGACTTATGAAATTCATTCAATTTTTTTTCAAACAAGCTTGGATAAGTTTATGCAAAGTAATTTTGCTTTATTAAATTTTTTTGTAGATTATGTTTTACGAATTAAATCTCTATCAAAACAAAAAAAAATAAAAATACAATTAAGATCTTTTGTTTAGTTCGTTTAAATGGTTAAAATAGAAAAAAATTTGATTTAAGCTTAAAAAAATGTAAACCATTTAAATAAAGAAACATGCGTAATGTATAGTAAAGATCCACAATATGCTTACATTAACTCGTTCTTAACAAAATCTCTGAGCCAAGGTCAATAAAAAAACAAACATTTACTTTAATATTAGTGAATTTACTTTTTATTTTCTTGTTAAAATTTATGAAAGTTTGTATTCATACTTAAGGTAGTTTATTATTGTATTTCTATTTTAAATATCGATATTTTTAAATAAATGTTATATTAAACATTTTTATTTTTCTATGCTTAATTTGTCTTATTTCGCGCTTATCGGTTTTAAATATTTAAAATGTTTATGAACGTTTTAAAAAAAATATATTCTAAAAAACTACATCTTAAAAAATACAATTCCAGCAAATTCGCTAAACTTCCATTTTTTATATATAAACATGAAAGTTAGCTATGAAAGATCACTGGGTTTTGGAACAAGATCACTGGAAAAGTTCACTGGGTTTTGGAACAAGATCACTGGAAGTTCGCTGGAAAAGATCACTGGAAGTTTGCTGGGTTTTGGAACATTTTTTCACTGGAAGTTCACTGGGTTTTTTTGTAAGGGCGTATTCTGCTGTGTGTGACAAATTTGGTTTTTTGACCAATTTAACTTGCTTATCCGCTTACACAATAAAGGAATATTGTGAAAATGTCAGGATGGCTTACAGTGAAGACATTAAAATAAGTTTAAAAGATGAAATGGTTCGTTTTTCCGCCTACCTAAAAATTCAATTCGCCAAATTTGCAGAACAGTAAATGGACGAAGATTACAGTAAAAAGTTATTAATTTACAAGTTGTTGAACTGAAGGAAGCATGGACTAAAGGAAGCATGGACTAAAGGAAGCATTTCCCAATGTCGAAATTACATTTCGTATTTATTTGAGTCTGATGGTGTCCAATTGTACAGGAGAAAGAAGTTTTTCTAAACTGAGTAGAATTAAGAATGAACTGAGATCAACAATGACACATAATAGATTAAATAATCTGTCACTGATGTCAATTGAGCGTAAAATTTTGAATGAAATAAATTTCGATGAAGTGGTAGAAACATTTGCTATAAAGAAAGAGAGAAAATTGATGTCAAAGGAAACCTAAGAACTAACTTAATTTTGGAATTCTCTAAAATATTGTTGTCTAAAATAAGCGAAAAAATAACGACAAATATACCAACGTCCAGGTATTAAACTATTTTATTTTATAAGGGCCCCGCTGAATTATTCACCTCAGGCCCCTCGTGTGCTTAATCCGCCACTGGATGCCACTAACGGTCCACTCAGTAACCAATAAGCATAACTCCAAGGAAACGTTTAAAATGTCTATATAAGTCCACCGCAAATCCACAATACAAATGTTTGCTAAGTAGGGAAGTGTAATTTCTCTTATCCACTCATTAAGAATTAGTTGTCATACCTTAAACTTACACAAATTATATGGAATTTCATTTCACGCTACATTAAACTTGGCGGTTTTCCGCCATGAATTTCCAGAATTCGAATGGAACTTTTTTTATTTAACTCATCTTCTCACTAATTATAAGATAAATTAATGCGTGCACGTAAAATTTTTTGCAATAATATTTTTTTATCACTAATTTTTTAACTTTAGTAACAATATTGTTTTTTAATTTTATTTTGCTTTTTTGTGTATTTATAGGTCAATTTGTAGACAAAAAGCTAATGAGGTCAGTCGGTCAAAATATTTACCCCGGTAGTAAGTGCTTTTACAGGACAGTCTAACACATTTCTTCAAAAAAAAAATTTTAATCAAAATATAAAGCCATTTTAGTTAATATAATAACAGCATTACTAATGATATAAAGTTACAACTTTAAGATAATATTTAATTACAATACAAGGTTGTAATATTGCAATATTACGTTACGACACAAGGTTGTAATATTGCAATATTACGTTACGACACAAGGTTGTAATATTGCAATATTACGTTACGAGACAAGGTTAAAGTGAGGTTAGGCTACAAAGATTTTTGATATCTAGTTTTTGGTTTTATTTTTTTCATTTAATTTTCAGCGATATCAGACATGCTTCTCGTGTTAACCTGTATTCCTTACATTATTGGTGAAAAGCTATACGATTTTCAATTTTGTTTTAACAAATCATTTTGTTTTATATATTTGATTAGCGATTCATTGTTTAATGTTTCTAGCATACTTGCGCTTCTTCTCATCGGAATAGACAGGTATTTGTTTGAAGTTTTTTTTTATCTAAAACGTTTTTATGTTGTTTGATTTGTTTTAAATTTTATTTATTTTATATTTAATTTTTAAAATTTGTAACAAAGTTTTTAATAACTGCTAGATAGAGAAATTCATTTTAGAGAGCGGTTTATCTATTTAGAAATTTAACCGTGTTTTTAAAAACTGCACACACCTCACTTTAACAAAATTACTTTGGCAGTAACAAAATTTTAGATTTTGTTTCTGTCAATCCAGAGGGGACAAGGCGTGGTTTATACGTTTATAAAACGTATTAATACGTTTTTAAACGTTTATTTAAGCGTCTTAAACACGTCCTGTGTCCACTGGGAATATATTACTTTATTATAATTTCTTTTTTATTTTATAAGGTTAGAAAAAGTTTTTTAGCTTTATTTTTTAGTATTTAGTAAAAGTAATTTTTTATAACTTTGACAAAAAAGTTCACAATTCAAAAGTTTTAAAATATTAAAAATTTTCCAACAATTTTATTTTAGATTTATTGCCATTGTGATGCCTTTCCAATATGCGAGTTTGTTAAACCGAACAGGAGTTTTATTAATGCTCTTACTTGTATGGATTTTCTCCTTTGTATGGGCGATAGCTGGCGTTTTCGATTGGAATAGAAATTCAGTTACAAGCGTAAACGTAAATTTTTACTGCTCAAACAAAAATTATAAATTCTACGTTGCATCTTTTTTTGCATTATATATGGTTCCGTTAATTATAATGACAATAATTTATTTTATAATTCTAAAAGTTGCAATTTTGCATATCAAAGCTATTGAGGCCACTCAAGTTGATAATTTACCGAACTATTTTAGTACATTAAATCGCAACAGCGGTTTGAGCACAAACGGTAAAGAAAAAAGTTCTCCGAAGAGACAACTTAGTGAAGAACTTAAAGCTACTAAGTCAGTTGCGGTAGTCTACTTGCTTTTGTGATATGTTGGTTTCCGAATTTGGTTATTAACTTGATTATTTTTATAAATCCAAAATATTTTCCGGACCTAAAGAAAACAAATGAAAACTTATTTGATTTTATATTTTATACATTTGTTAAAGTATTGCCAATGCTGAATACAGTTATCAATCCAATAATATACAACTTTTTTAACAAGCCATTCAAAACATCGTTTGTTAGACTTTATAAACGAACAAAAGAACAAGAACAGTTCAACAAAAGTCGACAGTATCGAACCCAAAGCTTAGAAGGTGGTATTTCTTTAGATTCAGTAACTATAAACAGCTTTATCAATAATAATATTACTTATACTTAAGCGAAACAAAACAATAAATTACTCAAACTGATGAGCTAATTTTTTTTTTAAAAGACTGTTTAACTTGTATCGTTTATTAGAATTGTTGCTATAACAATGATTGTTATAATCTCATTTTTTTATATTAAAAGCTTGTAAATTAAAGAAAAATACTATAAAAAAAAGCTTGTGTTTACTAGAGTAATTGTTAAAAATGAGGAAATTTTTTACACAATTTATACTTATTTTGCACTTTAAGTTTTTACATTTAACTATTATAAGATAACAGATTTATTAGATTTTATTGATAAAAAAACGCTAATTAAAATAAAAGTTAACTTGGAGAGCTTCCAAAATACTTAACTAAACTTTCTGTAAAATTACATTTCTTATGTTTGGGGCTGTCCGTTAATTATGTCAATAATATATTTGCAATTTTTACTTCCCTCTCCCTCTTAACTTGTCAAATTTCTAGAGGCCCTCTATAAAATTACGTCAATATTTGATTAAACCCCCTCCCCTTTCTAACCCAACTAAAATTATAATGGAAAAAAAACTTCATTTTTTTACTTTTTTTTGAGTAATTAAATTTATTTAAAACAGTAACGTTGTTGACGTCAATTTTTTTTTTTTATCTCCTTCCTCCCCTATGTAAATGATTGTCAAAAATTTTAAAATCCCCCTTCTTCTATTTTGTTGACGGACCGTTAGGATAAAAACTATGGTATTTTAGTTTAGGCTGCGGTGTTGAGCCACATAATACTCAGATAATACTTTTTTCAACAGTTAATAAATAAATACTTTTTCTATAACAATGATGTTTTATTTGTGTTAAAAAGCAGGTAACATGATGGACAATAAAAAAATATACATTGTACAAAATTGTTAAACAATAAAGTTATACTTTATCACATGATAATTAAGATTTATAAAGGAACCTTAAAGTGCGCCTAATAATTTAGCCAGATGCTTTATTTGAAATTGCGGGAATGCTTTGAGATTGACCATGGTAATGATTTATTGTTTATTATTAAATACAATTTATATTTGTCATTAAATCAAATTTGTATTTAACTACCAACGTATTATTTTTTTCCTCCTGATATTTAAGGTATTTCAATAAGACCTGACGGTTTTCTTATTGAGCAATCAACTATTTAAGTTGTTTCAAGAATGTGATTTATGAAAATACGTGATTTACAAAAGATTTTTTAACATTAATTTAATTAATAAAGTTATCAAAAAACAGAAGGTTTATTAAAAGTACAAAATTTTCTTAAGGTCCGTTTAATTAATGAAGTCATGCATATTTATATCATTTTTTAATTGTTATTTTTATTTATACTGTGTTACCATTTTAAGGTATTGTTTTATAATTTAAAATACTTAGGTTCATTAATTTTTAAAAGTCTTAATACAAAATTAAGATAAGTTTTAATACAAAATTAAGTTAAACATGATTTAAACAAATTTAACTTATTTTTAACTTATTATTAAATATTTTAGTTATATTATTATCAAATTAGTCATTTTTAAGTGTTTGATGAGTGCTTAAAAAGTATTCAATTGCATTTTTTTCTATTCCGAAAATTTCCGAAATCCCGGGATTGAAAATTTCCTGGATTTTTGCCATCCTTAATACTGATGCTGCATATGTAACCAAAACTGACATTGAGTCTTGAACCTCTTGATTCTGCAAATGGAAAAAGTACTGCGGCTGCTTAACTACTTCGCTACAACTGTTAATTCTTTCTTTTAGTATAGCAGATAAACGTTTAAAAAAAAACCTAACCAAAAAAAACCTAATCAAGAGAAGACAGTCAATTATGAAATTTTATTTTCTGTCATTAGAGTAGATATTTATTAGTTACAATTATTGACAAGATCAAATTTGGCATGCGCATTCTTGCTGATATTCAACTTGTTTGACATATTATCGACAATAAATATAGGTAAAAGGTTTTTGTATTTAAAATGATATTATCTTTGCAACTGCTGTTACCAACATTGAACGGCATACTTAACATGATATGACATCAAAACAATATTTAAAAATATCCGATTATGTGTTTATTTTAAGAGGATAAGTGGGCTTTACTAGGTAGAAGTACGTTTAGACTTACAAGTTGCAATTTTAAGCATATTGTTTAATCTAAAAGAGGGATAACATAATAACAAAGCTTTAGAAACAACGCAAATCATATAAAAAGCAAATTAGTTTGAGGGAGGAAATCAAATGAATTAATATTTCGCAATTGAATAGTAAAAAAAAAAAAGACTTTCGATATTTTAAATTTTAGCTTTTTTATTCTTTTAAAAAACGAAGAAATTTTTAAATCTGGAGGAGTATCTACTTCCAATGATAAAGGGCCCGAACGTGTGTCTGCAAAAGTTCCTTAAATGTTACTTAAAATCAATAGAGTTATTAATTAGCATTCGAACCAAACCTTCGTTGACTCTCAATAATTTTCTTAACAATTAAAAAGTGTTGAAAAAAGTTCTTTGGTTCACATTTGTTTTTGACAATAAAATTTTATTAAAAAGTTCTTTGGTTCACATTTGTTTTTGAATAAAAATTTTTAATAAAAACAATAAAAACTTAAGTTAGATTTTAATTTATTTTAAAAAAATTACAAACTTTGAATAAATATAAATTTAGAACTTAGAGAATGAATAAATATAAAGCAAAAACAAAATATTTTTGAAATTTAATATTCTAATGCATTAAAAATTTGATGACATTTAATCTTCAAAACGTTAATAGACACTGCTGAAGATTTTTTTTAATGTTTTATTTTATATCTTATTTATGTTTTGTATCTGAAATTAGTATCTGTCTTCAGCTTTTTGGTTTTCGTATTTATGTTTTATCGTAATTGGTATTTGGTTTTTTAAAAACAAGTTACTTGTTTTAAAAAAGATTTTTACACTCCAAATCTTTTTCTTTCTTTTTACATCATTAACAAATGTAAAAGGAAAGTAAAAGATCCGGTTAATTAATGGAAATTTTTTTAATGATTATTTTAGAAGCGTGATATTTAGTCTATTTTTATTTCTTCTTTTTTTTATTTTAAGATATTGCATTAAAAAGTCTTTTGAAAATACATTGGTTGAAACTTAAAATTTTGTTACAACACGCGTTTTTTTTATATATATACAAATATAAGAAACCAAACAAATACGCTTGTACTAAAAAGTTTCTTATTTTAAGGTTTTTCCCAATCTAGTACTAAAACTTTCTTAAGTTTCATATTATCAAAAGAGAGAAAAAGTAAATAAAATGCAATTGAAAATATGTTAATAAATGATATAACATATTTTACAGTTTGTCAACCAAAATTATTTGCATTCTATCAATATCACTCAATGTAATATAATTCTCAGATTTATTATTATACAGAACACGATATTCTTCTAATTTTGTATTGTAAACAGGGGCGGATCCAGCATTTTATGGTCTTTGAGATTGAGCAAATTCCGAAAACTCATATGTTTATATTTATGTCGAATAAGGATGCATTGGAAAAAATTGCGATGATTGGAGTCAAGGAACAAAAAGTCACAAAATTTTTGCCCCCTGCGCCAAATGTGAGAGCAATAAGTTAATAAAATATTTTTTGTACTATTCTGAACCCAGTGGGCATGCATCGTCCATCGTCGAACGTTTCATAGACGTCCAGACATCCGTATGACGTCCAAAGGACGTCCTTCGGACGACGCATCCCCACAGGGAACTTGGCTAATATTCACCAATAAACTTCAAGCTTCATAGTATAGTTTCTCAGCGATTAAAAATTATGACCGTATAAAATTTGCAATCTCCTTAAATTGAGGGAGGTTCAAACTTTATAGTTTAACGAAAAGCATCTCCTATCCAACGAGTGATTAAAAATTCTTTGCGCTTTAACATCCAGCTTTCTTTTATTGTTTCTCAGCCATAGGTCAAGGTTGTCATTGTTGCCTAACCATTAAATATTTGCATCAGCTCGTTTAACCATCCAACCTATTCACAACCTACAGGTTGCCAAATATCTGCAGCCCCAAATATACCATACCAAACTAATCCATTTATCAATTTTATCTCTGCACAAAATAATTTATTAACTAAGTTGACTATTTTACACAACAAGTAAATTAAGTTTACCGTTGAACTATTAGTGAACTAATTCATTAATAATTCAACAATGTAGTTTGATTACTATAAAATTGTATCAACTTTTCATTGTTATCAGTTTTGACATCTGGTTTTAAAGTTTTTCTTACTCATTCAATAATAAATTCCGTAACTGCCCATTCTTTTGATTGACAATATACATCAAGGTCTTTGTACTAAGATTCCTTCTCACCGGGGCTGATTTGTTCAAAATTAACGCAAACCTAACTTTGCTCTCAGGCATTGAACTGTTTGCATAGAACTATTCCGGAAAGGCTTACCTAAGTTTAATAACCTCTGAGATCAGTTTTTAGTATGTTTATAATGTCAGTATTCTACTAATCCACTTTAAACGGCATGGGTACTGAATCAAGGTTAGATCAATGGCTATGTGCAAATCCTCTCCATTTATAAAACTGTATGATGATTTTTTGCAATTTTCTAACACCTTTGCAAAATTGAGTATAAAATTTTGTCGATTCCGGCAAGTATTTATTGATCTGCTTCATTTGTTGCACGCATTTAAACTTGATTTTGCAAAGTCAAATAAATCTAGCAATTGCGCTCTAAGAAAAAAAAAAAATTTTGCGCTGTTAGAAAAAAAATAAAAAATTGCGGTGTTAACAAAAAAAAGAAAAGAAATCTATCCAGCGCATGAATGTGATTTTTTGTAAACCTTATTCACATTTACTTTAAACCATACAAATAAAATCTTTAACCCTTTCATTTGTGCATTAACAGATTTACCATTTAGCTTTATGAAAACCCGTTTACATCTAGTACTGAATCTGTTCTTTTTTATTAATTTTTTAGGTTCAATAATAGCGGCATCAATATTCATATTATTCTGTAATTACTTTGCATTTAAAATGATTGGTATAAGATTGGCGCTTGTCGGACTGAAATTTTTTTCAAGTCATCAATTTTTTCATATTTGCATATTTGTACAAATTTTAAGATTTCTTTGTTCACAAATTTAACTTCGGTATTGATGTTATTCACACTATCGAGTAGGAAATAGAACTATCTTTTGAATTGATGTCATCAATCTTTGAACATTTTACAACCTGCAATTGAATTAAATCATTTCATATATCCACTATATCTGAATATGCCATGCTTAATTTCTTCAGCAAGAAAAGTAAATAAACTGTCTAAGTAAATATTAGATCTCTAACAGTTCAAATTTAGATACTAATTCTCAACTTTTCACAATCTTTTGTGTCAGTAACAATACCAAATTGAATTGCATGTTAAGTTAAATAGTCTTTTGAAAACTATCTTCTGTTTAAAAGTTGTTCTTATAAAAGATTTCATAATAAACTATACATTAGGGCGGGTCAAAATCTTTTTTTTAAGAAGAAGCATATTTTGGGAGGTTCCTATATATGTGTTTAGGCTACGGAGGCTAGCACATACCTCAAAATTGGTATACATCAACTTTCATGTATGTGCTAGCCTCCGTAGTGGTCGCACACAAAATCTGGTTATTTGGCATTTTAGAGAAAAATAATATAAGCAACTTTTATACATAATTATTTTATGTATTTTGAGGGTATAAGCAACTTTTATTTTAATTATTTTGAGTAGCTAAACAGATACTGTAAAGATATTTTTGATCTGAACTTAATTTACTGAAGATGTTATCTGGAATTAAATAAAAAGAAACATTAATTTTTTTGAAAGGAACTACTGCTTAATTAGTTAAGTCCTCTGTTATTTTTTTACCAATTTCTCCTTTAAATGATCCGGGGCCAGAAGTTTTTCCATCAATCAACTCAAATACATGTTGAAAGCGAGGTTCATTTAAATTTAGTTGATAAACGTGCCACTGCATTGATCTATCGAGTTCTGTTTTAGTTAATTTTATCACCCCTCCAAATTTTCCAGTATTTACTACAGTTGCAACACATAAGAGAGCATTTAACGAATCACTGCTGCCAGTTACAAATATTATATGGAGAATTTCATTAAAAATGCAGCGAGAAGTTCCATTATCAGGTGTTAGATGATCTATATAGCTGCTGCTTGGTTCTCTAACAATTGTAATATGCTCTTCTTTATTTATTCCTGCAGTTGTTATTGTATTGTTTTTTTTTTCCATCAAAACCAATACATTGTAATTTTAAATTTTTGCATTTTCTCTGATTTATATTTTTTTGTCCAACACAAAATCTTTCTCTTACTACTTTTTTCCTATTAAGCATATTTGGTTCATTTGGTATACTCATGTCTTTTTTAGCAGCATTGACAATAGCAGCAGTTGCTCTGCAATTGACACGATAACTATCTGCTATGATTGCTTGTTTATTGTATTGAAACCTATTTTGAGTACATTTTTTTAAGACATCAGATTCGTATAGCTTGTCATATTCATTACTAGATTCATCTAATATGATATTATCCTTAGATTCATAAAAGTTGTCATCGGTAATTTGTCTATCAATGCCTATTTCAACATTTTTATGTGTATTTAACTGTTTTTGCCTAGTTATAAATTATTTTTTCTAGTTTCAGTTTTCTTTAAAGTAGATGTGTAGGCACGATCAAGTAGTCCAAGTTGATTTGTGCGTTTCTTTTGCCCAACAAACGCATCCCACTCTTTTATTGGCACTTTAAAAGTACATCTGCATTTCTCTCTTTCTACTCCTAAATCATAACAATTGCATTAACATATATCAAATATGTTGTCAAAAGCTTTCAATTATTCATCAATTATTTCATCAAATTAGCAATTATACTAAGTCTTGAAGTTTTATTTAAATTGGATGCTTTTTTTCCATTAATCTACATACTTTTGAGAATACTTCCTCTGTTTCGATTGTTGAAAAACTGAATTTACGCCAAATATTTTCAATTTCAGTGTTAACTAATTTGTAACGTTTATGAGCAGAACTTGATCCTTTGTCTTTAGCATCTTCATTTCTATGAACCTAATAGCAATAGTTCACAACATCTCTTTTTGTAGGAATCATTGCATTTGGAAAATTAGAACCTTGTCCAAATGTTAAGTTGTCAGTTTTTACTGCGAGTATGAAATGTTGCCATGATACAATGTGTTGCTTATTATTAGTTATATTTTATTTTTAATTACTAAAAAATAAAAAGTAAACAATATATACACAAACACTAAATATGCTATGTATATAGACTAAAATGCAACAAATAGAATAAACTAAAAAATTACATAATAGCATAGTTTAAAGTTCTTATGCTGACATGATATCATACTTTGAAACTTTATTTAAGGCATGAAGTTAATAATTCTAAAATTAAGCACCAATTTTTTTTTCTTTGCTTTAAATTTTTTTGTTAAAAGAATGTATACCCAAAAAGAAAAAAAAATTTTTTTTTTTACAAGTTTTTTTGTAGAAAAATTAAGGTGTGTGGTGCAACCCCTAGGGGTGTGTGTAAAAAAATAAAATTTAGTCTACATAGTTTATTATACCGATTCAAAAACTCCTCATAGTGCTGCTTGTGAAAATTTAAAAAAAAGTATGGTTTTGAACCGCCCTACTATGCATTCAAAATTTTTTGATAATGCAAAATGTATCGATTAGTCGTTGGGCAAACTTTATACTGATTCATACTTTGTGCTAAATATATACTGCCAGTTTAAAAAGTTAAAAATTCTTTATGCTACTTTTTTTTCAATCCCTTTTAAGTTTCTTTATTGTGACTAGCATGAGGTTTTGTTTCATGTTGTCTGACCTGTCGTCTGCAGTAAAGTTTATGTTCAGTTGGATATTCTTTTCAGGGTCATTGATATTGTTTTCACAGTCATTGACAGATTCAATCAGCTTTATAAACCTTTTAAACACTTTAAATTTGTGGCTAGTACAACTTTGATCCACTTTTCCACCTCTTCAATATGAGTCACTTCCAGAAGCGATTTTACAAATAAAATGAGAGAGGGGGAAAACCTCAAAAAGTTCCGACTGGCTTCTAAAACAATTAAAAAGGTCCTCAAAACGAAAATTTAACCGACTAAATTGTGTCAAATATCCGACTAACCGACTAAATTTGGGAAAAAACCATTTATAACTTGAAAATCACCATCATCGGGGTTTACCCCTCTGCCTCCGTAAAATCGCCTTTGGTCTCTTCCACCTCTTCATCATGAGTAATCGGTAGCTTTAGTTTTCCTTTACGAAACTGCTATGGCACGTCACACTAGACCGATTCCTCCAGCTCCAACTTTATCTTAACCTCCTCTTTCACATCATTGTCGGCTTTAATCAGCATAACTGACTGTTCTGTTAAATACTAAAAATGACGTTGCATGGTAAAAAGAAAGGCCTGTTTTAGTTTTAGGCAGTGTTCCATTATTTCAAACGGTGATTTAAATATATAAAATTTTTTTCATTGTATAAGATTTAACCAGGGCCAAATGCATAAAGAAATAAAAAATTCTATCGTCTTTAAAAACTTCTTCTTTTCTTTATTCATTACTGAGGCTACCATCTCAGTCATCCTCAGGTTCTGCAGGTATGGAGCATCTGCCAAGAACTTTAAGAATCAATTATCATCAAGTTAACAAGAAAAACTTAAAAATGTCTTTTTCCGTTGTAACAAAAAATTTTAATAGTATACTTTAACTATTTCTGACTTCATGGCAGGCTCCAGGTTGATGAAAATAAAATTCTGGTCTATAAAATATCTAAGTGAAAGATAACTAGTTTGCAAAGATTTCTCCCTTGTTTTATGTCTCTATGGTAAACACATTTTTGCCAAGTTCTAGTGCCTTCAATTATTATTTTTGTTATTACAAAGAAACCCTTTCAGAATCAAGAATATCTTTTTTTTTTTTTTTGCCATTTAAACGTTGATAGCCCATTTAAACGATAACATTTAAATGATGATAGTCCATTTAAACGATGAAATCTAAGCAATGAATAATTTGAATAGTTTTATTGTGTGTACTCATGTATCATTAACATTGTATGTACTCATGTATCATTAACATTGTGTGTACTCATGTATCATTAACATTGTGTGTACTCATGTATCATTAACATTGTGTGTACTCACATATCAATAGCATGAGCAAATATAATTCTTAGTATATTAGCGTAAGAGAGATGACTATAATTTTTTAGTGAACTATTATCGATATTGCAGATTATATTTTTGATTAAATTTGCTCAATACGAATTCTCCATATAAGTATTCATCCGATAAAGCACACCAAGAAATTTAGTACGTTTTTTCTTATTATTACGTGATTAATGAGCTCTAGAATTCGTAATGGAAAAATTATTGATTGACCTGTTTTATGATACAAAATATAATTAGTATTTTTCAAAGTTTAAAGAAAGTTTGTTTGCTAACCAGAAGTTAAAGTTTTCCAACTTACTTTTCTTCTCTTTACTATTCATTGTTTCAAACATTTTAAGTTATTAGGATCGTAAAACAAAAAATAATGCGATATAAATATGTATTTAGGACTGATTAATAAATATTAACAAAAATATAGACAAAAAGCAAACAAATAAAACTAAAAAAAGCAAAATAAAATCTAATAATTTTAAATGATTTATTTAATTAAAACCTTTTAAACTATTTTCAAAAAAGATATTCGAAATCTAATAAATCGAAGTCCATGTTTAGTAAATGCTGTTTTGAATCAACTGCACCTTAAAACTTTTCAAGGTGCAGTTGAAAACGAAGTTTTGTTTTTAACTTAAAATATAAAAAAAAAGTTTCTAAACAAAAGGTGCCCGATATTGAATTTAGTACGAACTTAAGAATTTAAGATGCGTAATAAAAAACAGAAAATAACATAGTTATTTTTTAAAAATTTAGTAGGATATTTATGTGAGATTTTATTAAAATAAAATTGAAATACTGGAGATATACCACGTTTTGGTTCAAACATAAATAATTACCTGATGATTATAAGTATAAGCTTAAATATTTAAAGCTTCATGGTGACGTACAATTCAATGGACCATGCGGAGATTGTTTTAAAAGTACTTACTAAGTACTTTTAAAACAATCTCTACTAAGATAAATGTTGTTGTAATAATTTCTCGATTGGAACAACTTGATATTATCTGCAAACAGTTTGATGACATAATCTCCATCAGTGTAAAAAATTATGTCAATAATAAAAATTAAAAACAGTATAGGTCCTAGTACAGTTCCCTGTGGTATTCCACTCTTTACTGGAATGTTTTCGGAACATGCACCAATACACATACTTTGAGAGTGATTAATAACAAAATTTTAATTCAAATTAAAAAATTTGTGTTTAATAGCATAATCTTGCAATTTGAAAAGTAGTTGGAACAAATTACAATCAAATGCTTTTTTCAAGATCAATGTAATTGACGTCAACTATCTTCTTTTTGTATGCGGCAGAGTCCATTTGTTTAGAGTTACCAACATTTTTGTGCCTGTGGTTCTCTAATTTAATAAACCAAATTAATGTGAAATTGTAGTAAAATAAAATCATTTAATAACCAATAATTTTTTATGCTTTTAGCATTAATTGATTCCATAACTGTGTAGTTGGTTGGTTGGTTTTCTTAAAAACTTAACAAACTGTGGCTGATTTCCAAATTTTAGATATAGTATTTGAGGTCATTAGCAATTTGAAAAAAAATTAAAAAAGGAATGGTAAGGTAGTCTTAATCGATTTTAAAAATATGGCAGGGTAAACATCCAGTTATTTGAAAATTTTTGCTGGAAGTTTTGTATCGATGAAACAACAAAATCATACGAAAATAATGCGTTACTCAACGAGTTTTGATAAAAAGAAATATATTTCTATTGTTATGTTAAATATTTAACAATAATTAAAATGCTTACCGCGGTCTAACACTGTTATATGTGACAGAAGCAAAAATGTTGCCCAAAATAAGCAAAATTTTATAATCGTCTAAACAAAACCATCATAAGTTACAAGTAGTGTAACAGAATGATAACAGTTGAATTTTGATTTCACAAAAGAGTAAAACTTGTTTATATTTTCTTTTTTGACAATGTTTTTCTCTTTACTAATAGCGCTTTTTATCAATTTGGCATCTTATAGACATTAGCATTTCTTGGATAAGAATGTCGCTTTTCACTAATACTAGTGCAAACGAGCCACCAAATTTGCAATTACGATGATGTCAACGCATTTGAAAATCATTTCCATTTAACAATAGTAAGTCTGGAGTTTTGTCGTTAAGCCAGGTCTCCGTATTGAGAATATTGAGATTTGGAGAAAAATATGTAGATGATCTAGTTTGTTGCTAAGTGATCTTGTATTCAAGTTTTTATGTTTATTTTTTATTTATTTACTTTGTCGATTGTTTAAAACGACAAAAAAGAAACGACAATAATAGAAAATTCTGGCCGAAGCAAGAAAAGATAATTTTAAAAGTTATTAATCTACAAAAAATTGCATTTTCAACCTGCAATAAATCTTCAAAATATATATGCAGTTAATGATTTTATTTAGGCTTCGTAAATTTTTTTTTCTTTGTAGAATTATGTTTCAATGTTATGTATGGGTGAAGCATTTTACTGGAATATTTTGAATTGATAAAAGTGTTGTTGGAGAGGCTGCTAGTTGATTAGTGTGGGTAATATTTAATTGGTTTAAAGAGTTATCCCAGTAAAAAAAACTCTTGTCTCACATGGATTTCATGCGGGTTCCCATGAATCCCACTCATAACTCATTTGCAACCTATGTAGGACAAGCGTTTTTTCCCACTGGGATATGGTTTATCTTAATTGTAATTCAAAACTTGTAAGGTAATTGACAAATAACTCAGACTTGTTGCGGTTTTGATTATCATTGGTGGCTAATGATGTTTTATTATTTCAGTTAATGTGGATTGTAATAGCAGTTGATAGTAGCAGTTGATCTAAAAGCGGCGTTAAGTTTTTTGCGTTCGGTTCTGAGGAATTCAGCCTGGTTTTATTCCTTTAAGGTCACACCAGGGTTGATGAACAGGAAACTGTGATCTAATAAATTGTTTATTAAGCAAAAAAATTTAGTTTGCTAATGCAAATTGCATCTAACTGTTTCTTACATGAGGATAACTATCATTGGACTGGTTAGTTTAGGGTCCTCACACTGGTTTAAGGTGAAAAATATTTTCAATTTCAGACTTGTTCACCCTCAATAATAAAAATATTTTTTAAACTTTGGTCCTGAGATTTTGTGGTTGATGAACTGGTGCACAATAAAGCATCGCACTCCTACTAAAAAGCGAAATAAGTTATTAATGCAAGAACTATTGAATACTTCAAGAAAAAAAAAAAAAAAAATGAAGAAAATTATTGTTTTTTTCTTCTTTTCCGGATTAATTTAGTTTACCGATAATAAAAGTTGCAAACCAATAGTTTTTTTCATTGAACACTAAAGTATTTTTTGAGGGAGTAAAGTTCTAGATTTAATTTGGTAATTCGTTCTTTAGCAATGCTGAGTCTATCTACGAGTATGCATATAAATATATTGTATTTAGTAGGCAGTTCTATACTTAAACTCTTAGTTTCTTTTGACATTTCAAAATTTGGACCTTCTCTAGAAGAGAAAGAGCATCATTCAAAAGAACCAGCCTAAATATAGTAACAGTTTCTACACAGGGAAGAATAAGAGATTTGTAGAGATAGAGAAATGATTCAGGAGTAAGAATATGGTGAACACGATAAAGAGAAGCAACTTCAGCAGATGCTGAATTAGCAATCGATTGTATATATGGTTTCCATAAGAAGTCAATAGTGAATGATAGCCCTAGAAGACGTAAAGAAGAAGACTCAGTGAGAGGGTTGCCATTCAGTAATATGGAATGTTGACAGTATTGCAATAGTTTTTGCAGTAAATAACTGTTTTGTTGGAGTTAAAATTTACAAGCCACTGCATGCCTCAATCTGTTACAAAAGCGAGACCAGATCGGCTACCTCTTCTAAGCAATCAAATAGAGTAGACTTTTTGTCAAGATAGGAGTATAAAGTCGAGTTATCAATATATAGAACCACTTTAGTTGTAAAGTTGTCAGGAAGATCATTAACGTAAATTAGAAACAAAACAGGACCAACGATAGAATCTTGAGGTACCCCAGGAGTTACTGGAAATGAAGAAGAGGGCTGGCCTTAAAGGACAACTTTAATAAAGCAGTTAAAAAGAAATGATTTGATGATCTCAAAAATGTTCCTAGATACACCATATGAAGCAAACTTATATAGAAGACCAACATGCCAAACTTTGTCGAAAGCTTTAGATATGTAGCTCTAGCCGCACCGCCCTTATCTAATGCACGATAAAATCTTTAAGGATCGAAAACCGTATTTATTGTCTGACAGTAAGTTATATGACTCATGTTGGAATGTTAGAAATTTGTTGATCGAAGGCTCAAAGACCTTGCAAATAACAGAAAGAAGACTGATCGAACGATAGTTGGAGGGGTCATAATGTTCACCAGAGTTTTAATAAATCGGATGCCGTTTTCCAGCAGGTAATAAACAAGATGTGCGGCCGTGGCGCAGTGGATAGAGCGCTTGCTTTATAAGCAGGAGGTCCAGGTTCGAAACGAGCTCTGGACAAATTTTCGTGTCACGGTAAGGAAGGAGGCGTGAACTTCCCGGTTAAATGCACTTCCGCGGTGCTCTGTGACAAGACCATTAGGACTTCTTGAGGCACCTAAAAAAAAAAATAGCTTAAAAAAAAAAAAAAAAAAAAAAGATTCAGTAAAGCACTTATTAAATGGTTTATAGAAAATTGAAGAGGTTCTGGAGAACAATTAAGAATATGAAAGAAATGTTGTATGAGCCAACAGCTGTAAAAAAGTTTAACAAAAATATGACTTTAGCAACGGGACCTGGAGTGATTTGAGTCTCTAATAATGGATAAACCTGTTAATTGGAATGGAAGGAAAAGTATGGCCGTAAGATTCAATAGTCGACTTAAAAAAAATTTCTTTGCAAATAGTTCTGCTATACCCTTAATAGAGGTAATAAGATTAATCCCGTGAATGAGAGATGAAATGTTAAACCTACCTTTTATAATGACGCTGTTGAAGATTTTCTAAAAGTCTCTAGAGCCTAACTTCGAGAATAAAAAAATAAAACATTCTAAAGTAAGTTATACGTTTTAAGTTACACGCTCCGATTTAAGGACACTAGATAAAAATAAAGCGTTCGTTTCACAATTTATAATTGCTTCTTTTAAAACTATATGAGAATAGCTTGATACAGTCAAATCACAACGAGTGAAAACGTCTTAACTTTTTAAACCGTTCAAAATTATATCGAATACGGTTTAAAAAAAAAACAAATTAAGTATGCTGCACAAATTGTTTTTAATAATAGCTTCTTGTAAACATCATCAGTATGAGTGAGGTGGACATTTGTCGTATTTGCCAAGACATTGCCCGAGACCTTTGAAGCCAGCTTTGGAACAGAAAATCAATCCGTATGGACACTGCATACCTATTGCACTTTTGTTAACACAAGCTACGTAACCTGATCTTGGCTTCTTATAGATTAGCGTAGTCATTGCGATATATGCATTCGTTAGTGACGTCAACATCTGAATTAATTTAGAAATCTAATAGGAATGTTAAATTTGTTTTCCTGAATCAACAACAAAAAACAAAACAATAATTTTAACTGACCTGTTTTGTTTAAGCGAAAATAACACGCGTTTATAATAAAGTCACGCCCTTACCTAAGCAATAAACTTTCTTCGGTATGTAGCCATTCTTAGGATGATACTCGTTATTAGATTCGTATTGACTTTCATATCCTCTCTCGGATAGATATCCTTTATGAGGTTCAGTTTGAGCATCTGATTCCCATCGCTCATTGGCGATGGCTGCCAAAATTACTGGGGCGATCAATATGACTTTGGTGAACATTTTTCTATTAGTTGTTTTATATTGTAGCAACGAATGTTTTAACTTGTAAAACTGTGTGCGTTGAATAGGGTTGTTAAATAAAACTAGCCGCATTTATTTTGTCACATTAGATGAGAAAGCATTGTAATTGGTTGACTACTTATTCCATTAAAAACTTGGTAGCTATTCTCTTTCAAAGCTGAACGCCAAAAATATTTTAGTAACCTGTTGTTACAAACCGCCAAATGCGTCCACAGAAAATTTCTCAAATCATCTCCAGAATATTATTCAAAAAGTTTCTCTAGAAAAAAAAAACTGTTTGTATTAGGTGACTTTAATATTAACGCCCTAGATTATGACAATGATATAGAAAGTCAAAACTTTTACAATGATTTATTTCGATATGGTGTGATCCCTTTAATAAACAAACCAACAAGAATAACAAGAAATTCAGCAACATTAATAGACAATATATTAACTAACTTTTTATTTGAAAACTCGTTAAAAAAAGGAATAATTAAAACACCAATTTCAGATCACATTCCAATTTTCATATCCGCTAATACGTCAAATAAACAAAAACAAAAACAAAATAAAGTCACATTTACTAAACGCCTCCTATCATTAAACAATCAATTAGCGTTTCAAAATGAACTAGGAAATATAGACTGGTCTCCATTAGAATCACTCAATGATGCTAATTCCATGTTTAATAACTTCCATCACAATTTTTCAAACTTGTATGAAAAACACTTCCCAGAGACAGAAGTAAAAATTAAAGTTAAAACCTTAAATTCGCCATGGTTTAGTAAAGGCTTAAAAAAAGCTTCGAAGCGAAAACATCGACTGTACGATAGATATCTAAAAAATAAGTGCGTAAAGACCAAGGCAGAATATAAAAACTATAGGACTTTATTTGAGAAAGTCAAACGAACTGCAAAATCAAACTATTATAAAAAGCAACTTGAAAAGTGTCAACTAAGTTCTAGGAAAACTTGGCAAGTACTAAATGAAATAATTGGAAAACCGAAAATCAATGAATCTTTTCCGAAAATCTTACATATTAAAAATAAAACTATTGACAATGAAAACAATATAGCAAATGAATTTAACAATTTTTTTGTGAATATAGGACCTAAACTTGCGGCAAAAATTCCAAATGTAAATAAATCATTTAAGGAATACCTTCAGTGCAATAAAAATCAATTAAAAAATGAGAATTTAACCTTTAAAGAATACGAAACAGCATTTAAAAGCTTGAAACGTAATAAGTCATCTGGAATTGATGGTATAAACAGCAACATTGTCATTGACTGTTTTAATGAGTTAAAAGTGCCTTTATTTAAAATTTGTAAACGTTCTCTGAATGAGGGTATCTTTCCTGATATACTTAAATCAGCAAAAGTTAAACCTATATATAAATCAGGCGATAAAACGGATATTGGAAACTATAGACCAATATCTATACTTTCCATTTTTTCTAAGATTGTTGAGCGAATTATGTTCAATAGGTTATATGCATTTTTTAAAAATAATGACTTATTCTATTCAAAACAGTTTGGATTCCAGAAAAGCACTTCAACTGAACATGCAATACTTCACTTAGTTAATGAAATAAAAAACTCTTTTGCAAACGGAGAATTTACTTTAGGCGTGTTTATTGACCTCTCCAAGGCCTTTGACACAGTGGATCATAAAATAATGATAAAAAAGCTTATGATGTACGGCATAAGAGGCGTACCCTGCAGGTGGATAGCAGACTTCCTGAGTAAACGTACACAGTCCATATATAACGGAAATAAAAAACTAACAAATTCATCTTTAATTTCTTGTGGAGTGCCCCAAGGATCTATTCTTGGGCCTCTACTTTTCCTAATATACGTGAATGATCTCTGGAGAGCGACAAATATATCAACAATAATGTTTGCTGACGACAGTAACTTTTTTATTTCAGGAAAAGATATACCTCAACTCTTTGTACAAATGAACAACGAGTTAGATAAAATTTCACTATGGTTCAATGCAAATAAACTTTCTATTAATTCAAGTAAATCAAAGTTCTCATTATTCCACCCTTTAAAAAATAAAAAATAAATTCCTATTTCTTTTCCAAAACTAGTTATTGAAAACACAGAAGTTAGTCGCGAAAGAGTCACAAAATTTCTTGGTGTTCTCATTGACGAAAATATTACCTGGAATAAACATATTGCCTATATTGGAAGCAAAATATCAAAAAGTATTGGCGTTCTATATCAGTCACGGGATTTACTTAATAAGCATCATCTAAAACAAATCTATTTCAGTTTTATTCAAAGTTACTTGAATTACGCGAATATTGCGTGGTGTAGTACATCTAAAAGCAAGCTTGAAGCACTCTATCGAAAACAAAAACATGCCTTAAGAATAATAAATTTTAAAAATAAAAACGAACATGCAAAACCACTGTTCGAAATTATGAACATCTTTACGTTATACGAGATAAACATTTATAAAATTTTATATCTCATGTACAAAAGTAAATTTCAACAATGCCCCTCAATTTTTAATGATCTTTATGAAATAAAACCTAACATTAAGTATACTTTACGCACAACAGGCTTAATTGAGCCATTGTGCAAAACTAAACAAGAACAATTTAAAATTACGTATCGTGCTCCGCATATCTGGAATAAAATCTTAGCAAAATATAGTAATTTACAAGATGTAAACAATATAAATTGCTTTCAAAAACTAATAAAAAAGAGTATTTCAAAGTATAAAAATCTTATTAATGATTTCTTTTAAACTGCTTTGTTTTGTTTTTGTTTCTTTGACTGTTTGTTTTATTTGTTCTTGTCTTTTTACATTGAATGTTTTTGGTGTTAACACTATTTACCTTAGTTAATTAAGTTTTGCTTTTAACAATATTATAGGAATTTAATATTGTAAAAACATAACTAGTACAACGGTTCTTGATGATAAGACTTAATGGTCTTCTGCAAGTTTCCCGCGTTTTTATATACTTTTGTATAACTATCTCTTATAATTTTGTCTTTGATTTTTTTTTTATATTTATAACTGGATTATTTTTGAAAGAATAAGAGTATCTTGTATTATATTACGGAATTTAATTGTAACAAAAACGGAAAATTTAAAAAAAAAAAAAAAAAAAAAAAAAAAAAGCAGCATATTTAATACGCAGTTAAAAGTAACAAGTGAAAACAGTTAAAGAAAGTAATTCTATATTATGGCCAGAAATTTCAAAAGTTATTTTATAGTTTTCAGACGGTTTCTCTGTTAATAAATAAATAAAAAAAACGAATAAACGAGGAGGGGAAAAAAGATGTCGATAAGCTTGGAATAGGTAGGAAAATTTATCTAAAATTAAGAAATGTCCCCAGGCTCGGTAGCAACAGAATTAACTTTTTGAAAGATTTAAGTCTTAAAAATAAGGAAATGTGAACTCTATTACAAGAATAAAAATTCTTTTAATTAGAAAAATAATAATAGCCAGAAATTTTATATGCTAAATAGTACTATTCGTTAAGGTAAATAGTACTATTCGTTAAGCGAATAGTTTTTACTATTTGTTAAAAAGACTTGTTTAAAATTTAAACTTTGTTCAAAGTTAAAAATTTGTTCAAAATTTTTACTATGCTTAAAAAAACAATATGTAGGAATAGGGGAAATTAGAATAATAAATGAGTTATAATATTGAAATATAAAGAATAATATTGAATAGGGGGAGGCGGGGAATAATGGTGAACGTTTTGAAAGCCATCTAGGTTATTGCAAAACTATTAGTCATGAAACAGTAATACTTTGTCAGTATGTTTATTATCATAATGATTCATTGCCTGCATGAATTTTTAATTTGCAAGTAGAAAAGTTTGAAATAAAAAAATCATTTTGTTATCTGGTCACGTGACCGGGGCAGGATTGCTTAGGCAAATTCTGCACCAATTTATCAAAATTTAAAAACTACCAACTACTCTAAAGTAACACAAAATGACCACGCTTCGCAAAAAAAAAATTTTCTAAAAAGTTACACCCGAAGGACACCATTTTGAATAACCGAAAGCAAGGTCATTTTTTTAAGTAAAAAAATAAACTTATGCGTGTAAAATTGCGTTGATAATATTTAAAAAAACCAATTGGCGTTTTAAATTACAAGATATAAATACTATTTTGCTTTCACCTATTTTTAAATTTTTTTTTGAGTCGTTATATGAAAAGTCATCTTGTCCCGAGTCGTTATACGAAGTCGTTATACGAGTCATTATACGAGTCGTTATACAAAGTCGTTATACGAGTCGTTATGCGAAAAGTCATCTTGTCCCGTTTGTCATCTTACCCCGTTTTCCCCTAATTGCAAATCTTACAAAACTAAAGGCTTATTGTTATAAATCGGTTGATTGAGATAAACTTGAATTAGTTCATTTATATATTCTATATTACAAAAATATATTTTTTTCAGAACTTAAGAGATCCAAATTAGCGAAGGACGAATGGAACTCGAAGACAATTTTTCAAAAGTTATTTTGGTTTTTAAATAAAAAATATCGTTTATATAAACAAGATGTGTATCAGATATATTTTGCATTGAAAATAATACTGAATATGGGTGCAACTGTAGACGATAAAGTACTTCAGAACGATGAACTTTAGTTTTCAAGTTTTATAAAAAATTGGTTTCACAGGTTATTTATTTTTTTATTAGGGAAGTTATTAACTTATTAATGATAGAAAAAAACGAAATAATTAAATATAAATAATTTTTTAATTTATAAAAAAAATTAGCAAATCGTAAACATTTTACATATTGAATATACTAAAAAAAATTATTTTTTAATTTATATAAAATGTTTGAATTTTAAAAAATTATAAACTTCTTTAGCTCTCATGAAATACCGGAAGCAGCAATTTTCTTGACATTCGTAGTTGATTTGCAGTTGTTAAATAATAAAATATAATTTTGATAGGTTGGTTTACCTATAAAAATTAGTGAAAGAATTTTACAAGATCACTTTCCCTTTTTTTGAAAATTTGATCACTCTTTCATGAATTCGAATTTGTTTGCTAAGCTATGTTTATGCTTCCGTCTTTCATGAATTAAAATTAAACATATAATGCGCTATTACTCGTAATTAAATTTTGAATGTCATATTGTGTAAATATATCTTATACTATCATTTAGTATAATTATAATCTATTAGTCTTTTTTAAAAATAAATTAGAGTAAAAATGTTTCTGGTCAAAAACTTTTGCATACCACTGTTGATTACGTATGATGAAGATGATGTAATATGTGTGATTGTTGCGTATCATGAAGATAAGCCGCCTAAAAAAACAATTAAAAGTATTATGGAAAAGAAAAAAAAAAACACTATATCACAGATCACCTTAAAGGAATAGAAGTTTAAATAAAAAAATTACTAAAACGGCTACCTTGGTTACTGTTTCCACTTCTCTATATTCTGTTCAATATTCTATTTTACATAACAAGCATTTTTTAAATAATCATTCAGTTCTTTTACAGAAAGAGCACACCAATTACCAAAGTTTTCTTTCTCTCTGGACTGAACCTATACATGCGCATAAGTATATACTTAAACAAATAAAAAATGAATATGTAGTAAGTATTAAAAAATTTAAAAAATAAAAATTAGTTAACATTTGATTTGCAACAAGATTGCACTAAAAAAAGTTAAACTAAAAATACTTACACGTATGGTCAAATCTTTATCAATTATTTCAACAATATGATTAACACTATTTTCTTTGCAGTAATTTTGAATCTCTTTAATAGTATAACTTTGTTCAGACTCATCAGAATATAAGACAGCACTAATGCCTCCGGCCCACAAGTCACATATAACATTAACTAAAGAGATTAAATTAGTAGAGCTGGTCAATGAACAAACAATGACACCAAAATTACTGGTGTGCGGGTTCAAAGAGTCTATTTTATCTTTACGTGCAGCATGTAAAAAATACTCAACTTCTAAACTGACTCCAACTGCATGAGGTAATGTTGATTCAGCACATTTACTCAACGATTTAATTTGTTTATCGTAGCATCCGCCTACAGCTATTATGTCCAGTCTTCCATTTTTATTTGATCTAGGATTTTCTGCTACATATTTTTTTTTTTTTTTTTTTTTCATCTGCGGCATGGTAAAGAGCAAGACGTGTTTATCAAAAAAATTTACAATGATAAATTTATGGAAGTTACAATGATAAATATTGAAAAACTAATAACCACCAAACTGGAAGAACAAAAAAAAAGTATTCTTAGTGAAACTATCAACCTTTTAAAAAAACAGGAAAAGATATTTAGCAATATTATTAGTGCTAATCTAAAAATAATAACAGATCGGCTCGACAAACTTGAAAACGAGTTCAATAAAAGCAAATCGAAGGTTATAATAATTGAAAAAGACATCAATGAAATAAAGGAAAGTATCAACTTTCAGGAAGAAAACTTCTTAAAAAATTTCGGAAACTAACAGTTAGATGGCCATGGAAATTAACAATTTAAAAAAAAAAAATATTGACCTTGACAATCGTTCACGCCGTAATAATGTAAGGATTGATGGTTTAACTGAGCTGCCCATGGAATCTTGGAATGACTGTGCAAAGAAAGTTGAAGATCTATTTAGAAACAAACTGGGAATCTCTGAAGACGTAATCATTGAAAGAGCTCACCGCATTGGGAAAACTAATGAAGATAAATCTCCAAGAACTATAATTATTAAACAACTAGACTTTCAAAACAAAAATAAAATCTTAACGCTATCAAAAAAATTCAAAGGAACCGGAATATTCATTAATAAAGACTTTGCGAACGAAACGATGGAAATAAGAAAAAAGCTTTGGGAAGATGTAAAAAGATTTCGAAAGGAAGGTAAATTTGCTATTATCAAATATGATAAAATATTCGTCAAAGATTTTCGTAAATAATTTTAATTTTTAACTAAGTCGAGATATGTGAAATAGTTCTGTACATTTTTTATTATGCTAGCACGTTTTAATTTACCGCACTTTACACAATGACTAACGAAAACAAAAACAAAACAAAAGATTTTGAAACGCTCCCCGTTGCAACGTCTTCGAAACTGCTAATAATATTTTACTAAATGATTTTTACGATGCGCAAATTTTTCACAGAAATAATTTTGATTCGAAATACTTTGAAATAGAAACTTTTAAAACTGAACTCGAAACTTTAAAAAATAATTTTACTGCAATACACATAAATATAAGAAGTATAAATAAAAATTTTGATAAACTAAAACACTTTCTAATAGATTGCAACTACTCATTCAGTATGATTTGCATAACTGAAACGTGGTGTTCTGATAAATCATTTCAAACGAACACAAATTTTCAAATTCCAAATTATAAACTACCGTAAGATTGGGTGACTTTAGCCCAAGCAAAATTTTTGTTTAAAAATGGTTTAAAATCGATACCTCAAGGTATGCCGGTTAATGTTTAGTAGCAAATTGTGGAAATATTATTATTTATTTAGTCTAACTTAGTTTACTTAACTCGAGTCTTTGTGATATTATTGTAAGTTGCACTTTAGAAGAAGCACCTAAAATCCGAATTTTTTTAGGTGTGTAAACTTTTACATCGATAGCAGTACCTGGAGAAGGTTTTTTATTGGAATATACACTGAATTAATTTTAAACCATTAGTGTTTGATTCTATCTTGTTTTTAAAGCTTAACAGTTTATTACTTTTTTGCAATTGAGATTAAAAAAAAAATGGGTTGTCTTTGGCCCACTACATAGGGTGACATTGGCCCGGGCTAAAGTCACCCCATGTATTAGAGTAAACCTTTTTTAGTGATCATTTATAGATATTATGGTAGTTACTATGTTGGAATGAAAAATTTTGTAGTAGTAATGCAATAGAAAATCAGTATAACAGTTTGTATTAGTAAATAGCGAAATGTGTTTAGTTCTTAGTTTAAATATGCCACAAAATTACAAGCCAAATCATGGAAAAAGAAAAAATGTTACTTATACTTTAGAACAGTTAGACAATGCATTAAGCAGCTTTGAAATACGATATACCAAGATCAACATTAAAAAATAAAATAAAACAGACATATTCTAAAAAGTATGGTGGTCAGCGAATATTTACATCAAAAGAAGAAGACATGTTTAAAGCATATGCAATAAAATCATCTGAGTTTATTGTTTGGTTTTCCTGTTGATAAATATGATTTAAGATGCATAGTAAAAGGGTATTTAGAGAAAAAAGGCGTTGTTATACCTCAGTTCAAAAATAATTTTCCAGGGGGCGATTGGATTCGATCTTTTTTAAAAAGAAATCCAGAACTCACAGTAAGATTTGCAAGCAACATAAAGCGAAAGAGAGCAGAAATAGGAACGACTGTGATTGATAACTACTTTATAAATCTATCAAATGAAATAAGTAATATGTCACCTGATAATATATGGAATTATGATGAAACCAATCTCAGTGATGATCCAGGTAATAAAAAAAATAAATTAACAAAGCGTGGATGTAAGTTTCCTGAACACATAATTAATTCTACAAAGACCTCGTTCTCTGTAATGTTTTGTGGCAATGCTAATGGTGAATTGCTACCACCTTATGTTGTTTACAAAGCTGAGTCGTTATGGAATACATAGATGGAACATGGGCCACCAAAAGCACGTTATAACAGATCAAAAGTGGTTGGTTTGACTCAACATGTTTTGAGGACTGGTTTTTCTCTTTACTTCTTCCATGACTTAAGAAGGCTCAAGGAAGAAGTGTCATTATAGGTGATAATGTATCTTCACATTTGAGCATTGCAGTACTGGATGATGTCAAAGCAATAACATAGGATTTGTGGCATTACCAGCAAACTCTACACATCTCACACAGCCATAAGTTGTTGCCTACTTTAGACCTATGAAGATTAACTGGTGCAAAACATTACGTGAATGGAAGGAGAAAGCAAAAGAAAGGAGAGTTGCTTCTCTTCCTAAAGATGAATTTCCTAGACTTTTAGACCGTTTAATTACCAACTTAAATGAACATGGGAATGATAACCTTAGAGCTGGTTTTCGCAAAACTGGAATTTTAGACAAGTCTCAAGTGCTTTCTCGACTACCATGTTGTAATGTAGGTTTAGACTCAACTACTGATTTAGTAAGCCAATCATTTTTAGATCATTTATGTAAGTCACTGGATGATCCCTAAGGTGGTTCTAAAAAACCAAAGTGACGTAAAGTATGTGCTGTCCCAGGTAAAAGCTTATGTTCAACAGATATATCATCTTGTGTTATAAATGAAAATAATAGATTAAATTCAAATAATGTAGATACACCTATCAGTATTATAAATACAATTGAGACCAACAACATTGACTTTGCTGGCCCAAGTACAAATACTGGAACACTGAGACTTCTAATCTAATTTTTGCGGATGTAAGTTTAGTCGTAGAAAATCATACAGAATCTTTAGATCATTCAGCATTAGGCAAAAAGAACTTTCAAAATATTGATAAAACAAAAAATGTTTGTAAAAAGGAGAAATTGTTAAATCTTGTAGAGAATTGTTATGTAATTGTTAAATGCAATGGAGAGTTAAATCCTGGACAGGTTTGTTTATTTATTTTGAATTATTTATATTTAGCTAATCATTTAGTAAACTTTATAACTAATTATTTTAATAACTAATATTATTCAATGTAATAACTATTGAATAATTTTAAAGTAACTTTCGAAATTTTTTTTTCTGCAGTTGAAAAAATTAAGAAAAAATGGAGCAGAAATTACTATTATGAAAAAAAATGGACTTAACTGGAAATGGTCACTACCAGCAGTGCAACTTTTTTTTCCCCAGTCTGAAGTAGTCGATTTTATTGAGGAACCAAAGAAAATTTCAAAAAGAGGAATTTATTCAGTTCCAGAACTTTTTCACTAAATTTTTTAAAACATTTATTTAGTCATATTGTTTACTTTATACCTAAACTGTTTTGTTTACTTGGTACCTATACTTGTTTAGTTTGTACCTATATTTTATTTACTGTATACAAGAACTTTGTTACTATATCTTTTTTTGTCACTTTATTTTTGTAAATTTATTTTCTTTGCCTAAATATTGTTGTTTTTATTGTTGTTTTGCTTCCTTTAGTCCCTTTTTACAGGGTTGGGCCAAAGTCACCCTAACACACAGGGCGGCTTTGGCCCACCATTTAAACCACCCAAAAGATACTTCAGGTAAATAATTATCAAATGGGAGACAGATAGTTCTAACTGTCCTTTCTATGTACTTCTAATAGTACTTAGTGTTTTAGGAAATAACTTTTGTGGCTTTCATGCAATAGATATTAAGGTGCAAAATGGGCCAAAGCCACCCAATCTTACGGTAATATCTTTTGAAAGAAAAACAAACAAAAGGGGAGGAGGAATCGCAACGTGTATCCAAGATAATCAAGTGTTTAAAGTAAGACCAGACCTCTCCATCTCAGACACTGATAGCGAAGTCTTTACTATTGAGATAACGGGTAATAAATCAAAAAATATTATAATTTCCACTTGCTATAGACCTCCAGAAGGTGATATAACTAAATTTTCAAATTTTTTAAATGAAATCTTTCTTAAAATAAATGACAAGGGAAAAAATATTTTCTTTATAGGAGATTTAAATATTAACAGTCTAAACTACAAAGAAAACGCGGTTACTAAACTCTTTTTTGATAGTCTATTTCAATTATGTATCCTTCCAATCATCAACAAACCTACTCGGATAACCCCAACCTCCGTCTCTGCAATAGACAATATATTAACAAATACATTTCTTGAAACTTATTTAAAAGCAGGAATTATCAAAACCAATTTATCAGATCATTTTCCTATTTATTTTTCATTATCTCAAGATTTAAGAACCTACAACAATCCTAAAACTAAAGTATATAAAAGAAAAATCAATCAGTTCTCTATAAAAAATTTTAAAGACTCGCTATCGGTAATAAATTGGGATGAAGTGTATCAAGAGTGTAACCTTGGACACAAATTCCGCATACAATTTATTTATAAATATTTTTCTAGATCACTACAATAAACATTTCCCTGTTGAAGAGAAAGAAATAAAGCTAAAGTATCTAAACTGCCCATGGATAACTAAGGGGATTAGAAAATCATCAAAAACAAAGCAAAAACTCTATATCAAGTATTTAAAAAACAGAAACGAAACTAACTTAACTACATACAAGGAATACAAAAATCTATTTGAAAAATTCAAAAAAAGTATATTATTCAAAACAACTACAAAAAAACAAAAGTGATATTAAAAAAACCTGGAACATATTGAAAGAAATAATTGGTAAAAACTATACTAAATGAAATAATTTACCCGATAAAATTATCGTTAACGAAACTGAATATATCGGCAAAACTTCTATCGCTGAAAACTTCAATAGCTTTTTTGCAAACATAGGCCCTAATATGGCTTCAAAAATTCAATGCCCTGATATCTCCTTCGAAACCTATATCACAAACCAACATTTCTGTTTAAATATTTTCTCTGGACTAAACCATGAAGAACATTTGTAGCTATATAGTTGTAAATGTGTTTTCGGAGATAAACAACCAATCTATGAAATATTTAAATCTTCAATTACTACAGGATCCGTACCGAATAAATTAAAAATAGCTAAGGTAATACCAATATTAAAAACCGGTGATGCGTTTACACTAAATAACTACAGACCTATCTCAGTGCTACCTATTTTCAAAACTTTTGGAGAGAGTAATATACAATAAACTGTATAAATATCTAACAAATAAAATCCTAAATGAAAAACAGTTTGGCTTCTAAAAGCAACATTCAACCGAACACGTAATTCTTGATCTTATATATAATATAAATGACTCCTTTGAAAACAAAAAATACGTCCTTGGAGTCTTTGTTGATTTATCTAAGGCATTTGACACGTTAAATCACGCTATCTTAATTAGGAAAGTGGAAAAATATGGGATAAAAGGTGTTGCACTAAACTGGTTCAAAAATTTTTTACTAGACAGAAAACAATGCGTTATTGCTCATGGAAAAAAATTTTCAAAATTACTCAAAATAAAATGCGGTGTCCCCCATGGTTCCATTCTTGCACCTCTTTTGTTTTTAATATACATAAACGATCTTCCTAAAGCCTCAAGTAAATTGGATTTCATAATGATCGCAGACGACACCAATTTATTTTATGCACCTCATCAATTACAGAACTTTATGAAACTACAAATACTGAACTTGAAAAAATAAACAGTTGGTTAAAATCTAACAAATCGCTAAACACAGAAAAAACCAAATACAGTTCTTATCCTTATTAAAAACTATTCTTGCAGAGCAAGAATAGTTTTTAATAAGGATAGACTCTCGCATGCTGAGCCACTTTAAAAAAATTTGAAAGCATTAAATGTATATCAAATCAATATATTCCAAAATTTGTTATTTTTGCTCAAATATAAACTTGGACTTGTTCCTTCTTACTTTTCAAAGAATTTTTTCCAAAATAGCAAAAATAGATACCATACCAGAGGAACGGGAAACTTCAACGTACCTTCTAAAAAGACAAATCTCTCGCACTTTTCCATTTCGTACCGTGGTCCTTATCTATATAACAAATTAATATCAAAAAATACCCAACTGGAAAATCAAATAACTTAAATACTCTGAAAACATTATTAAAAGATCTCATTTTAAACACTAACAGCTTTATGAATTTTTATTAACCCAAAAACATTTAAAACTATGTATAAGTTTTTCTATTTCAGAAAACGCTTGTTCAGGTAGGGTACATACTTTTGCTTCTGATTTGCATAAAATCTGTAAACTCTCTTTTGCTTTTGCTAAACTTCCTTCAAAAGTAAAACATACTAGCAAGCGTGTTATAATATGCTCTGGAAGACCCAAGCGTATAAAAAAATCTTTTAACATTGAATTTTTCTTCTTTTTATCAGAGACATGCATTGAATTTTGCTGCTTTTTATTAAAGACATGCTCAAGTATATCATATATTTTTTGTTGAGCTTCATCACTAAATCCATTTTGCAAAAAAATTGCTTCAATGAACTTTGAATGATTAAGTCAAATGTATAAATTTCTTCGAGACAATGATGGAAACTCCTTGATTATTTCAAAAACACTATACATAATTTCTACTTCTGGCAAGAAGCTTGAGAATGAGTTTGAAACAATATCAAAAGAGCAATCCCATGATTGAACTGGATGAGCTCCTTTAATACCAAAATCTTTATATAATTTGCTAAAACAATATCTACGAATATGGTTTATTTTATTTCTAATAATAAATCTTGAAAAGCTTAGTCTAGAATCAACTGGAAGACATAACTGTAATCCACTAGGGTCCAAAATACAAGTAAGATTATGAATGTTTCCATAACTTTTTCCTTTAGGTGTTAGTAAAGGTGTATCAATAAATACAGCTCCATGTTTCTTAAATATATTAGTCTTTTTAATATATTTCTTAAATATATTAAAAATAATACTTTGCACATATTGCAGAATGCGAGCTTGTTGTATTGTATGGTTTTCTTTTTTACCAAGCAAATCACTATCATATATGTATATATTTTTGTGTGTGTTTATGTGAGTATGTGTGTGTATAGAAGCATGCTTATATAGAGAGAATATTAAATATTAAGAGTTTTTTACGAAATTTGACATTAAAAAGTTTGTAATTGTTCCATATTTTGCGTGAAATACATGTGTTTTAATAAGTTTATAATTTAGAACTATAAACTTAAATATTAAAGAAGAGTTCTCCGGGATTTTTTGAAAAAATGTAAGTGGTCTAAAACTTATTCACAGTACTGTATATATATATATATATATATATATATATATATATATATATATATATATATATATATATATATATATATATATTTTTTTTTTTTTTTTTACACATCTTCGCTTCCAACAAGGCTGCAAGCAACCACTAATTAGAGTTGGAAGTTACTGAAAGAGAAAAAATGAAGATTGTAGAGCAAGATAACGATTGATCGACAACTTAAAGGATTGCAAACTATATGAATCAGGTAAGCAAGATGAAGGAAGCGAATTCCAAAGAACTGATAATCGAGGAAAAAATCTAGACGAATAAGAGTTTTGGGAGCACTTAGGAACAGTCACAGAAAAAGGATGAGACTTAACTGAATGACAAGTAACACAAAAATGAATTTTAGTAGATGGCACAAGAGATGCTAGCTCTTTAGAGCAGTGCCATTATAGTATTTGTAGAAAAGAGAAAGAGAAGCAACATTACGACGATGTGATAATGGTTGGAGGTTGACTGCAAGAGCAGGTCAAACTATGTTTACAATGAATTTTTTCACCTGGTCTAAAAGAGAAAGGGCATCATTAGAAAATCCAACCCGGTTATGGCAACAGTATTCCATACAAGGCTGGATTTGAGATTTATAGATATAGAGAATAGAATCCGAAGTAAGAAAGATGGTAATTTTGCAACAGATTTGATATATGGTTTCCAAGAAAGATCGGAAGTAAGAGCTAATCCTAGAAGATCAAGAGTAGATGACTTATCGAGTACATCACTGTTCATAGATATAAGAAGATCTAAATTATTGCAATAACGACTGAAAAAAATTGAGTTTTATCTGTACTGAAGTTTACCAGCCACTGTGTGCCCCATGCTGTAGCAGAAGTAAGATCCTTTTCAAGCTGAGATCCCCCTTCAAGCAATCAGAGAGTGTCGGTTTCTTATCACGACAAGAATAAATTGTAGTATCATCAGCAAACAATGCTACCTTAGATGTGAGAATATCTGGAAGATCGTTAATGTAAATTAAAAAGAGTAAAGGGCCAAGTATAGAACCTTGAGGAACTCCTGAAGTTACAGAATAAGAAGAACAGTGCTGTCCATCGAGGACAACTTTTATGCTACGATTGGAAAGGAAAGATTCAATAATCTTAAAGATGTTCCCAGATACACCATAAGAAGAAAGCTTATGGAGAAGACCAGCATGCCAAACTTTATAAAAAGCTCTTGAAATGTCAAGAGCGATGGCCTTAACCTCTCCACCTTTATCTATTAAAGTTATTACTGTTAGCAAGTCAGCTGTAGAACGAGAATATTCGAAATCCATATTGATGGTCAGAAAGTAAGTTATTAGATTAAAGATGAGAAATTAAGTGTTAGTTAATTGAAGATTCAAAAATCTTGCTTATGATAGAAAGAAGACTAAAGGGACGGTAGTTAGACGAATCAGATCGCTCTCCAGAATTTTTGAAGATAGGGATAACTGATGCCACTTTGTTTTGCTGAAAGATTTTTTTTTTTTCTGCTCTTTTATTTCTTCACAATAACTATTACAATAAAATAAATGAAAGAAAAAGCATATAAATAAGAAATTACAAATTTTGTTGCATATAAAATAAGAACGCGGAGACTTGCAGAAGATCAGATGATCTTGTCATCAAGAACCGCTAACAATCGTTACGTGTTAAAACAATTTTATAATGTGTATAAAATAAAAAAGGCAGTCAAATAAAGTTTATAAAACGAAAGTTTGAAGTAAAAATTAACGTTTTATATAAATACTTGAAATACAAGACTTGATAGGTATAAAATGTATAAATTAAATTAACATGACACACACAAATAAAATTAATAAAACAAAATTTAAGTATACAAGTATATAGTCAAATAAATATCTTTTATATAAGAATTCGTAAAAACACTAATAAATAAATCAAAAAACACTAATAAATAAATCAAAACAACTAAATTTAAAAATATATAAGTATGTTTTCAATAGCGAGAATGATATTTTTTAATTTTCTTTTAAATGCGAAAAAGTTCCAGTCGTGAGAAAAATCAAAATGTTTCAAAGCTATACTGTTCCATAAAAACGCCCCTCGAAAAGAAATACAAAACTTGCCTAAATTGGTTTTGAAAACTGGTTGAAAAAGGAAATTATCATTTCTTAAATTATATTTATTTTTTTCTTTTAAGGAATATAAATTGTGAAAAGAAACCAGAGCTGCACGAGTTTTACATTTAAACATAAAACACAGTACATTAAAAATATTTTGTTAAAATATGTTTAAAATATTTATTTCAATAAAAAGAGGCTTAGTCTGTGAAAAACGGTCTTTAAAATTAATAAGATGTGCAGCATGTTTCTGTTGGCGATGAAGAGGTTCTAATTTACTTTTATTAACACTACCCCAAGCCGCATTCGCATAGTTTATGTGGCAATGAATGAGTGAGTGGTATAGTTGATTTAAAATATGTTTATTTAACATGCTTCTTGCTTTATATAATATACCTATACTTTTCGAAATTTTGCAGGTAATGTTTTCGATATGTTTTTTTCCATGTGAGATTTTCATCAATTGAAACTCCTAAAAAGTTTGTGCATGTTGCTCTCTTAATTAGAGCGCCATCAATAAAAAGAGGAGGAAGCTCGATTGGAAGTAGAGTGAGAATAAAAAAGAAACCATTTTGTGTTTTTAATATTTAGAGAAGTTTGTGTGATATAAACCATTGAGAAACTTTCATTAAATCGTTGTCCATACAAGAAAATAGTGTCGTTATGTCGCTATCAGATAAAAAAAGTTGTGGCATCAGCAAACATAACTGTTTTCAGATTGGATGCTTTATAGAGGTAGTTTATGTAAATGAGAAAAAGAAGAGGTCCTAGTTCAGATCCTTGAGGAACTCCGCAAGTGATTTCTAATAACTGAGATCGCGATGATTGGTCAAAATGAACAAATTGTTTTCTATTGTGTAAATAACTTTTTATTAGCTTAAGAAAATTTCCTGTGATTCCATAATATTTAAGTTTTTTGAAAAGGATTTTATGGTCAATCATATCAAACGCTTTTGATAAGTCAACAAAAATGCCTATAGTAAATTTGGACTTTTCAAATGAATCTGTAATATATTGAGTTATTTTTCGTATAGCGTGCTCAGTAGAGTTATTTTTCTAAAACCTAAATTGATTTTTATATAATATATTATTTTGAGATAAATGTTCGAAAATTTTGTCATAAAGAATTCTCTCTAAAATTTTAGAAAAAAACAGAGAGAACAGAGATAGGACGGTAATTACTGACATTCAACAACTCTGCTCCTTTAGATATTGGTGTAACTTTTGCTATTTTCAACTGATCAGAAAATATTCCTTGATCAGTTGAACATTGAAATACTTTATATAGAACATTTTTTATGGTTTTATATGAGTTAATAACCACGTTTTCGCTAATATTATCATGACCTATTGCTTTGTTTGAATTGAGCATTTTAAATGCTTTATCAAACTCATCAAAAGATAATTTAAAAGACTCAAGACAAGACACTAAAGGAAAATTAAAATTTTTTTTTTTTGTTTTGTTTCGGTTTGAATATTTTTAGCTAAATTATTTCCAACTGAAATAAAAAATGTGTTCATTTTATAAGCTATCACTCTAGGATCATAAAAAATTTCGTCATTCAATTTTGATGGCATTTGGTAAAGAGTCTGTTTTAGATTTCTTACTGCCTGTAATTTCTCTTAAAAGTTCCCATGTGTGTTTTGAATTTTGTTTATGTTTTTCTAATAAATTTATGTAATCATTTTTTTTTTAACATTTTTCTTTGGACTTCAAATCTTTAACAATAAGTCTTGTAAATTGTTTCATTTTCGAATGATTTTGTTTTTAAATATTTGATATCCAATTTTTGCTTGATTGTAGAACATTTTTCGAAATCTTTCGTAATCCATGGCAACTTATATCTTTCTTTTTTTTTAATATTTTATATTTCAGAGAATTAATATCATATACTTCAAAAAAGGTTTTTAAAAACGAATTACAGACTAAATTAGCGTCATCAGAATCATTAATGTGATTCCAATGAAGTAAAGATAATTGTTCCTTGAATGCGATACAATATGTTTCTGTAAAAAATCGTTTAATAAGAAGTTTATTTTGATGGAGCAGTTTTAAGTTTTCTACGTTTATAGAAAAAAAAAGTGAAAAGTGATCTGATACGTCGGTTTTAATTATGCCTTTTTTTTATAGATATGTTAAAAATATCTGTAGTAATTATATTGTCTAATAATGAGGCTGATGATAATGTAATTCTAGTAGGTTTGTTTATTAACGGTATTGCTCCATTTTCAAAAATATCATTTATTTTTTTTTCATTCCATGCCAGCCTGAATCCACAAAGTTATGTAAGAAGCACATTTGTTGACAGGAAAACAAAAGATTTCTACCCAAGGGCCATCACGAAGAAAATCACGGAAAGAGCCCCAGTCAGCTTTAAGGTAGTTGTAAGAGGTACGATGATAGGGGGATTCAGGTGATGAAGAAGAATGAGATATTAGTTTTAGAGAGATCAAACTGTGATCAGAAGCACCTAAAGGTAAATGTGGAGAAACTGAGCACCGACTAGGATCAGAAACAAGACATAAGTCGAGTAGAGAAGGTAAACGACTCAGGTGGTCTGGAAAGCGAGTTGGAAAGTTGACTATTTGAGTTAGGGGTTGAGAAAGGCAAAAATTGTGGGCTTTAATGCCTGCAGAATTGCTGACACTAGAGCAGATCAATTCAGTGTGACGAGCATTAAAGTCACCGATTACAAAAATATAGGCTGACGGATAAAGAGAGAGGGCATGGTCAATATGATCAGAAATAACAACAAAAAGAGTGCAGTTTTGAGATGAAGGAGAGCGATATAGAACAAAGAAAAAGGCAATAGAGTTAAGTAGTGCTAAATGAAAGCACATGAAAGAACAGTCTGTGAATTCAAACCTAGTTTCACGACAAATGGGTGAACTCTTACGAATATAAATGCTCAGGCCAAGCATGTGACTATTGGAATCTTTACGAATTAATAGAAGATAATCATCAACACTAAGATTGCAAGATGAGACAGCTGAACTCAAATTAGTCTTACAAATAGCAAGTAGGTCTGGTGAACTTTGCAAGAGATAAGACTCAACAAAAAAAAAGTTACTTAGAAGACCACGAATATTAGTGAATGATAATGATGGTTTTCTGTGTTTTATAGTTTTTAGTACTTTATTCATTTTTAAATTAGTTTGAAGAACTTGACTCAAAGCATAGATAGTACTCAGAACATTGTTTTATAGCCCAAACAATTGTCACATTACTATTAATAAACCCTAAGCCGTAACAAAAGGCTCCAAATGTGGCCTCGGCAATGCACACCAAAAGTACAAACAGGGACACCATCCATGCGCAACATGGCGCTGTTATTACTTTGATATTTTTCAGCTGTTGATGGAATCAGCCTCTCTGAGAGCTACCACAGAGTTTGGGAAACCTGACTACCAGCCAATCTCAGACCCATAAAACTGAGTTTTAGAGATGTACCCTCATTAGGAGATAATAGAATGAGTTGCCTAGTTATAGAAACAGAGACGCAAGAAAAACCCATGCATTGAGTCAAGAAGATCTAGCTTTCAACATTCTAAACTGGAAACAATGTATTAAAAACACATTTGCGCCAGCCTAATAGATGAAGAAGTGGTGCGAGGCTGGTCAACAGAGAATCTGATTACCCCAACATAGAATCTGTTTTCCCCTTATGTCTTTTCCTAGGAGGTCTTCTACAAGACAATAGCCGGATGCATTTAACACCTGCCAAGATGAGTATTTTTATCGAGACACCATCTCTAGCCTTTACTCAACCAAGAGCCCCAAGGGATGTGGTATTTTAAGTCAGAGTTGGCATCTCCTAGCCTTTGCCTAAAAAGACGTATCTTTTAAGGCAGCAGGACTTGAAGCAGATTGTACTGGGTTACATGTTACCAGTACCAGGATAACCTGACATATATATATATATATATATATATATATATATATATATATATATATATATATATATATATATATATATATATATATATATATATATATATATATATATATCTTTAATGTTGTCATTGTGAATAAGAGTATATATTATATTAGAAAACATCAATTAATATGAATTCTCTTAAGGTGGTAGTACCCTTTTAAAATTAGCAAAAAGAAAAAAATTGTTTTTATTTAAATTCTAACAGTTTAAACATCCTAAATCACAATAACCACTTTCCTTTCCTTCAAAAAGTAACAGAAATTCTCAAAATTTGAATTCAAAGGCAACAAGGTTATTATTGAATTCCTAGCAATGGTCTTAGCAACCACGTCCGTTTACGTGTTCGCCCTATTTTCACAATTTTTTGATTGGTATTGCTGAAAAGGTTATTTTGACACAGATCAAAATATTAAAGGTGATTAATCATGTTTTTCTGGCCGGTTTTGATGTTTTTTAGCTTGAGATTTTTTTAGTTTATGACATTTTTTATTTTAAAAGCTGTTTTTCTCAGAATAATATTTTTAAACTTGAACATTGGTATCTCAGAAACTATTTACTCTTTTTCTTTGAAATTTTTACAATTTGTTCATTGATGTTGTAGAAAGGGCTGGTAGTAAAATAATCAAAAAATATTTTTTTATTTTGACCAGAACTTAAAATTTTAAATACCTCATGCACCATTTTTTATGATTTCTACAGGTTAATATCTGCTATTTTACATTGGCTCTGTATTTTTTAAAAATTCTATTAAGAGCCCTCCACCAATCATTTAGCTATGTAAATATGTATATTTACATATGTATATGTATACCAACTATTTAAATATGTCACCAACTATTTAAATATGTTTGTAAAATTTAGAACTTTTATTTCAAATATTACTTAAATTATTTATGTTCTTTAACTGCATGTTTTTTGCTTATTTTTGCTGACTCAGCATTTTTTTGTGACGAATAAGTAAAAAAAAATAGTGTTTCTTATATTCAGTTTTTTAACTACTATCGAAAAATGTTTATCATTTTAAGGAAAAAATCTTATTTCAGAAAATAAAATTTGCAGGGTAGTACCACCTTAATGCAATTAATAATTTATTATTAGAAATTTTCGCTGGATTATGGTTACCAGCATCAAAATTATCGATATATATCCGTTTGATAAGGGTAATGGTTATGTAAGAATAGAACACGATAAATCTTTTGAACAAATTTGCCAACAAATTGGCTCAAAGAGAGTTTTAAATGAAGATCCCACATCTAGTTATGCTATTAAAGTTAAAACTTGTCTCTTACAACTTAATAAAAAACAGCGATTTTCCAAAATGGAATATTTTATATATATCCAAGTGATCCCTCCCGCCTCGTTGGTATGGTCTAATTAAAGTTCATAAACCTGAAAAATCATATCCTATGAGAATAATTATATCAACTATTAGCACTCCTAATTATGGAGTATCGAACTACTTAGTAAAGAAAATACAACCTGTCTTAAATAAAAACCAAACACGTCTGAAAAATTATTTTTGGTTTTATTAGTAAAGAAAATTCATGGTAGATTGTCAAAAAAGAGGTTCAAGTTTCATTTGATTTAATAAATTTGTATCCATCTATACGACTAAAGGAAGCCACTTTAATTCTTACAAACCAATTAAATAAGGATGACTCGTACAAATATTCTACCAAGCTTACTATATTTTAAACAAGACAACTCATTGAGTTTTGTTTACACCGTTGTTATTTCCTGTGGAACAACGAAATTAGGGTTTCTCATTTCCCGTAAATTTAGCATTCCGGGATTCCCGGTGTGCAACTTATTTATCCCGGGATTTCCCAGGATTATTTTTAATATAAAAACAAGCAGTTTTTGACAAATTTATCTTAGCACGCTAATCTATATTACTATTTAAAATAAAATATCGTTTTAAAAAACATAAGCAATCAATTGATTAGTCACTTAATCGTGAACGAATTTTTCCCATAAATAGACCCGGGGCAGAAAAAGCTCTTTCTGATTCAATTGATGTTGGCTTGATAGTCATTAATGTGTAGTATATTCTTTCTAAGCTTTCGCTACGTTTTCTAGTTGCCTCAAAACGTTTGATTCCTTTTGTGAGGTTTTTTAAATGTCTTCAAGAGCTGCTTTTTCTATTTGTTTGACATTACAAATAGTCGCATCCAATTTTTGTTCAAGTGTCAAAATACTTTTGCCTAATAAATTTGGAGCAACAGGTTGAGGTATTGATGGGTCAGAAACCATGCTTTCATTTTCATGACTCACTTCAACTATTTCATTTTTTGATGAACTAGTGCTAGCATACTCTATGTACAACCTGGTATAAATTTTTTTTGCTGTTGTTTTTAACGCATGTTTGCACGGTAAGAGTTGTTTGGAGTTGATATTGGATTCCTGATTATAACTAATTGGGTTGTTTAAAAATTTTAGTAATCCAATTAAATTGGCATTTCTGCGTTCTTCAATTCTCTTCTGCGCAGATTGAAACTGTTTATTAGCTATCAAATTTTTTTTCTCCGCCAAATCATCCAAGATGAATATCATAACACCTTCTGCGTCAAGTAGAGTAGCATTAATTCTGCCAAGTCTTTCTATTCCAACTTTTATCGGTTGCAGAGAAATTGTTATGACATTTATAATCGCATATTCATCTTCGGAGATATTCAGAACTTCTTTTAAATCAATCATTGCTTTTAGTATACATGTCTTTACTTTAAAGAATCTTTCTAGCATTGCAACAAGACAATTCCACCTTGTTTTGACATCTAATATCAGCTTCAGTTCTTTATGAAACATAGATTTTACGTTGATTTGTAAAACGTCATTTTTAAGAGATGATTTGCGGAACATTCGAACCACTTTTCGAACCTTCTGAATAGTTAAGGCTATATTTACGCTATTGTAAATCATTAATAAACGTAACACCTGTTGAGCTGTATGACTCATCATTACAGTCAAAGACATGATCAAACTCATCGTAATCACTCAAACTTTCATCGGAATCTTGCAACTGCGATTCAATATATTTTGTTGAAGAGTCTGACTTTTTGTAAAGAACATCACATACTGCCAAATGAAGTCCGTGGGGATAACACAGCTAATGTTCAATACCACTTAGCCGTCCAAATTTCTTCATTACGAATGCTCCGTCGGTGACACTAACTATGATGTACTTTTTAATTGATAAACTGAAATATGACAGTTTGTTTTCAACCAGATCGACAATTTTTTCTGCAGGAAGTGATCCTTTTTCGTCAATTTACGTTTTTTATCGTTAGACGAATATACGTTGATTTTTTAAAGACATATATTCGTCTAACGATAAAAAAAATCGCGACCTGCTAGGTATTTCTTTTGTTATCTCTAAAACCATTGTTTTAGCTAAATCATATTGTTTTTTTAACATACTCATGACATGGGATGAATTTTTTGGTAATAATATTGTAATAAATGCCTTTTTCAGACAATGATTTTCTAATAAATTCACTTTTTGTTATGGCATTTATTAAGATGCCATCCACCGTTGATAGCTTTGACACAATTTCCTCGATAGTCTGCTGTTTAACAAACAATGTGATTTTCTTTTGCACAATTTTAATTTCCGAACCATTATCTTCATGCAGACGCTTCATATTTAAATCAAAATCATTATGTGCGTTTTTTAAATGACGAAGGAGCCCACCTGTCGTAAATCCTTTGCACATTATCTTTACATTGCACTTTTTGCAAATTGCAGATTCGCCAGATTTTTCTTTAAAAAATTACTGCCATGCTTTTGATCCATTTACATAGACATGGTATAACTAAATTGAATCGTAAAACAACTTAAGGTAAAGTTATAAATATTTCTTACATATGTATGTTATCTTACGTAAATACAAATACAAAAATTATTAAATATTTCAATACAGAAAAAGTTTAACTTTTCAATAATTTAGTTTAAAGTTTAAAAATCAAACTTACTGTTTTCGTCTCAAGAAATCTTTTTTATATTTTATATAACGAGAAAAAAGAAAACATCGCATCGTTTCAATAACACTTCTTGTTGAGCTTGGCTTTAATATAAGATATGAACACATAAAAATGTAACTAAATGCAATAATATTTTTCTTATTTTTGGTCGAATTAGTTCAAACAGTCATCATATGTAAGATAAAAAAATTTTGTTCCGGGATATAACAGTGATATCCCGGGAAATCCTGCTGCCACTTTTATCACCGGGATCCCGCTTTTAAAATTGCAATTGCAGTAAATCCTCCTCTTGACCTAAAATTCTATCTTAGATAATCACGATTGTCGACGATAGTCACGCTAGATTCACGCTATATATATATATATATATATATATATATATATATATATATATATATATATATATATATATATATATATATATATATATATAAATTATGTTAGTGTATTTTACAAATAGAGTGCTCAATGTTCTTAAAGAACAGAGTAATAATAAATTAGTAAAAAACACTTATCTAACTTTTATCTTCTACTTTAAGTTTCACCATTGCTGGATCAACAGGAATGATCAAGCAATGATGATTCTGATGATCTAGCAATATGATCCAGGAATAAAACTATTCCTGATGATCCAGCAACGGTGAAACTTCAAGTCGAAGATAAAAGTTAGATAAGTGTTTTTTACTAATTTATATATATATATATATATATATATATATATATATATATATATATATATATATATATATATATATATATATATATATATATATATATATATATATATGTATATATATATTGCTGTTGTATGATTTAGTATTAAAAATACTAAATTCTTGATTGTTGTAAAGTGCTCAATATTTAAGAAAATTTATATTTTTTCAAAAACAGAGCGTTTTATAATTAAATATTAGAAAAAACAACTTTTAATGGAACTTAAAGTTTCATGCCTATCGGCAATCATCAGCCATGAAGTACAAAATCAAAAATATAAAAAACCGTTTAAAAATTACAAACTCCGGTAGAATGAGTTCTGACGTTATATTACAAGAAGACGTAATGGAAAACTAATCTCCGCTATCAAATAATGAAAGGAGAAATTTATTTTTGTGTCTGCATTTAGAAACTAATTCACCTCTTTTGTTTAGCAGATTTTTCCCTTTGTAAAATAATATTTCGAATTTCTCATTTAAACAAAGCTTACAAATTTTTGACGCAGGATTGTATGATTTACAGCGTTTAATAATTTTCCATTTGATTGAAGTTGTAAAATTGTTTTCTTTTAACTCCCATACTTCCTTAGACAATTCAGTGTCGTTTTTGTATTTTTTTATGTTTAAAGATTTTTGATGGTTCGCATAACGTAGCTTAAATGAGGTTTCGCTTATCCCAATGTATACTTTATCGTTGTATTGAGGTTTGTTTGAGCTTACGGTGGCTTGGTAAACGATATTGTTAGACAAGCAATTGTTGTTCAGTGGACAAAGAGATTTTTTAATGCAATTGCAGGCTTTTTCTGATAATTTTAGATCACCATATAAAATATTTTTGTTGCGTAAGTTGATAATAGATTTGATGTTAGGCATACAGGAGTAGCTTATTTTAATTGTGTTTCTGTTAAATATTTTGTGTAGTTGGTGGTTTTTAGGAAAATGCTTGTCAATTAGGGTTAAAAAGCGTTGACCAATTTTGGTTGTAACATTTATACTAAATGGAGGATTGTACCAGATTATGTTTCGTTTGCGGTTATTTTTTGGAACATTATTTATGCTTGGTTTATATGTCAATTTATAAATGTAACCCGATTGCTTTAATGCGTCATCATAAAGGTGTGTCGATTTATTAAAAATAACTTCACTTGATGAGCTGGCGGACAATTTTAGCTCGATATTTTTTGGAAGATTATTTATTATGCTAGGTGGATGGTTAGAATCAGCATGCACATAACTTAGGTTATTTTTAGGCTTGCAGTATGGTTGAAAAGAATTTTGAGTAAGATTAAAAGTTAAATCAAGGTAGTTAACAATTTTAAGATTGCAATTGATAGAGATGTTGAGATTGTTACGTTTGAAAACTTGAACGACATGCTTTTTTATTTGTTCCATTTGATGGCCATTTTTGTTCTTAAAAACAGCTAACCCGTCATCTCGATATAAACCAAAATCATTTTTGTTGTAAAACTGCGAAAGTTGATCTAAAAGAAAAATCCCAACTAGTTCGCAAACTTCCGCTCTATCAATTGCAATCTTAAAATTGTTAACTACCTTGATTTAACTTTTAATCTTACTCAAAATTCTTTTCAACCATACTGCAAGCCTAAAAATAACCTAAGTTATGTGCATGCTGATTCTAACCATCCACCTAGCATAATAAATAATCTTCCAAAAAATATCGAGCTAAAATTGTCCGCCAGCTCATCAAGTGAAGTTATTTTTAATAAATCGACACACCTTTATGATGACGCATTAAAGCAATCGGGTTACATTTATAAATTGACATATAAACCAAGCATAAATAATGTTCCAAAAAATAACCGCAAACGAAACATAATCTGGTACAATCCTCCATTTAGTATAAATGTTACAACCAAAATTGGTCAACGCTTTTTAACCCTAATTGACAAGCATTTTCCTAAAAACCACCAACTACACAAAATATTTAACAGAAACACAATTAAAATAAGCTACTCCTGTATGCCTAACATCAAATCTATTATCAACTTACGCAACAAAAATATTTTATATGGTGATCTAAAATTATCAGAAAAAGCCTGCAATTGCATTAAAAAATCTCTTTGTCCACTGAACAACAATTGCTTGTCTAACAATATCGTTTACCAAGCCACCGTAAGCTCAAACAAACCTCAATACAACGATAAAGTATACATTGGGATAAGCGAAACCTCATTTAAGCTACGTTATGCGAACCATCAAAAATCTTTAAACATAAAAAAATACAAAAACGACACTGAATTGTCTAAGGAAGTATGGGAGTTAAAAGAAAACAATTTTACAACTTCAATCAAATGGAAAATTATTAAACGCTGTAAATCATACAATCCTGCGTCAAAAATTTGTAAGCTTTGTTTAAATGAGAAATTCGAAATATTATTTTACAAAGGGAAAAATCTGCTAAACAAAAGAGGTGAATTAGTTTCTAAATGCAGACACAAAAATAAATTTCTCCTTTCATTATTTGATAGCGGAGATTAGTTTTCCATTACGTCTTCTTGTAATATAACGTCAGAACTCATTCTACCGGAGTTTGTAATTTTTAAACGGTTTTTTATATTTTTGATTTTGTACTTCATGGCTGATGATTGCCGATAGGCATGAAACTTTAAGTTCCATTAAAAGTTGTTTTTTCTAATATTTAATTATAAAACGCTCTGTTTTTGAAAAAATATAAATTTTCTTAAATATTGAGCACTTTACAACAATCAAGAATTTAGTATTTTTAATACTAAATCATACAACAGCAATATATATATACATATATATATATATATATATATATATATATATATATATATATATATATATATATATATATATATATATATATATATATATATATATATATATATAAATTAGTAAAAAACACTTATCTAACTTTTATCTTCGACTTGAAGTTTCACCGTTGCTGGATCATCAGGAAGAGTTCTATATAGTTATACAATGAATTATTAATCATATATATATATATATATATATATATATATATATATATATATATATATATATATATATATATATATATATATATAAATTAGTAAAAAACACTTATCTAACTTTTATCTTCGACTTGAAGTTTCACTGTTGCTGGATCATCAGGAAGAGTTCTATATAGTTATACAATGAATTAATAATCATATATATATATATATATATATATATATATATATATATATATATATATATATATATATATATATATATATATATATGTATTATATATATATATATATATATATATATATATATATATATATATATATATGTATATATATATATATATAAATTAGTAAAAAACACTTATCTAACTTTTATCTTCGACTAGAAGTTTCACCATTGCTGGATCATCAGGAAGAGTTCAGAACTCTTCCTGATGATCCAGCAATGGTGAAACTTCAAGTCGAAGATAAAAGTTAGATAAGTGTTTTTTACTAATTTATTATTGCTCTGTTCTTTAAGAACATTGAGCACTCTATTTGTAAAATACACTAACATAATTTACATATATATATATATATATATATATATATATATATATATATATATATATATATATATATATATATATATATATACATATATATATATATATATATATATATATATTATATATTATATATATATATATATATATATATATATATATATATATATATATATATATATATATATATATATATACATATATATATATATATATATATATATATATATATATATATATATATATATATATATATATATATATATATATATGATTTATAATTCATTGTATGACTATTATAAAATTAAATATATATATTTATAATTCGCAACCGGACTCGAAAACCAGTTACTTTAATGGAACACAATAGGCCGTAGGAGCATTAGGGAAGAAGGAAAAAAGATTATACTAGAGTAAGCATAAGAAATAAAATTAGAAGATGTTGGACAGATATCCAGTATCAGAGCACAAAGTTAAAGCAAAATAGCATATATTATTTTTTGTTTACGTACATTTCAGCAGCATTTTAGTAAAAGCAAAAAACAGGGGAGCTTGTACAATAAAGTAGAAAGGGCTTATGTTTATCCCTCAGTCGGTTGATATACTCGCGGCCAGACCTTAACCGACACCTCGCATAAGGAGGAGTGCGTATGAACAGCAGCAGAATGCCACCTCAAGATTAATCACCATAGCGATAGACCAAATATATGATCCTAAGGGCATTGACTGGTAAGGATGAGAATATATTACAATTATTATTCTGATTAATGAAGTTTAAATTTAAAGGTAGAGCACATAAAAAATTAAATAAAGTTATCCCATCTTATTTTGACATATTAAAACTATTTTAACATCTATTGTTGTTAAATTATTTATTTATTTAATTGATTATGCTACGTATAAATTTATTTTATATCAAAAATTAGTAAAGAATTTTATATATTTTGATAGAAACAAGGTAACGTGAAACAATTTGGCCCAAAATATCCAAAGTGTGTAAACGAGATATGGTAATCGAGGTCTACTAAATAAACGCATGTGTGTTTATGTCTTTTATACTGAGAAATAATTTTAATCTATGAGCTAATCAACAGGTATGTGAGTATTGATATGGATCAATACGTGAGTAAATCTCATAAAGCTAAATGGAATCAAGTGAAAAAAGTAAAAAGAGAAAAAATTTTTCGCCAACGCGGGATGTTCGGATACACATACAATTAATTTATTAATCTTAGTTTATAAAATGCCTGCTGCTCTTGCCTCAGTATAAAAACATATTAAACCAATTTATGAGAATTAACTTTTGTTATACACTAGAAAATAAAAAATTTAAAAAATTAGAGCCTGTGATAGGGGTGCGCGTGCGTGCGTGCATGAGAAATATTTTCGTGAGAACAATTTTAGAAGCGAGCCTTAGGACAAAGAGAAAAACAAAGATAGAGAAAATATATATAAGAAAGATAAAGGAAAAGTATTTATAAGACCTCAGACTGGAACTAGAGAAGAAGTGACTAATGGAAAATATTTTATAAAGAGTGAAAAACATTTATAAATTTGTACACGTATATTTATCTCATTACTTATAAAAAATATTAGGGATAGGTGGCCTTAAATGTTTTGGCGCATAAAAACAAAAAACTGCGCGCTTAAAAAATGCTCAAAAAACAGGGGATATAAAACGCATAAATACAAAAGGCCGTATGGAAAAACTGTGTGTATACATCATGGCGCAATTAAAGCTTGAGCCGAAATGTGTACCTATGCCTCACTTATCTAATTTATGAACTTAAAAAATAGAGGAGTTAAAACCTTAAGAAGTAAATTTAAATAAAATTTAGACTTGAAAAGGTGTGTGGGTATATGTGTATGCTTACTGAGATGATTTATACTCTTAGCCTTAGAAAATTCAATATACATTAAAACAGAACCTTAGTATTGTAGACATAAAAACTTAAAAAGCACCTAAGCATAGTAGATATATTTTTGACACACAAACCGTTAGTGCTTACTAACGACAAAACATTATAAGGTAACATATCATAATGGTGTAATTTTGAAAACAGTAAATAGACAAAAACCTAGTTACTAATTCGGAATACGAAAAGCCAAAAATATTTTTTTATTAAAAAAGCGGACATACAAGCAAATAAAATAATTATTAAGCAAATATATTAGAATTAGCGCATGTGGGACTCAAAAAGATACGCATAAAAATACATTAGTGAAAAAAGCAAACGAATTAGGTAGTGTAAATACCAGATTCTCATCAGGAAATGGTTATGGTATTGACCCTTTTGAGGGGGTCTCTACCCTGGTATTTTAACGTTTCGAATGTTTAATTTGCTAACTAACTTCCATCTTTGAAAACTCGAACGCTACTGTGACATGATTGCTTCGTATGTATAACTGACCAGTTCACACAAAATGTATAAGATGTGTGTGGTGATAAAAGACAAATGAGGTATTATTATTATTATTATTATTTAGTGATCAAATACAAATACAATAATCTATTTATAATTTGATAAAGAGGTGCTACACCAGGCCCCCAGATATGACATGGAGATACAGAAGCTACAGACAAAGCAGCAATTGTATTTACAAAGTTACTTTCTTATGTTGTTTTTGAAAGCGTTGATGGATTGAGCGTTCACTGCTTCTTGCGAAAGCGCATTCCATGGGGCGACAACTCTATTTGAAAAAAAGTTATACCACTCCTCGCAGTTTTTTACCATCTGACGTTCTAGTTTATGGTTATGGCCTCTTAGAATATACTTATCTTTACTTTTTGAAATTTTTTGCGGAACGACAAAACTAACAAGCTTGAGTTTACGAGTGATTTTGAATTGCTCGATAAGATCTGCTCTTTTGCGGCGTTCTTCAAGAGTTGTTAAACCGAGCCGTTGGAGTCGATATTCATAGGTCATGTGTTTAATAGTCGATATTGTTTTTGTTGCTCGATGGTGGACTTGCTCGAGAATGGTAATGTCTGATTTTAAATGCGGTGACCAGGCTTGTACTGCAAACTCAAGATGGGGGCCATTCGAGACCATCGGTTTCTTCGAGAGGACGACGGGTGCCGTCGACATTTGACATTGAGTATTTGTACGTTGACTTGTTACATCCGCGCCCTAACATGCATTACTTTGCATTTCTCAACGTTGAAATGCAAGAGCCAAATATGTGACCATTTGACTGCTCTGTCAACGTCATCTTGGAGAGTGATGTTGTCCGACTCCTTTTTAATTATCCCTATTATTTTGCTGTCGTCGGAAACAGTTTCATATGATGAGTAATACTGTCCGGCAGGTCGTTTACAAAGATTACGAATAGCAATGGGCCCAAGACCGAGTCTTGAGGTACTCCACTAGTGACTGCTTTCCATTCAGAAGTAATGCCGTTTATAACCACTCGTTGACATCGATTGCTTAGCCAAGCTGCGATCCAGTCAAGAAGAGCGCCTTGAATACCGTACGCTCTCAGCTTATGAAGAAGGCGTTTATGTGGTACTTTGTCAAACGCCTTTGCAAAGTCTGTGTAAATGATGTCTACTGCTTGTCTGCAGTGAGTTGCTTCCGTCATGATATCCCGAGTTTCTAAAAGGTTTGATACACATCCCTTACGATGAACAAAGCCATGCTGATTTGGAGAAATTAGACCATTAGCAACGCAGTGTTCCATTATTCTTTTTTGTAAAATACTTTCCATAATTTTGCAAGGTATGGAAGTGAGCAAGACTGGCCGGTAGTTGGATGCTTTAAGCCTACTCCCCTTCTTGAAAATAGGTGTTACATTCGATTTTTTCCATAATTCAGGAACTACACCAGTTGCAAACGAGCACTTATAGATAAGCAAAAGAGGCTTGGTAAAGGTAGCTGAACATTTACTAAGGACCCTTGGATGTAATCCATCGTAGCCGGTTGATTTTCTTTCATCAAGGTTGTTTAGGCATTTTTGTACTATATCGATAGAGAAACTTGCTGGATCGATGACACAAACTGCTTCAGTACGACTTTCAAAGCCTGGCATTGAACCTTCGGGCTCTAAAACAAAGACTGATTGAAAATAATTGTTTAACGATGCGCTTATATCGCCGGTATCGGTTGTGATGTTCTTATTGACTGTCTCAAGCGATGTAATGTTGTTACTGACCCTCTGCTTGCTTCTTACATATGCATGTAAGCGTTTAGGGTTGCTTTCGGAATCCCTGACAAGTAGCTCTTCGTGCTTCTGCCTGCCAGCTTTGACGATTTTTTTAACTTTTTTGCAGGCAGTGCGATGCGATATTTTGAGAGATTTGTTCGTATCTCGACCTGCATTAATGTACTTGGCCTACGAGGTGCGTTTAGCTTTGACTGCCTCAATAAGTTCTGGTGTTACCCATTGCTCCTGTTTTTCTGTAAAGGGAGTAGTAGTTGATGGAATGTGTAGGTTAGTGGCTTCATTATACACGTTTGCTAGAAGCTGGTACTCATCGTTTGCATTTAGTCCAATGAATACTATTTCACGAAGCAGTGTCCTTGGCCCATTGGAGTGTCACCAAGAGAATCGCCTTGTTTAATGAAGATTACACGGTCTGGCTCATTTGTTATAATAAGATCGAGTGTGCTAGTAAGCTCGACGTGTCAACTACAACGGTAGGTTGGGAATGTGATAAGCTGAGTTAAGTGACATTCATCAAGGCACTTCTGGAACCTGATGTCGCCTTGACGCTCACCTCTCACGTGAGCAACAGTTGCAATTCCGCCGTTAACTTCGATAGACTCATAAGACGTATGGCTAAAATTGAAATCGCCATGCAGTAGCATTGCAGAGCAGTTTATATTAGGCAGTATCTGTTGAGTGGTAGTGATTGATGTGATACACTGAGTAAGAACTTGATTATTTTCGTTGTGTGGACGATATAAGCAGCCGAGGAGAAATGATTCTTGACCCAGTTTTATTTTTCGCCAGATTTGCTCAATTGATGTTGAGCTGAGTAGAACTAACTTCGCTGACTATGATACCGTCTCTTGTGTAAATTGCAACTCCACCGCCCCTCTTGTTTCTGTCATGGCGATGTGGTTGGTAGCCACGTGCGGTAACGTCTGATAAATCTGTGAACCAAGTTTCCGCAAAAAATATGACGTGTGGCCGGCTGAATATATGTAGAGCTGATAGTCTAGCAAAAAGCTTTTAGCGTTTTTCATTGTTGAGTGAACATGGGTTGTTTGCCCAGTAACTTAGATGGCTAGGTGAGACTGTAGAAGCGTTGAGTTGTATCGGTTTTATTTTTGCTTTAGTTATTGGTCTAGGACGTCTAGTTGGCAGTGGAGATTTTCTGAGTTAGAAGCGGCTGTGTGGTTAGCGTAGTCTGACAAAGCTCTGGCTGGGGATGAAAATACGTAGCACTGATTGGACGTTGATTCGATGACATCGATGCAACAGATGCGACCTGTTCTTCGATGTATAACATTCCGAAACGGATTATCGAGAATATTAACAGCGGCAAGTTTGTCGTTAAGCTTTTTGAGTTGGATGCGTGTGGTGTTAAACTCGGTTTGTTGCTATAGCGTTCTGTCTTCGCATACGTAGACACCCTTGTATATCTCTTGCTTGTGGTGTGCGCATTTTTTGAGTATTTCCGCTCGAGATGAAAGATTTGATAACGAAACCTGGATAATGTTCGAGTTTGACAGTTTTGTTTTGTTTTTGCTCGATTTGAGGCGGTTAACACGTGCGTTAGCAGTAGCATCCTCCAATCCTGTTGCTACAAAAAAATCCTCAACAAGCTTTTTATCGTCTACAGTACTAGACTTTTTAAGACCGACTACAATGACATTTAACTCGCGACTTCGAATATTTTTATTTTGAGCAGCGATAAAAGTACTTAACGTTCTGGTAACTTTTCATGAGAGTAGCATTTAAACCCTTTAGATCTACTGCCGCTTTAAAAGCGTTGGTAGCTATTACTTCGATTGCTGACATAATTAGCGATGAAATGCAATTAATAATTGCAAGTTTTTAAATTTTTAATATTTGATACAATTTATTACAAATTTTAAAAATTTAATTAAAATTTCAATAAAATTGATACTTTATATGATTATATGAATATACCTTAATATAATAAATTTATACGAATATGACTTACTAATATTAGTAATTTGATTACAAATATAAGTAATATATTTATTAATTGATAATAAATTTTGGATTTTGTCAAGGCACAAAAAATGCGGAAAAAAAAAATTTAGAAAAAGGTTAAAAATTTATTTCAAAACTTATTGCATAGAACAATAGATTAGAAAATCGTTTACGCGCTTAAACGTTGGCGGTAAAACCACGAGCAAAAATGGAAAAGTTTACAAAACTCTTTAAAATAAGGAAAAAAAAAAAAAAAAAAAAAAAAAAAAAATTTGTAAACTATGTAAAAATATAAGCGAACTAAAGCGTAAATAAAATCTTAGTCACAACTATTTTTATAATAATAATATATAAATAAAAATATATAAAATAAAATATAAGTATATAAGTATAGGTATATATAAATATAGTTGCGCGAAGTACGACAAAACTGTTATTTTAGACACTAATATAGGCAGTATAATATACTATGATTTGAAAGTAGAAAATAATTTATAAGCTAATAAGATGCAGCAATAATAGAGAAGAAATAATGTTAGAAAAAAGAGAATATGAGGTAAAGGAAATAAAAAGATTACGAAAAAAACAAAATATATAAAATTTCGAAACTTACGCTCGAACAAAAACACGTCTTATCGACTCCTATATATCGGATCATGAGGTAGTTAGTTTCAAATTGCAAAACGTGCAAGGTGATTAGCTTCTAATTCGGGAACGTGTAAGATGAGCCAAATCCAATAAAAAATTCATTATGTTTAATCTAATATGAGACAAGTGAGCATAGATGACTGTAATTATGTGATATTTTATGAAAAATTGGATCTAATTTGGTAGAAATGTGCTAACAATTTATGGTTTTATGTTTAATGATGAGACGGCTCAGGGTTATTATAAGTGTATTTTGAATTATAATTATATGATGATATATATTATAGTTATATTATCAGTATTAATGATTATAAACTAATAATCCAGTGTCTATTGCACCCAATGTCTACATCATTGTAAAGTAGGTTTTGACATTTTTGCTTTTGTGTTTTGTTTAACGATTTATCACTTTTTTTCAGGATTTTCTTCATGAGTTTAAGCTCATTACTCATTATATGGGTTCAATTACCCATAATACGTTAGTCATTGTAATTAATAAATTAGGAAATAGTTATTTGTGAAATATTGTAGTCAATAATAACTTTAACTTGGCTAATAATTAAAATTGCTCGACAAATAAGGTTCCTTATTACAATTGCTCTCTCTCTCACTCTCTCTCTCTCTCTTTCTCTCTCTCTCTCTCTCTCTCTCTCTCTCTCTCTCTCTCTCTCTCTCCTTATATATATATATATATATATATATATATATATATATATATATATATATATATATATATATATATATATATATATTTTTACTTACTCTCTCAAAAATATCCCGATCCCAGACAAATAAAGTTATACTATTTCATTAATAGACAAAGTAGAACATTTTATTAAAAGAATTCGTTGGAAAGCCCATTTTTTCTTAGAATCTGAAAAAAATAAAAACCCTTTAATTGAAAAAAAACAGAATGAAAATTATGGATTCAAAACAAAAAACGCCCCACCATTTATTTCTAACCTGAAAAATTTTGAAAATGATTTATTACACTTAATTAAAACTATAAATTTTCAAAACATAAATAATGAATTTCAAAAACAATTAAAACTAGACATTAATAATATAAAATTGAACCCTAATATTTTAGTTTTTGCTGACAAAACAAGCAATATTTACCAAATTACCCCAGAAACTCATCAAAAAATACTGCGCGATAATATTTCTAATAATTATACAAAAGCACCAAAAAACTTGGATAACGCCATTAATTTAGAATCTCAAAACATCGCCAAAAATATTAATTTAGATGCGAGAATTGAATCAGTTGCACCAGCGCAAGCGTTTGTTTCGCTAAAAGATCACAAACCAAATTTTCAAAATAAACTCCCTTGTAGGCTACTAGTACCCTCAAAAAGTGAACTAGGGCACGTTAGTAAAATAAAACTAGACAAAATTAATGACTCTATTCGGAAAAAATTAGGTTTACATCAGTGGAAAAATACCACTGATGTTATAGATTGGTTTTCTAAAATTAACAATAAAAATGAATGCACATTTATACAATTTGATATTGTTGATTTTTACCCCTCAATTACAGCAGAAATTTTAGATAAAACAATAGAATTTAAAAAATCCCATTTAGAAATTACTGAGGACACTATCCGTATAATTAAGCACTGCAGAAAAAATTTACTCTATTTTGATAAGGAAACGTGGAAGAAAAAAACCACGCACGAATGCTTTGATGTAACAATGGGAAGTTACGACGGAGCAAAAATTTGCGAACTTGTAGGTTTATATATTTTAAATACCCTAGCTAAAATAATCCAAATTAATCAATTAGGTCTTTATCGCGACGACGGTTTAATAATAATGCATAAAAAATCAGGGCCACAACTCGATAAAATTAGAAAAGATATTATTAAAGTTTTTAAAAATATTGGCTTCCAAATTGAAATAAATATAAATTTAAAAATAGTGAATTTTCTTGATGTCACATTTAACCTCTCAGAAAGTTCCTATAAGCTCTACAATAAACCTAATGACGAATTATTGTATATTAATGTGAATTCGAACCATCCCCCTCAAATTCTAAAACAAATTCCATTTTCAATTAACAATAGGCTGAACCAAAACTCTTCTAATGAAAATATTTTTAACTCCTCTAAACGCGTTTATGAAGATGCCCTTAAAAAAAGTGGCTTTCAAAATTTCGAGCTAAAATTTGAAAAGAAAATTGCAAAAAAAGCGTAATAGAAATAGAAACATAATTTGGTTTAACCCCCCGTACAGCAAAAATGTTTCAACAAATATAGGTAAAATTTTTCTAAAATTAGTAGACAAACATTTTCCTCCCTCTAATAAATTACATAAGAATTTTAACAGAAATACCATTAAAGTAAGTTATAGTTGTACAAAAAATTTAAAAAGAATTATAAAAGGCCACAACTACGCGTTAATTAATAAAAATGAACATATAAAAGAAAAAAACACTGATTATTGTAATTGTAAACAAAAAATAGATTGCCCTCTAAATGGAAAATGCCTTTCGAAAAATGTAATTTACAAGTGCATTGTTTCCTCACAAAAATAACCCTAATAAACAATATATTGGCTTAACGGAGGGAATGGAAAAAACACAAAAAATATTCAAAAGAGACTATGCTGTCAAAATATATTTGGGATTTAAAAAAATAATAATAAAAATTTTAATTTACAATGGTCTATTCTAAAATCTGCCCTTGCCTATAATAACATTTCCAAAAAATGTATGCTATGTTTGCAAGAAAAATTTGAAACAATTACTCATTTAAATCAAGAAAATTTGTTAAATAAAAAATCTGAATTAATTTCTAAATGTAGGCACGAAAATAAATACCTCTTAAAAAATTATAAAAACAAATGACCAAATTTAACTATCCCATTCCAAAGAAAATTATTTAATAATAATTACTTTCTGTAACTTCCCGTTAACAAAAAAATATAGTAATTAAAATTTTTTTAAAAATAATTTATAACTTCCTGTAAAATATTTTTTTTCTATAAATTGAATTTTTTTTGAGATTTAGTAACTCTTCCTGATGATCCAGCAATGGTGAAACTTCAAGTAGAAGATAAAAGTTAGATAAGTGTTTTTTACCAATTTATTATTGCTCTGTTCGTTAAGAACATTGAGCACTCTATTTGTAAAATACACTAACATAATTTACATATATATATATATATATATATATATATATATATATATATATATATATATATATATACATATACATATATATATTTGTATTTATATATATATATATTTTTTTTTTCAGAAAATGTTTGAAGAAAGTTAGAAGATACTAAAAACCTTGGTATAATGCAAGCCGAAGCGATTTACTTAATTCATTCAATCGACAAAAGACGGCGTGTAAATCGCAAAAGAAAAAATAATATTTTCAATATTTATTTTAAATGTATTTATTAATAACATTTATTTAAAATAAATTTATTTTGCTACACGTTTTTTAATTTCATAAAATTTCGTTATAATAGTTTATGGTAAATCCCACATAGGTTATAGGTGGAAAACATCACATGTAAAAGATCAAAAATGCTACACATTTTGAATCACAAATGAGATAAAGTAGCAAATACCAGATTAAATTAAGTCTCTCTGATAGCTTCGATGATTAACTTTGAATTACGATTTAAGTAATTTTTGAATTAAAGAATTTTCAAAAACTATCGTAGAAGCATTCGGACTTTCATTTATCTAGTATTGACTACTTTTATACCATTTGGATTAAAATATATGTGGCATTTAAGACCTAAAACATGTAGTATTTTCCACCTATATCCCATGTAGGATTTACCATATAAAACCCATGTGGGATTTAACATACGAAACCCACATGGGACAAAATAATAATCCCCACATGGGTTACAAATGGAAAAAATCCACTTGTGCGCATTTTCACTGGGACGTCTCGCCAAACATTTTATGTTTTAATTGCATTTATTAAAAAATGGAAATAAATTTTTTTTTTAAATTTGAAAGAGATTTTTTTTCGAAACAAGCAGTAATTTTAGTATACGGCCAAGTATTGAAAAAATGTTGTATAAATGAAAAGTTATTCAACGTGCAGTACAACTGCATCGCAGTGGAAAACCTCAGTTTATCTCAGTTTTAATATATGAAGAGTTAGAAAAAAATAAATCTAACCTGACATTACGTCAAAAAAAAATTTTTGTAGAGAAAATTTAACACAACTGTTGTTTTCAGATTTACCAATGCATGTTGCTTGTATACGTTTAATATATTTAGTGCTAAAATTGCAGTGCGGCAAGTTTCTCGACTTAAACAACTATAAACTTTGCAATATGTTCTGCAATAATTTGAAAACATACAGATGATTAGCTTGAGGATCTAGAAAACAACTAATATTTGTATCAGTGCTCACGTAGATCACAAATATATTGTCTTTGATACTGAAAAAAGCCGTTGAAAATGAAAGCCTTTAATTTTTTGTGCTTGATAAATTTTTTCCCATTTTACAAACTTTCCATCAGATAGTGACACTTGTCATCAAGCATATCGCGTATTATTTTTTTGCATATGCAAGGACTTAAAAAGCGTACAATCTGTTCTTTAGCTTTTGAGTGTTGGAGCTAAATTTTAAAAGTGAAGTCTTATGGATCAATATTGCATAAAAGATACTTTTTTATAAACACGTTAGCAGCATGGCCATCAAATGTCAAGAATGTAACGGTTCCATTTCAAACTTTAGTGAATTTTAGCAATGCACTGCTAAACCAAATGATTTTTGGTAATTCGCAACTTTAATGCTTTAAGCCTGGGAGTTCGCAACTTTAATACTTTCCGTTAAGCTTTTTTTATGTATAATCAAAATGTTTCGCACAATGCTTAAAGTAATTCCAAATTAAACTCATGATAGAGTTGATTTATTTATTTCATCTTTTCTATTTAAGTTCTTGGAATACTACTGATTTATGAGAAGCTTTTTCTTAAGTAGAATAGTTATCCACTTTTTATCTTAAATCTGAGTTTTTGATTTTGATTTGAAACGTTTAAAAAATTGAAAAAAAAAAAAAAAAAGACAATAAGTCTACATTTTCATTGTCTTAAGGCAAAAAATTATTTGTTGTACCATATAACTGAGGATACCTATAAAATGCAAAGACTTTTGCACAATCTCTGGCAGCACATATATATAGGCAAAATAAGATGGCATGATAACAAAATATAATTTATTTATCTGTGTTTAATGACTTATCATGGTTACCATGGAGTTTCAGTGGATCTTTATAGGCCTTTACTAACAGATTTTAAATTTCGTATTTTAAAATTCGTTTAACTTGTCTAAAATAAAAATATTTCATTTTTTGAAAGTGACCACGCAAAGTTTTCAAAGCCCGTAAAATCATGACGGTTAAGGGGAGAAGGGAAGTTTACATGGTCATATCTTTCTAAAACTAAAAGATTATTAGATAAAGTTGAAAACTTAATAATAAATATTAGTTTAATGTTTAATTATAAACTATGCATAACATTTATTGTTCTCACATTTGGGGTTCAGGGCACAACTTTTTGTTTTCTGTTGTTTTTGATTAAATATCAATGAGTGCATTGATCACTTTATCATCAAACTTGGTTCGACCAATTTTAAAATAAATTTTGAGTGTGCATACTTGGCCATCTTCAAACTTTTATTCTAGGTACAAACTTTGTAGATTTACTACCTGTGATACGATACTATTTTTATCTGTCTTGCTAAACTCGAATGATTCTTTCTTGTGTTGTCATAAAGTCGAAAGAAATGAAAGATATATGGTTTTAAATTAATTTAAATGATATTGTCATCAATGACTACATTCAGTGGAATATTTCTCATTTTCTTTATTCTTTATACTTTTGTTAATACTCTGACTTGATGCTCCATCAAATACAGACTTTAAATAGAATACCTTTATCTTTAAAGACACAAATAAAGTTTACACTTCTGCCTCAGATGAAATTTTTTTTTAATCCCTGCTACTTTTTGAATCCATGATAGAGTGTGGTTTATAGTAAAGGAAATTTAACTAATGTTTTAGTTTTAACTAAATCTTGACGATAACAGTCAGATTTAGCTTCAATTATCAAACTCTACACTTTCTAAAGTAGTATATGAAGAGTTAAATATAAATTGCCTATATAGAAATGGTGATCGATAAAAATTTATTGTGGCTTCCCCACATAACCAGCTGTTACAAAAAACGCAGTTCAAAAAACTCATGATAAGGTTCTTTAAACAATACGCCTATAAACAACAATGAAAATATTGAAAATATTTACTAATTTCTAGCTCAAATCGACTTGATCACAAAGCGATAAAAGGAAAACCGAATTAATATTATATCAGAACACTGATTATCAAAGTATGACTATTCCATAATAAAAATTATTTGAAAAAATACTTCATAACAAAAAATTATTTGAAATATATTTTTCCTACTTTTACCAGGCTAATAAACACGAGCAGGATAGTTTGATGGAACTGTGTTTCTTATTCAAAAACGTATGTTTAAAGCGCCATTACATTTTTACGAATATAATCATATAATTGCAACAAGCCTCGAAACAAATTACACTAACATCACCTTGGTTGACATTTATTATTTGTTGTTACATAATAATTGAACTTTGTTTTTGGTGGACGTAATCAAAGTTCTGACTCTAAGATCATATACCAAGACCATAGACTACAAAAGGTGTCCTACATTGATCACATAACTTTTATAAGTTTTACGTCTGTTTTGTATTCCAATTGAATTATCATTTGCCATACAACCTTTTCGTAATCTAATCATTTGTGACGTAACCCCTTTTTCATCTTAAAATACCAATGACCATTTACCAGGATTAATTGAAATTGGATTCATTAGACAATGCTTCGAAAAAACATTTACAAAGTAACAGAAGATAACAGCATTCCAAAGAATGTCTAAATATAACTTTAAATACTAGTTTTGAAAGTCTTAACTTTACTAATAATGATTTAGAACTTCCTGCCATTATTTATACAAGAAAAAATGATCTCTGCATTCAAAATCTTGAGTGAAACTCCGGAGTTTGGAAAAATTCTCGCCTTTTTTTCAAAAAGAAATCGAGCTGGTTTCGAAAAAGAATTAAACTTGCTGCCTTTTAATCTTAACCGGATGTCATGAATATGTTTCCGCTGCACAATCAAAAATGCTCAAATAATAACCTCTACAAAAAATAATTAAAAAAACAGATACAAAAAACCTTTGAAACACTTTCAGAAATATAAAGAATCTTGTTCACTATAAACAATAAGAATGAAAAAGACTCAATTTCAAAAGAGTTTGCTAATAGTTTTGAAAGTCGTTTAAAAACTAAACCATTGACGCACATCTTTGCAAATTGAGACAAAAAGTATCCAATAAAAATTTAAAAACTGTTTCTACTTCTTCTTACTTAAAGTTGAACAAAACCAAGGTCGCCATTAGAATCTCTTCAGAAAATTTGAAAAATGTGAGTTGTGAAGCACTGACAGAATTGCTAGTAAGATTCTTTAATTTTTTTAATTATTCATAGACAGACACTAAAATCGATATCTACATCACTTATTATACAAATTTAACTTTCTTTTTTGCACCATACAAACTCTATGGTTTAAAAAGTAAGGTTCTCTATTACAGGAGCAAAGTTATACAATGAAGAAATCTTTCTAACTGTACAAAGTATATTAACAATTAAATTAAACTAATCAGCAGTAGAAGAAGAAGGTAGAGGGTTTTCTCAGGTAAATATAGAAACAAATGAAAATACGTGTGTTATAAGGAGGAAAAAAAACTGTGAACACTGCCTCTTACGCCAAAGATGTCCAGCTGAATATGAGGATAAAAAATAAATAAATAAACAAATTGTAGAATATCAAATATCCGGGCAGTAATCCAATCTTTAATTCAATCTGGAACTCGATTTGCTTATTCAAAATATGTTTTTTAGAAATACAAAAAACTAGCCGTTTCGACACTAATGTATGGTCCTTTGAGAACATAACTTTGATTTAATGCAAAAGCTTGATATAGTTGGTACAAGTAAGTCCTAAACATTTTCAAACACAGTAAAAATTATATTAATCTCTTATTTTTTTATTCAGGATATATTAACAATCTTTCAACAAAGCAAGCTAAACTTATTTATTTCCGAGTGACCAATAAAATAATATTTAATATTGTTAAGTCGCAGCTAAAATATTGAAATTTTTCCACATTCCACATTGCTCCACACACTTTTTAGATGGTGCAAAGGAGTTGTGCAATAGTCATGAAAAAAATGTAAAGCATGTAATGCAAAGCAGAAAAAAAAAAAATTTACTAAGAATCTTCAAGAATACTCGTGAAGAAAAAATTCCATAATGATCTTATTTATTTGTTTGTTTATCTATATACAAATACAGTTTTTATAAACCTTTTTTTTTAATCTTAATTCACTCACTTAATTGTGGTTATAACCCTCTTTCAACTCTATAACTCCGAAACAAGAACCTTGGCCAATAAGGCCGCTGCGCAGAGATACAAGTTAAGCGCGGTTCTACCAAGGACGTGGTGAGGATCTAACTTATATATATATATATATATATATATATATATATATATATATATATATATATATATATATATATATATATATATATATATATATATATATATATATATATATATATATATATATATATATATATATATATATATATATATATATATATATATATATATGTGTGTGTGTGTGTGAAGACCTCAGTGGAAAAACCGGCGTTGTCACATTTAAAAAGTATTAAGAAAGTATTTGTTGATCATTAATAAATGTCTTTATTAAAGCAAAGAAAAAAAATTTTTGTATAAAAAATTACAAAATGTTTTGTTTTGAATAAATTTTAAATAAAATAATTATAATATAAATTTTTTTAAATTGCTTAGTTTCATTTGCTTTAAATAAAGACTTTTATTAATGATCAATAAATAGTTTCTCAATACTTTTTAAATGTAACAACGCCGGTTTTTCCACTGAGGTCTTCATATGTAAATATATATATATATATATATATATATTATATATATATATATATATATATATATATATATATATATATATATATATATACATATATATATATATATATATATATTTATATATATATATATATATATATATATATATATATATATATATATATATATATATATATATATATATATATATATATGACATACATATACAATAAAATAAGTTGAACGAGTAAAAGAAAGTTTTGTCTGATTTACAATTATCGTATAATATGAACGTAAATATATAAACTAAAAGATAATACATATTATTGTTTTATGTAGAAAAATTACATTTCTTTTTTTCTAAATATAATTTACCTTACTGGTATAAAATAATGGATGATATTTACTGGTCATATATAGTAGATGTTTTATAGAAGTTTTTTAACAAATATTCAATAGTAAAAGTAATAAAGAATAATTTACATTAACAATCACAAATTAATTTTTAAAAAAATGGCTGGATGTACCGAACTTGTCCATGTATAACTTCACAAGTCTGAAACTAATATTAGCTAATCTTTGCATTACATTGTTTCATCAACTATTTCAATACTTGAGCTGAACCAAGAAAACTTAAAAAAATATTTTTTCAACAAAACACGCGTTTAGACTTGTATAAGACAAAATAAAAATAAACATGTAAAACCATTTATTAGAGACATGGAAATAATGAATATATATAAAAAATAAACCTTAACAAAAATTTTTTTAATGTATAAGTACAATAAAAGATTGGTTTCGAAAAATTTTAATAACAAATTACAAAAAATGCGAGATATGTATGGAAAATCTGCATAAAAAAGTGGATTTATAAAAACAGACAGGAGCTCAAAGAGGATACACTTCCTACGGTCACTCGGTGTAGTTAAGGCGATTTACAAAATATTTGAATTCTTTTATTTGGAATGAACATGATTTTATGAGCGTATTATGTTCAAACAAAAGCTTTAGATGTTGTATTTATTTTGCCTCAAATTTAATATTTAAAGAAACTTTTCTTTTTTATATATAATTTTCAAAATCTTTTTACTACTCCTAATAGTGAATCTAAAGAACACCATTTTGAAGTCTTTAGCTCACTTTCGCTCATCGGCGTTAACATGAATTTAGTTAAAATCTTTTATAAAAGTGCCTTAACCCACTATTGATCTTAGTTCTAATCGGTTCTGACGTATATTAACTGTATATAGTTGTCCAAATACAATATTTTTATCAATTTCACAAAAAATACTAGATCATAAAGATCATATTATTTAAATATGATATTCATTTTACCTAAAAAAACTTATTTATTTAAAATCTTATTCAAATTTGGGCAAGCGATTGTGATTTTAAGAAGATTTGTTTTTAAAAAAAAAGAGTCTTCGGTTTAGGTTTTTTCGATAGAAACAATTATATTTTACGATACCGCAAAATTTATCATTGTAATTCTTTTCATAATTCACAGACCTGATCATTTAACGAAAATATGTTGTAATCAATAAAATATCATACAGACGCAATAATATTTTAAAATTGCCTTAACTACACCGAGCACACGTTTTTAAAATTTTTTTATGTAAACGTAATTTTATTATCTTATTATAGAAGCTGCAAAATAAACGTTTAAAAAAAGAATAAGTTGTTGTTTTACTCTTGATCGTCGTCCAATAGTTCGTTTAATATTTTTATCTTGGCGTCAATAAATATCAATAACCGTTTTTCTTGCTTGAAACATGAATTGAAATTTAAGCCTAGGCCCAGATCACCATAAGCAAAGTAGATAAACTTTACAAAATAAAAAATTTGATTTTACTTTACTTCGAAAAAAAAATAATTAATGATTATCTTATCATTTGATCTTTTTGTATATTTTTTGACGTTGATCAACATAAAACAAAAAAATATACAAAAGATTAAATAAATTTTACTGAGATGAAAAGTTAAAAACTATTCATGTTGAGGTAGGAGTAAAGCTGCTCAAATAAATGTCGCGTGTTTTCCGATGTTTTATATTTACATTCTCTAAAGAAAAACATTTTTTTCATTTTTTTTTTTTTCAGTTTTGCAAAATGTTTGATTAGTATAAGTGAAATATAAACAAATTTGTTTTGACAGGACTTTTTCTATTTCTGTGATACGTTAAAAAATTTGTGTAATGAGCATATAGTATTTTTGAGATTGATCAAGAATTTTCCGAAAAAGCAAAAAAAATTGTTGTTTTGGTCAGAAGAAAGAAAAAATAATGAAAAGGTTACTTTATTTTTTTTTATTTTTTGGATAAAATAAAAATCACTTTACTTTCAAGTGTTAGTCATTAGAATCGAATTTCTTGATTTTTTTCTCCAAGCGTACATCCAATGTATATGTTTTTGTGAATAGAAAAATATAGTAGGTTCAATATTCAGTAGGTTGAAAATTCAGTAGGTCAGCAATTTTGTAGGTCGGAAAATTAGTAGTACATATTTTAATTAGGTGTAAATTATAAAAAACAAAAATTTTCGATTGAAAATCAAAAGCGTCATAATCTACGATTTACGAAATTTCAAAGTTAGGTTGAGTTAGGCCAACCAGGTTTTGGTACCAAAGGTAGACCAACCAGCTTGGACCACCATTTTTTTTCGAAAAAACGTTTCAATTTTTTAGCAACGTTATAAGACTATATATATATATATATATATATATATATAATATATATATATATATATATATATATATATATATATATATATATATATATATATACATATATATATATATATATATATATATTATATATATATATATATATATATACATATATATATGTATATATATATATATGTATATATATATATATGTATATATATATGTATATATATATATATATATATATATATGTATATATATATATATATATATATATATATATATATATATATATATATATATATATATATGTCAGGTATATCAGTAACGGATTCATGAAAGGTGGGATAAAGGGAGGGGGGATGAAACCACAAACAAGCGAAGAGCCATTTTTTACCACAAACACGCTTTTTTAGCCGTAAAGTATATATATACATATATATATATATATATATATATATATATATATATATATATATATATATATATATATATATATATATATGTATATATATATATATATGTATATATTCTTAGGGAGATAGATATATAATCTTTTTCGTCAATATAAATTTTTTACAAAAGTGTTAACGTAACAAATTGACTGAAGCAAGTAGATTAGATGGTCTTATCATCTTATCATATATATAATCATCTTATCATATGTATCATCTTGTATATCTTGTACATCTTGTACGAGAGTATATATATATATATATATATATATATATATATATATATATATATATATATATATATATATATATATATATATAAATATATATATAAACTAATTTAAAACATCAGATAATACGAGTTCTTTCAATAATAAATAATTTATTTGAAATTTTTTTTGTTGTTGAAATTTTTGCCGGATTATAGACGCCGGCATCAGCATATACTATAATATAATTACAAAATTATATTATAGTATATGCTGATACCGTAAAATAACAACAAAAATTTTTAATTTTGACGTCATCTTTATAATGGTTTCTTTTACTTAAATATCAAAAAATAAAGTCCAAAAATTTGTTATAACTTATTGTCGATTGTCCTAATTCATACCACAGTACATTGGAGTACATTGACGTTTTTGTATCTCCAAGCCTTAACGGACTTTTGTTTCTAATTTTTTATCCTCAACTCTAAGTGTTTCTGCTTTATCCCATTCAATGTCCTCATTGCAATTTACTTTACGCAAAGCTAATGCAGACTGGTTTAACTTGCCTACAGTCAAATGTTTTTGGCGTTGTTGAACCCTTGTTCCTATTTGAAGTTTTGATTCACCGACACTTTGGAGCATTTGCACTTAATGAAATAGATACCAGGTTGGCTGTTGCGTGTTAACTTTGATTTATTTTTAGGCGTTAATAGCGTTTTTAGGTTAGCATTTGATTTAAAAACAGTTCTGTAACCAGCTTTTCAGAATATTCTTCTAAGTCTGGGAGATATTATTGGTATCCATGGTAAAGAGATTGTAGGAAGGTTATTAGAGTTTGATAGAATTTCATTTTTATTTGCTAAACGTTTTTTTCGAACCTGATTAAAAAATATCTTTGAGCATTTTTTAATTGTACCCAGTTTCAGTAAACACTTGAATTAAAATTTTTATCTCATCTTTTAAATGATTTTTGCTGCATATTTTGCTGCTCTGTGTATGTATCCGTTAACTATTACTTTTAAAATTTTGGACATTGTGATTAGAATGAGCTTTGATTTTAGATATTGGTTATAACATCTTTCCTGTAAACCTTGAACTCATATTTTCCTTGTGTATTATTAATAACAGTTATATCCAGATAGTTAAGAATCTTATTTTTGTTTTTAACTTTAATAGTATATTTTAAAGAAGGATGTTATCTGTTAAGGATTGTTTAGAACTGTTCCGCTTGCTTTAAGTTAGAAAACCTAGCGTGGCTATCATCAACATATCTATTAAAGGATTTAATATCAATTGAAGGAATCATTGTCACAGCTGTTTTTATTGCCTTCTCCTCATTTGTTAAAAAGGTTCAGCCAAAACAACCATAAAAGATAATTAAATTGGGCATGAATTCTCTAACTCATGAATCTCACCGTTTCACAAGAAATAACAACGAAACAAACAAAGTTCAATTAGTTGTTTTGCTTCAGTTAAAGTAGTTTAGTTGAGTTTTTGTAAGAAACGTTTTTATTTAACTGATCCAAAAGTATTAAAGTTGCTTCTTTTAATTGGTATTGATGGATCTAAGTTCACAATGTCAAATGATACCTGTATTTCATCTTTGTCAATTAACCACGACTTAGTTTTGTTAATAATGTCTTTTGACTTTTTTAACCTAATAGGATTTTCATTTAAGACCGGTTGTATTCTTTTAACCAAGTAATTCGAAATTCCATAGCAAGGTGTGTCAATAGTTGATACAAAGACTCTCATCGGATAAGATTTGTCTTGTTTATGAGCTTTAATTAGCCCATACAAACGTGGTGCGACAGGATCACTAGGATATATGCTTTCATATTAAAAAAACGTTGCTTTTTTTTAAGCTTTGAAAGGAAAGACTTTGTTTTAATTCCATAATTGAGAGTGGGATCAATACTAAAAATTTTTGTTGGGCCAATTTGTTCTCTAAACTTTTCAATTGCTTTATCATGCTCTATTCTCACGAATCCTATTCCTTTATCAAATGGATAAATATCAATTTTCTTGTTTCTTGATTAATTTTCTTAATTAATCTCCTTAAATGCTTTTCTTTGATGTCTCGTTAGATTATGATTAATTTTTTTTGCCAATTTTAAGTTCTCTCAGTACATTTTTCCTTAAGGCTTGCGCTTTTTCAATTTCTTTATTAAATTCAAGTTTTAAGGCAGACGATTCAGTTGTTGTAATAAAGTCCATGTAAGATATAAATCTCAAGGAAGGTACAAAGTGTGGACCAAGGTTCAGAAGATCAGTTTGGTTTTCAAGTATCTTGGCATCACAAAGATTTAAAATCGCATTTTAAGTGTATTTCGTTGATTTCTTATTACTTTTGTTGTAATTGAATTTACTTTGAAGTATTTTAAATTTTTTAATTAATCGTTCTTTAGATTTTATAAACATATTTTCGCGAGCTTTTTCAGTGATAAATAGCACTTGATTATAGTCTTTGTCTTCAATTTTATTTCTAAGATCTTTAAATTTCAAATTTTTGGACTTCATTTTTTTCATATTTAAGTAAAAGAAACCATTATAAAGGTGACGTCAAAGTTAAAAATTTTTGTTGTTATTTAACGGTCGCAATTTTTGTAATTATGTTACATTTTATGCTGATGTTGTAGGTGCCTATAATCCGGCGAAAACTTCAAATAAATTGTTTAGTATTGAGAGAATTCGTATTATCTGACATTTTAAATTAGTTTATGTATATACATACATATATATATATATATATATATATATATATATATATATATATATATATATATATATATATATATATATATATATATATATATATATATTATTGCCAAATGATTTGTTAAGCACAATTGAAATAAATATTTGAATAAAATTAACAACACTTTTAAAATGTTTATTATACATGTTTCGAACTACATTGTTCATCATCAATAAAAAAAATACCGTTTTTATAAGGGATACAAATATAATAAAGTATATAATTTGTATATAAAACGGTTTTTTTATAATTTTTGTAAATTTTACTGATGATGAACTATGTAGTTCGAAACATGTATAATAAACATTTTAAAAGTATTGTTAATTTTATTTTATATATATATACATACATATATATATATATATATATATATATATATATATATATATATATATATATATATATATATATATATATATATATATATATATATATATGCAATATATATTTCCAACAATGAAGGTTGTATTTCACTAAAGCAAACAAATGCTTAAGAACCTTTCAACTTTAACATTTAAATATATTTCAATATGAAGTTGAGTGGCATTAAACTAAGATTGTTTGACATGTGTAAAAATGCAAAAGTTAAAAAAAAATGTCGCAAAGCAACAGTTATGTCTAAAGAAAAACAAAATTTTATTTTATTTTAATAAACTAGTGTTATTTTTATTTTACACAGAAATTTGATTCTTCTAATAGATTATCTCTTAATAAGCAAAATTAAATAGTTGATGGATTATAAACTGAAATCTGGCGTTCAGTTAAATTGTTGCTGCATTGAATAAGCTTTAGATATTTTTTTTTCAGAAAACTAAAGATAACTAATGCAACTAATAACATCAGTTTACTTTTATGCAATAGCTGTAAAAACCTTTTCCTTTTTAAAGAACAAAATAAATTATAAAAATGCATTAACTTAAAATTCAACTAAAAGTTGACTTAATTGAAATAATTATTTTTATTACAGCAATGCTTTTGTTTGTAGAAATAGCAAAACAATGAACCAGACCAATGAAACAAAACAATGAATTAGCGTGTTCTTTTATTTCTTGTTTAAATAAAAATATTTTCTTATGTATGAAGTTTTTTTCTTATGTATGATGTTTTCTAACATCTCTGTGAAGTAAACGCACAATAAATGTTTTGAAATCTTTTATCTCACAAGACACCATTTATTGTATGTTTTGTTTTAAAATGCTAAAGCTTCTGCTTTTAGCAGTGACTGCAGATGATGTTTCAATAAAATGCAGACTATGTGACTCATTTAATGCTTTTGAAATAGGTGACATGCCTTAGTTGGGTTTATTTTCGTTGAAACAAAATACCCAGTAAGCACACTTTGTCTGAGCTTTTCTTTGGGGAAATGATGAATTCATTTCTAAATAAAAGTATTCGATTATAAATAGTCTAAACTCTAACAAGTCTAGTTTAGCTAAAGATCCGTTGGCTAGACTAGTTTTTAGGGATATACGCAACGGAGAGTAAATATGTTAAAAAAATAAAAAATAAAATTATATTTTAAATACCGTGAAAAAAAAAATATGAAAAGATAAGTAATTAAATCAATAAACGTATGTTAAAATAACCTAATTAATGAATAAATATTTAAAATATATAAACTTGTTTCTAACTATAAAAATTTTTTTCACAGTTTAAAAAAAATGCCAGCTAAATTCTGATTAATATTATTATAAGCTAATTTATTATTAATACTTATTTTTACTTATTTATTATTCATACTTATATTTATTATAGGATTAAGTCTAACTTTAATACTAGTTATTTTAAACATTTTTTAATTCCATTGAATACAATTAGCAACAATTTACTAATTAAGTGCATAGACGACTTACATAAGTACATAGAAGGTCCTTCTTCTTCTTTCTCATATCATCACTCTCTTATAAACACGCACAATTATTTAATTTTGTTCAGATTTGTAATAAAAAAAAATTAGCAAAATTTTCAAAAATTTATATTATGTAATAAACCAAGCTAATAATCACTATAGCTAAACTGTACATAAACAATAGATTGCTATAAAATCTTAAAACTTTTAGTTATTGGGAAAACAAACTTTTGTACATCAAATGAATAACTATGCACCTCTAATAGATAACTATGCACACCTATCGTGTAACCACTTTTCCACAATTATAACAAGTTGCTATAATTATTTAAAATATCGAAACTTACTCCTAAGTTTCAACTTTAAGATACAGAACGTGTGTTTTATGCACATTCTATTTCCTAAACTATCTATTTCTACACGAAGACTTAAAGGTCTAACAGAGCACCGTAAAAGAGTATTTAATAAGGAAGTTCACGCCGCCTTTAAATTAATATTGCTTGCATAGCCAGAGTAGGGATTTACTTTTTCTTTTTTGATTCTGACGCCATTGCTCCCACTATTGCGCCACAGCTAAATATTTTGATAATAATTTTTCAGCTTCCCGATGAATTAGTAAATAATCAAAAGATAGAATTTCAAAAAATTGCAAAGTATATCTAAAATTTTTGCTCTGTCCGGTTTTTAAAAAAACATCTGTATTTCTTGCTTAAGATACAAATGTTTATTGACCTATGAAAAAATACAGAGTATACTTAGAACAATATGTTTTGCTTTCTAAAATAGTTTTAAATGATATCGATACTACGATGGTTTTGATAAAGTTGCATACATGGTACTTGGATTAGACGCTGGTTCCACAAGCACTTTTTTTGATCAACGTCTTTTTGTTGCTGACTAGATGTTGCTAAAAAGCTTTTCTCAAAATCATCTCTAACACAAGTAGTTAAAAAAAACGTTTGGTTCATGTTTAGTTCATTAAAAATCCACATTTTTTTAAAGTTTATTAAAAACCTAATAGAATCATAAAACTTTGTTTAAAAGGTTTTAAAAGAGACCTAACTTTCGTGGTTGATCTTTTAAGATAACAATAAAAACTCTGATGTAAAATATAATGAATTTTAAATTTAAAATATAATTTAAAATTTAAAATTACGAAAAACATTTTTTTTTTTTTTTATCTTATTAAAGCAAAGAGTTATAATGTAGCTGGAGTGAAAACGGAGTAAAACTACGTCATTTTTCAAGGAACAGACTTAGTAGGATAATTTTCATTTAAATATCGTGTAGCTATCATTATTTAAAGTTAGAATCACATTCCACTCTAAAAGCTATCCAATTATAGCGTTTTGAAAACGTCACAAGTTTTCAATGTATCGCTAATAAAAGATGACAATTTAGAAATATTCGAAAAGCGTTTAGTAATAAGTTTTATAGTTATTTTTCTATGCTTCGTTTTTTAAAGCAACTAATAATTAATTTTTAGATTGAATTGAATTAATAAATTTCTAGATAAGAGTTGATAATATTTTTGCTGGATTTTCAAAAAGGTATTTAATATCCGTTTATTTAAATATAGCTTTTTGCTATATTTATATATTAAAACAATACTAATTTTTTTTACGCAAAAAAAAACAACAACAAAAAACATAACTCGTTATTTTTTACATTTTATTAACTCAAACCTATAAACGATAAAAATACAAATTTTTTGAATTTAAATTACAGAAAGATATTAAGTTTTCAAATCTAGCAAAAATAATACAGCGCAAAATAAAATCCAGCAGAGATATGATAAATTCCCTACCGAAGAAACGTTCTCGAAGAACGTACCAAATCTATAACTAAACGAGAAGCAAAAGATAAGGTTTAAACAAATAGTAGAAGTTGTCTAAAACTTTGATACCTAGTATTAAGGTATTCAAAAAACGATCAGGATAGATTAGGATATTGTGAACACCTTTAGCGAAAATTGAAATATTTTCAAAAATAATTATGCTGGATCCAAAAAATTTGCAAATAAAATTTTTTAGGGATCATTACTCTGACAACTTATATATATGAGCACCCGAAATTTTTTTTTCTTAAAAACACAGAGTTTTTAAAAAAGTAATGATTTAACTTAGCTGCAAATATTTGGTTAGAATATAGATATTTAGTTAGAATAGAGATACTTCTCTGTGGGCACAAGACATGTTTAAGACGTATAAAATGAAAGTTTTAACTAACCCTACCCAATCTAACAAAAAAGCGAACCTAAACTAAGAACCTTAATCTTACTTAGCCTAGAAAATTAACCTAAAATTAATTAAATTCATATTTAAGAATTTAAGAAAAGTTTACTGATAAATATCAAGCTTTGTTTACAACCATTGGTTCCATAATTCATTCATCACATTTAGCCTATAATAAGTGTTTTTAATCAGCCAAAAAAATTATTTAATAAATGAATTTGAATTAACTATAAAAATAAGGATTATTATCATATTTCAATTTATTCGTTGCCATACGTGTTATTGTGTTTGCGTTAATGCTTTAAATAAATTTCAATAGAACATATTTGTTCCTAATACTATAAAGTATCAAAATAAACTCTTTTGCTGTATTTTAACTCAATTAAGTTATGCGTGGTTACTTTAGTTACAACCAGTTACACCAGTAACCAAAGTACCCTTTAAAGTATAGCAATATATAACTAGACTTTTTTTTTTGTTTGTTTTTCTTTTATTACAAAATAATAATTATTTACAATTTTTCTTTATCATAACATTAACTCAGGTTTTAAACTTTTACAATATATAGTTTTTACAAGTGTTCGTAAATATATACATTTTCTCGTATTTATTTTATAATATATATTTTTATATTTTTGATTTTTGATTTTTTTGTGTTTTTTGATTTTATATTTTTTTGTGTTTTTTGGTTTTATATTTTTTTGTATTTTTTGTTTTTTATTTTTTTGCCGTTGTGCCGAAAGAAATCGAGAGTTTAGATTAGGTTAAAAAAAAAGGAAAAATTTTAAAATAGATTAAGGAAAGGTTCATAAGGTAAAAGAATGATTTATATCCAAAAAAATTTAAAAAGAATTACAGGACTTTTACATAAACATTACGTTACGAACACTATATATAATAAACTTATGTGTTAAAATAATATTTCATAAAATAAGGGCTGGCAGTGATTTGCTAATCATATATAATAATAATTTTGTTGTATAACATAAAAAAATTGCAAGAGGGAAGGAAATCTTTACTAAACATACAACGAGCCGTTGTTTTATTTTAGCTCATATGTTTAGTTTCAGACTTCAATTCTCTACTAGACAGAAAACATTTTTAATACAAAAATACTCACAGAAAATGCCCGCGGTGTTTCTACGGACATGATAATTATATTTTAAGGTAATAACATTCCTGATGTGCCTGATTATTACCCTGATCACTGCCATTGGGTCAATTGTTTTGTTAGTAAACATGTGGTGGCATCTACTGTTCCATATTGTATTCATGATGGTTTGAGTGAGTGTCAACAGCAGCTGCGAAGTGGGGTTTTTCTCCGATAAATTCGCTGTTTCAATCAAGAAAATTGAATTTATCGAAGAAAAGTTGTTTCGGGATGTCAAGGAGTTATATACATGTTTAAAATACTCCCAAATTTCAACAGAAGGAGGACAGTAGGCAAAGATATGGATGCTGTCCTCGATTTTACCACAGGTTTTGCATTTGTTATTTTTGACGATCTGCTGCCTTGTGATTATGGCTAGCAAGGCCGCAGACGGTAAACTGTTGTGTAAAAAACGAAAGAGGATGTTTTGAGTCGGTCCGCATGCGTAGGAGGTGAAGTTTTTTTTCCAAATTTGGGTCCACGGCATTGTTGTTTTTGTTGAACCGTTCCAGAAAAGTTCTGCAGGCACAACTGTCTTTTTGTTTTTTGCCACTTCTTAGTAAAAATTATTTTTTGTTTTTAGGGGGATGTTAAAAAGGGACCCGTTTTTGCCTAATATTTCGATTGTTGTTTTGTAGTACTGAGACGTTTTGTTTAATAAGTGAACTCGCCAACCAATACTTTGAAAAGTAGTAATAATCGTGAGCTTTGTCCTCTTCGCATTCTTTCAGTTGAAAGAGTGTTTTGAGGCGAAGTGCGAGACTTTGCTCCTTCGGTGATAAAATTCCGAGACCCCCGCTTTTGACGGGTAAGAAAAGTGTCTCTCTCTTGACCGGATTGTAATTGGTCTTTTGCCACAGATTTTCGAAAATGGCTCTGTGCAGACGTTCTATTACCCATTCGGGAACGGGCAGCACGTTTGCCAGAAACCACACTTTTGACATTGCTAACGTATTTATTAACATAGTCTTTCCCCTAAGTGACAAAGTACGTAGTCCCAGAAACTTGAGTTTTTTCTCTATTTTGTTAAGAGTTACTAACCAGTTGAAATTGGTAGTATCGCTCAGTCTGGTGTAAAAGGTAACACCTAAAATTTTGAAACCGGTGTTGTTGTTCCACTCTATGCCGTCCAATTCAGGGTACATTTTGGGATCAAGACCCCCAAGGACGAGACCCTTGGTTTTTGAGGCATTGATCACTGAACCACTTGCTTTTTTAATAAGTTTTACTTTTTCGAAGAAAAAACGGACTGATTTTACGTCCCTGGCAAAAAAGTTTGAATTGTCTGGGTACTGCTGTATTTTAAGGGGTTTAGATGTACCTGGTTGCGGGAAACCCTCTACTCTGCTATCTGCTCTGATAACCAAAGCGAGAGCTTCGGCGACAAAAACATACAGCAAGAGAGAGGGGATCGCCCTGTCTAACTCCCCTTTCCGTAGGAAAAGAAGCTGACAGGAAACCGCAATTCAGAACAGATGCCGAAACTTCTGAATATAAGGTGTTAACAAAAGATACGAAATTTTCTCCGAGATTGAATTTTTGGAGAATCTGAAGCAGAAACGCACGATCGACTTTATCAAACACCTTTTCTTGATCTATTGACAAAATGAAACTAGGTAGAATTTTAAATTGCGCGTAATCTATAAGATCACGGACTAAATGTAAATTTGAAAATATTGTTCTACCTGGGATTCTGCAAGTTTGATTTGGTTCTATAATTTTCCCCATTACTTTTGCAAGTCTTAGGGCCAGCGCTTTTGCGATTATTTTGTAATCGGCGCCGATTAAGAATATGGGCCTCCAGTTTTTGCATTCAGTAAGATCTCCTTGTTTAGGGATCAGTGAAATAATAGATTTTTTCATAGAGTGGCTGGTGTTTTTTTCTACGAAAAGTATTTCGTATGTAAGTTTTTCAAAATCTTTTTCTAAAATGTGCCAAAAAGTTTTATAAAATTCAGCTGGAAGTCCGTCATAGCCCGGAGATTTTCCGTTTTCAAATTTAAAAAGGGCTTCTTTTAGTTCCGCGACGGTTAGGCGGGTGTTTAAAAATTGATTTTCATCATCACTTAAACGTTTTGTGATATGTGACAAGACATAATTTTGGTTGTCTTTGCATAAACTAGTTTTGGTGTAAATATTTTTATAATATGAAACTAGGGAGTTTAGTATTTCACCAGGTTCACTCGTCAATGTGCCGTCATTCTTGCGAATTTCGGTAATTGACTTGTTCCGCTGTTAAACTTTTTCCAAATTATACAAAAATTTTGAAGGTTTTTCTCCTTCTTTGATTAGTTTTTGTTTCGTGCGAATAAACGCTCCGGGAAACTGGAGCAAGAAAAGAGCATCGCGTTTTTCTTTGATGCTGTCTAAATTCGGGTTAGCGATTTGTCTCTCCCGATGGATTTCGTTTTCAATCTTTTTGATGTTTTTTTTATTTTTTGCACTTTCCTGTATCGATATAAGTTGTAATTCAGCCCTAACAAAAAGTTTGCAGTCGTCCCACCATTTTAAAATTGAATTATATGACCGTTTTTTTGTAGCAACTAGACTTGCGTGTAGTACTAGACTTTTTGTTAGTAACTAGACTAGACTTGTTAGTAACTAGACTAGTGTGTTAGTGTTACTAGTAGTTACTACTGATACTAGTGTGTTAGTAACTAGACTAGAATGTTAGTAATTAGACTAGACTTTTTTGTAGTAACTTGCGTGACATTTTGCTTAGAATTATCTTTGAAGATTTTAGTAATATGAAGTTCAGGTTACCAACTAACGTTTCATTTACAAATATGCTACTAAATTGCTTGCGGGTTTGCTTTTGAAAGTAATCTTTTTATTGATAAATCTTTTTTATTACTAAAATTTATATTGATGTTTATTCTCCTCAGGCATTTGCTGTGCAGAGTTTTAATAATGAATACAGTAGTTATTTTTACAATTTGGTCTACTGTTCCACTACTAGGTAAAATATAGACATAGTCTCTAGAGGCTACATAAAAAAAAAACGAAGAAAAAAAGAATTAAAAATCAAAAATAAACGAAAAAGCAAAATAAAAAAAAAAATAAAAAAAAAATTTGAAAAAAAATCTGGGCATCTCAGTTTAAAAAACGATTGTTGTTCATTTTTATATTAATTTTATTTTCGTTGCTCCAGATTTGTGCAAATTCTAAAACAAGAAAATTCTTTTTATTTGTTACCTTCGAAATTTCGAATTTTTGTAACAAAATCTTTTTGATTTTGTTTTGGAATTCTATTAAGTGCATCACTATCGTAAACATATACTTTTCGTGGAATGACCTCATTCTGTTGCAATATAATTTATAAAAAAGCTCATTAAATATTATTTTACCAATATAAAAACTATTTACAGAAGGTGATAAAGCGAAAAGAAAAGATTTAAATGTATTTTTTAGAGGTGGATGATGTGGATAAATTTTTCGGATAAGAGCAAATAAATATTTTATTAGTGGCTGTACTTTCTTGCATTTATACATCATGTGGGGTAGATCTTTTTTTTTATTCTTACATTGGGGGCAGAGATCATTTTTAATGCATTATCTCTTATTAAATACTGAGTTGGTAGGTAAAACAAAGTGTATGAGTTTATACCTTATTTCATGTGCTTTGTTGTTGGTGTTGTTTTTGTGAATTGAGCAGAATAACTGCGACCATTTTTTTGCTGTGGTGTTTTTCATGCTATTTTTGAAATGATCTTGCCACCTGAAATATTTTTCGGTTAAATTTGTGTTTTTGTAGTTCTTTGAGATGATGTATAAATTTTTTGGATTGAGGTCAATAATACGAAGGGGAGGTCAATTTTTTAGGTGAATAGATGTCAGTGACTTGTTGCGATCGTACATTTGATTTTGAGTATTTATGAGCTGTTTCCATTGAGGCGGTAAGGAGTTTATAATTTTTGTTAGGAAGAGTTGTTTTATACCAATTATTTGATTTACCAGAAATCCAGGGATAAATAATTTTGCGATATCACCTTGCTTTATTACGTCATTGTTTGTGGATTCTTGAGTTGGTTTGAGAGTTTTATTTTTGTAGTGTATGTATGGGTTATAGAATGTAGGTTGCTTTAGTATTTCTTCGATTGTGAGATTTGTGTGGTTATTTGTTTTTCTGTATAAGCAACTCCATTTTTTTATAGTTTGGTGATAGTTAGGAGGGAGAGTTTTTAACGATTCTGTTGAGTGTGTGGTGAAAAAGATAAGGTTTCCCTGGTTGGCGTTTCTGTAATTGTTGAATATGTAGAAAGCTGAATCTTTTCACGCTTTTTTTTCATTTTTATCAAAATATTTTGAAATCCAACTAAGTTGTATAGATTGAAGTTTTTCCTTAACGTCTATGATATTTAAGCCTCCCTTATCAACAGGGAGTTTAGATATTTGTCTTGGAGTTTTTATGGTGCAATTGTTCCAAAGAAAACTTTCGATTTTTTGTTCTATTTGTTTAATTTTTCGGTCTCCTGGAATAGGAAGCGTAAAGGCAAGATGCCATAAGCTGTTTAAGAGTATTTGGTTAATAATAATAGCTTTTCCTTTTATCGATAAATGAAATCTTTTCCAGCTTTCTATTTTTTTGCTAATTTTAGCGATACCCTCATCCCATTGGTGGTTGGTATATCGACTACAACTTGAGAAAATAATACCTAAACTCCGAAGTGTGGTGTCTTGCCACGAAAAATTTAAGAAGTTTTCTTTTATTATTGATCTGTTCTTTCCAAGCCACAACCCTTGGGATTTGGCAGTGTTTAATTTAGTACCTGTAGCTAATTTATAAATATTTATGGCATTACCTAGGGCTTTTATGAATTTGTCAGATGATGAATAAAAATGTGTGTCATCTGCGTATTGTTGTTGTTTAGTTTCTTTGTTGTCTAGGGCAATTTCTTTTATTTCGGGATTTTTTCGAATATACCCTACAAAGACTTCAGCCTGAATTATGTACAGTGTCATTGAGAGGGGACATCCTTGCCGTACTCTTCTGTATATATTTATTTTATCAGATAGAAAGCCCTTTATTTTAAGATTGGATCTAATGTCATAGTGTAGAGTTTTAATAAGGTTAATAAAGTAAACACTGAAACCAAATTTAGATAAACAGTCATATAAAATTTCTGTCGACACGGTCGAAGGCTTTGATTTGGTCGATCGATATAATGGAAGCATCTAAATTGTTTTTACTTGCGATATATTATGTCTCTTGCATATGCCATGTTTTGGTAAATTGTTCTATGAGGGATACTCGCTATTTGGTTTTCGTTTATGATGGTTGGGAGAATTTTTGTGAGTTGTTTTGATATTATTTTGGTAAGAATTTTGTAGTCCGTGTTTAAGAGAGATATTAGTTACCAGTTTGAAATGTCGGTTTTATCTCCTTTTTTAAAAAGGCAAGTTATAATGGCTTGTTTTTGGGTAATATTCGTTTTTTTTTATTATTTCATTTAGAACTGTAAGTAAACTTTCACCTAAAATGTCAAAATTGGATTTGTAGAATTCGGCGGTTAAGCCATCATTTCCGGGTGATTTATTATTTTTCATAGTTTTTATTGCATTTTCGATCTCACAAAGCATAATGAGCGTTGTTGTTGCTTGGTGATTTTTTTTATGTCTGCGTTATCGAGTAAAAACTTTTGCAGTGTAACGTCATTATTAGTGTTTTTATACATTTTTTTATAAAATTGTTCAAAACTTTTAGTAATATCTTGGGTGTTTTTGTTTTTATTTTCGTTTTTGTCTTTTATTAGCGTAATGATTTGTTTAGATGTTTTTGCTTTTTCAAGCTGGAAAAAGAAGTTGCTGGATTTTTCACCATCCGTTCGCCATTTTATTTTTTTATTTCTGCGCCGTTTATTTTATTTATTTCAAAGCTTTGAAGTTTTACCTTTCGAATTTCGCTGAGGTATTTCATTCTGGGGTTAAAGTGGGACTTTTTAGGAATTTTTCCAGGAGTTTAGTTTTTCAGATGCTTTTTGATTCTATATTTCTCAACTCGTTTTTTTTTTGCTTGGAGATTTACTGAACTTTTGTGGAAAGTTTTTTAATTCTTGTTTAAGAAGATCCCAGTCAGATGTTTTGTTTTGAAAATGGTATATTTTTTGGCATCCTGTTTTAATAATTTTTGAAACGTTGTCAGTGTAATTATATTTGCTTAAGTTTTTATAATTTAGAACCCAGACTTCTTTTTCAATTTCTATGTTGTTCACAGAGGCGTAGAAAGAATTTTTTGGCGTTCGAGATAGGTAACTTCCAGACATGGAGTAAACTCCAAACATTTATATGTTTATACATATGTCAAATAATGAGGATTTGCAAAAAATTGCGATGATTGGAGGCTGGAAACAAAAAAGCCCCAAAATTTTCAAGTATTTTTTGTACTAACTTAACTAGACTTATATTCATCGATCAATTCTTTTATTCAGGAGGAGATAATAAAGCGATATGGAAATACCATAAAAAGATTATTAATGAACTTCGAATTAAGTTTAAAAGAATAGATAGGCATAAAAAGTAATAATTACCAAGAAAAATCCGCAAGTGTAATTTTGTCTGAGTTATTGTCAATTGTTGTGTATGAAAAAAATTAGGCAACATATTTTTTCTCATTTAAGTTGAAATAGTTGAGATTTAATCTTACATTTAGTAAAATAAATTAATTATTAAATGGAGATTAAACATGAACTCAAATCAATAAAGAATCAAAACAAAATTAGGTTTGCTTGAATTAGCAAAAAGTCTTGGAAGTATATCATCTGCTTGTAAAGCTATGGGTTATAGCCGAGATAGTTACTATAGATTTAAAGAACTATACGAAACTGGAGGTGAAGAAGCATTATACGAGATTAGCCGTAAGAAACCGATAATAGCTAATAGAGTAGATCCTGCAGTAGAAAAAGCAGCTCTTGACATGGCTGTGGATTACCCGGCATATGGACAACTTAGAGTATCGAACGAATTAAAGAAAAATGGTATATTGGTATCACCTTGCGGAGTAAGGTTGATTTGGTTACGGAATGATCTAAATAACCTTAAGAAGCGCTTGTTGCTTTGGAGAAGAAGATGGCGCAGGACGGTATAGTACTGAAGCTCAATTGAAGGTTTTAGAAAAACGTAAATCTGAAAAAGAAGTGCATGGAGAAATAGAGACCGAACATCCAGGTTATCTTGGAGCACAAGGTGTGTATTATGTTGTTACTTTTAAAGATATCGGCAAGGTATATACACAAACTTATATTGATACATGTTCAAGGGTAGCAGATGTTAAGCTTTATACCAAAAAAACTGCTATTACTTCTGCTGATATGCTTAATGAGAGAGTTCTGCCGTGCTTGGAAAAAGAGGGGATTCCGGTACTTCGTATTCTCACTGATAGAGGTAGCGAATACAAGAGAAATATCGAGCATCATGCTTTTGAACTGTTTTTGAGTATTGAAGGTATAGAGCATACTACTACTAAAGCTTATCATCCTCAAACTAATGGTATTTGTGAGCGGTTCCATTAAACCATGAATAATGAGTTTTTTGAGACGGCTATGCGAAAAAAGATTTATACATCTCTTGATATATTACAGAATGAGTTGGATGACTGGCTACTTCATTATAATTATGAAAGGCCTCATTCAGGTAAGTATTGCTATGGCAAAACTCCTATGCAGACCTTTGAAGACAGTAAAAAACTTGCACTTGAAAAGAATAACGAGGTATTATATCTTGAATATGTAGCTGAACAAAATAAACAAAATTTAGACGACAGCTTTGTACAGTGAAAAAATAGTGTCTTTAAGATCAAATCTTAACTAGTACAGCTTATGAGTGATTCTACAAAAAGATCGATAATTTTAATCGATAATTTCTGACCTGGATTGCTATGCCCGTATCCGTGTATATATCCTTGGAATACGGTAATAATATTTTTGAGAATGGTACTATTTGGGGTCTTATTAGCTCTTTTACCATGGTCCCGTATATACTAGCTAAATTCAATAACATATGTTTTGACCCTTCTAGTAAAGAAGATACTCCTTTAACGGAAGTTAAAGTTTTTAATAAACGGGGAGAATCACTTTCCATGCACTTACCTTTTGAATTTAATTATGATAAAAGCTGGTTTATAATTATAATCATTACTTTTCTACCTATTATGCTTTATATATTTCAACCGGAGTTACTGACAGATACTGTTATTTTATTTTCTCTTTTTGGGTTAATAATCACTTTATAAAGAATAACATTCCGGTCTCCGCTTTCTTTAACATCAAAGCCTGGGATTATTACAATGTTTGGTATACCCCAGGCAATAAAAAAATTTATCACACACCAACTAGCAGTGATTTGCATAAAAAGATGTACTATTCGCCATCACGTAGTTACCTGTTAAGTAATATTTATCACCGTATGCGCAAATAAAACCTTTATTCTTTTGGCAACATTCTGCTGGCAAAACGTGTAGTATATCTTTTACTCTCAGCTTCCTGTACTGCTTTAGCTTGTTTAGTTTGCATGTCTTTTAGCTAAGTCAAATTCTTACCTGGCTGACTTTGTACCTCTTGCGTCATTTCCTTGTGCTTCATGTTTAAAGCTCTTTCATTCGTATCAAGTTGATTCTGTATTCTGCTTTTATGTAGACCTTCTGCTTGGGCCCTATTATTTAATGCCGTCTGCTCTGCAGTTTTTTTTGCGGCAATTTCCTGTTCTCCTTTTTCTTTAAAGTATAATGGCCCCCAAAAACTGGACTGCTAAAATAGCAAGATGAGATATAATTTCACAACAAGAAAAAAGGAAATCTAAAAAAGCGAAGCAATATAGTGCCACGGAAAAGACAAAAATTCTTATAGAAGCAATAAAAGGTGAAAAAACGATAACACAAATAAGCAGTAAATATGGGGTTCATGCAACTCAAATACAAGCATGGAAAAAAAGAGGTATAGAAAATTTAGTTAGTGGTTTTCAAGTTAAGCCTGCAATAAAAGATCCAGATAATCAAGATTTGATAAAACAATTATATGAACAAATAGGACAGCTAAGCGTTGATCGTAACTGGCTGAAAAAAAATCTACACTGTTTGGGCTTGGAAACTAGGAAAAGTATGATTGATAATAATTGTAAGAATCTAAGCATTGCCAGGCAATGCGATCTACTTTTAATTAATAAATCAACTTATTATTACAAGACAAAAGGACTAACTGCAAGGGATATAGAAATGACGAAAACAATTGATTAAATCTATACAGAGTATCCGTATTTTGGAGCAAGAAGAATGTCAAAGCATCTTGAACCGTTTAGAATTGTTATCGGTCGCAAAGCAGTAAGTCGTTATTATGAAAAAATAGACATTGAAGCCGCATATCCTAAAATGAATTTAAGTAAGCGCAACCAAGCTCATAAGGTATATCCATATCTTTTAAAAGGAGTTGAGATTACCAAAACAAATCAGGTGTGGAGCAGTGATATAACTTGTATTAGAATGGCACAAGGATTTGTCTATTTAGTAGCAGTAATTGATTGGTTTAGCCATTATATTCTGAGCTGGAAAGTGTCGATTAGTTTAGATAGTGATTTTTGTATTGAAGCACTAGAAGAAGCTATAGAACAACACGGTCAACCTGAGATTTTTAATACAGATCAAGGCTCTCAATTTACATCAAATAATTTTATAGGTGCTCTGACTAAACGTGAAATCAAGATCAGCATGGACGGTAAGGGAAGAGCTTTGTATAATGTATTTATCGAATAATTTTGGCGTTCATTAAAACAAGAAAAAATATATTTGATCATTTTAAATACTGTTAAGGAGGCAAAAAATGCTATAACGGATTACATAACTTTTTATAATCAAAAATGAATGCACCAATCTTTGGAATATTTAACTCCAGAACAGATGTATTTAACAAAAATTATTGGCTAAAATTATAATAAAAATTTTATGTACTAGTTCAGATTTGATCTTATAGACACTATTTTTTCACTGTACAAAGCTGTCGTTTAAATTTTGTTTATTTTGTTCAGCTACATATTCAAGATATAATACCTCGTTATTCTTTTCAAGTGCAAGTTTTTTACTGTCTTCAAAAGTCTGCATAGGAGTTTTGCCATAGCAATACTTACCTGAATGAGGCCTTTCATAATTATAATGAAGTAGCCAGTCATCCAACTCATTCTGTAATATATCAAGAGATGTATAAACCTTTTTTCGCATAGCCGTCTCAAAAAACTCATTATTCATGGTTTTATGGAACCGCTCACAAATACCATTAGTTTGAGGATGATAAGCTTTAGTAGTAGTATGCTCTATACCTTCAATACTCAAAAACAGTTCAAAAGCATGATGCTCGATATTTCTCTTGTATTCGCTACCTCTATCAGTGAGAATACGAAGTACCGGAATCCCCTCTTTTTCCAAGCACGGCAGAACTCTCTCATTAAGCATATCAGCAGAAGTAATAGCAGTTTTTTTGGTATAAAGCTTAACATCTGCTACCCTTGAACATGTATCAATATATGTTTGTGTATATACCTTGCCGATATCTTTAAAAGTAACAACATAATACACACCTTGTGCTCCAAGATAACCTGGATGTTCGGTCTCTATTTCTCCATGCACTTCTTTTTCAGATTTACGTTTTTCTAAAACCTTCAATTGAGCTTCAGTACTATACCGTCCTGCGCCATCTTCTTCTCCAAAGCAACAAGCGCTTCTTAAGGTTATTTAGATCATTCCGTAACCAAATCAACCTTACTCCGCAAGGTGATACCAATATACCATTTTTCTTTAATTCGTTCGATACTCTAAGTTGTCCATATGCCGGGTAATCCACAGCCATGTCAAGAGCTGCTTTTTCTACTGCAGGATCTACTCTATTAGCTATTATCGGTTTCTTACGGCTAATCTCGTATAATGCTTCTTCACCTCCAGTTTCGTATAGTTCTTTAAATCTATAGTAACTATCTCGGCTATAACCCATAGCTTTACAAGCAGATGATATACTTCCAAGACTTTTTGCTAATTCAAGCAAACCTAATTTTGTTTTGATTCTTTATTGATTTGAGTTCATGTTTAATCTCCATTTAATAATTAATTTATTTTACTAAATGTAAGATTAAATCTCAACTATTTCAAATAATAATATTCCTTATAGTATCAATTAAAATTATACTGATCCGGACTGTAATTTTATATCCATTTACTTTTGATGTATTAAAAGTATTTAATTTACCCACAAAATGAGGGTTGCTTTATTGTATTGATGTAAAGGGCGATTTCATAATCTCTCTCATTTGACCTCTGATAAACCACTAATTAGAGAACTCATTAGATTTTTAGTTTCACTTAAAAATATTTCATCTTGAATAATGTCTAAAAACATTTATATTACTTCCATTTAATAAAGATCCATCGATTGCAGGTCTTTTTAAAAGATATGGAAGTAGAGTTCTAGCATTTTCTGAATCCTATACTTTTTTTACTTGTAACAATCCATCTTTTTGTTCATTTGTTTTTTGGTATTAGTTTGGTATAAACATTACTTTCATTGTAATGTAGGATTTATTACATAAAACCAATCTAATACTGCTTTTATATCAGCCTAGTTAGGTTGAAAAAGAGCAATGATTCTCCTTTTTGTAACCAATTTAATCCAGCGCCAGAAGTACCAGCTGTATCTACTAATAACTCACCTTACGCAAACACATTATTTTTACGCAAATTTATCAGTTCATTCATAGAGGCTATATTAGCAGCAACTAACAACTTATATTTAATGGCAAAATGATTAGTTGCAGTTTGTAACCTTCATAATCTCTAAGTTGCAAAATGCTACTATAGAAGCAAATATATGCTTTGCTCGAGATCTTACCCTCTTTGTTAGAGATTTGGCTTGCATTTTCCTTTATAGATTTATGATATTCTTCAATTCTCCATCGTCTTTGATAGATTTGATATAAATAAGCCGCATCATGTTCTACATCATTAGATGCAAAGTATAGAATACCAATCGATCCATCTTCGTTTGTGAAAACTTTTTTGACGAGGACAACCTCAAAAGGTACACCCTTTAGCCATACTTTTTAATTCCCCATCCCGCATATCTAATGATGATACTTGCTTAAACTTACCTGGTTTTTTATCTTTACCAGATAATGCAACAGTTCTGTTTGATTTTATACCAACGATAAATTTCTTACCAAGTTTGTTTATGAATTCCACATTCTCTTGAGAACCAAACCAATTATCGGCTAAAACATGGTCAAACAGCACTTGGTTCTCTATGGATTTCTGAATCAAATTCCGAAAATGTTGGTTTTTGCAAATGCTAGACTTACGCTTTACTTTTCGTGTCTCAATATCAGAAAAACTTGCATCCTTACTGATGATTCTATAGCCAAACGGTAGTACTATGTCGTCATACAAAACCAAGCACGATAAAATGTTTATCCCTTTTACATGTCTTCCTTTAGCATTAGAGTGATGCTATGCAACTATCTCATTTTCATCGGTGTTGGGCCTTTCCTCTATAGAATCATCTAATATCAAAACTCCACCTTTATCAGTCTGATGCTTTCTAATTTCCGACTTGACATATACCCATAAATCTTTTGATCCTAATTCCTCAGAGTTAAGATATTTTGTGATCTTGTCATGGCTTATGTCACCAGATAGTAAATCGGATAAACCGGTAGCAGTTCCATACTTACTTTGACAGATTAAATAGTCCGAATAGATATCCAATATCTTTTTAGCCATACTTCTTGAGTTTTTCTTTTTATCCTCCCCATTATTACTACATTTATCCTTGTTTCGCTAATTTTGCGTAAGGTGAGTTATGTCAGAAGGATCAAAGCGGATTGTTACGCTTTCTCCAACATAGTCTGCTAATATAGGATCAAGGTACCTAAGCCTTTGAAAGTGGATCCCATCTCGCATTATTTTACGCGGTTTACAACTAGTAAGTAGTAGTAAGTCTAACTTTTCTACAGTTTCTGGTATATTTGGTAGAAATCCATTTTGCTTCCAATGTTGCTTTGAAGAAGATCCAGTTTGCGAATTTTCACGTTGATTATACTCAGCGATAAAATTTTTCAGCAAAATATCAAAATCTTTCAGTGTCAATTTAGCAATAATATCTTTATTTTTTGTATATCCTGGAAGTTCACATAGAATAAGCTGATTGAGTGTTAAAAAAAATCTTTCAATTTTCCCTCTACCTCTCCTCTAGGTTTGCCTATAGTTGAAAAAATAAGATTAATCTTTAAATCAATGCAAACTTGTTCGGTATGTAACGAAGTAAAATCAGAACCATGATCGGTATATAATATCTCCGGAATTCCACATATAGTCTATGGAGGATCTTTTTTTCGACATATTGCCATTCGTAAACAAAGGGCTGTTTTCATAGCAGAAGGAGCAGTAAAAGAAAGCTCAAAACCAGCAACGCTGCGACTGTAATCGTCAAAAATTATTGTTACCCACGGTCTTTGAGCCGTTTCCATTTGATTTAATAGCATCGTATCTAATTTAGCATGATCTGCTTGCCATATTTCATTAGGCCGCTGAGCTTCGCGTCTATACAATAAATCAAATTTTTCACTATATGATATAGCCCCTTGATGAGCTAAAGTTAAAACTGATTTTGGTATCTTGCTTAAAATATTACATACAGTACGATATTTTGGGTATTTCAAGCCCTTTTCTTGTTGATAGTTTTTAATTTGGCGGAATATAACTGCATAGCTTAAATGAGGTGATTGCAAATATATTCCTTCAATTATTTCAACTAATTCAGATGAAATATAACGATTTTTACCTTTATCAACTCTTGTTTTTCTTGATAAAGCTGCTAATCCATACTTATGATAAATAGATACCCATGATTTGGCTGTACGCAAGGATATGTTACTTTTCTTACATACTGCAACTAAAGTGTCCTGCTGTTGTAATTAAGGTTGAATGATTTTATACTTATAAAATGCTTGGTTTCCTTGCGCCTGTGTCATGGTTGCAATTTGTCTTTGTATATCATCTCTGGGAATCATAAACCTGTTCTTCTTGTATCAACAAACGAGCGTTTTTTAAGAAAAAAAATTTGTGGTACCAAATGCCTCTTTTTGTGTATTAAAAAGTCATCTTACAAATTAAAATCTTATTAACTCAAAATAACACTAAAAAAGTGAGAAAATCATGGGTAGATTAATTGGATATGCTAGAGTTAGCACTAATGAACAAGATCTAGATTTGCAGTTAGGCGCATTGAAAAAAGCCGGATGCCACAATAACTTAATTTTTACTGATAAGGCCTTTGGCGCTCGTGCAGAAAGATCGGGACTAACAGAATGCTTAAAAACTATTACAGATGGAGATACACTTTTAGTATGGAGGCTTGACAGATTGGGAAGATCCATGCATCACTTAGTTATTTTAATTGAAGATCTGCGAAAAAGAAAAATAGCTTTTAAACACCAGTTTAGGATAAACAACAATAGAAAAGGTTAGATATATTGGTTTTGCCGGAAAGCAAGTGTTGAGTGAGGATGTATTTTTTCAACAAAAGATCGATAACTCAACAAGAAAAAATGTATCACAAGTGTGTATTATTTAATAAACAATTTTTGCAAAGTTTATCTAGAATGGAAACAAAATAAGTTATTACCGAGTAACAAAAAACGTCAAAGAGATGGTAGTTTAGGCCTTTGTGAGCTAATGACAATAGTATTGTATTTTTGATTATCGCCTTGTCGGGATTTTAAAAATGATTACTTATATTACCTATCAAACAAATATAAAGGTTATATTGCTCTACCAAGTTATAGCCGAATAATCCAGCTGTGGCCTAGACTGATACTACCATTAGTAATAATATAACAATTATTAAAAGGAAATAGCTCTGGTATATATTTTATTGATTCTACCAAATTATCTATATTCCATAGAAAACGTAGCAGTGGCATTAGGGTTTTTAAGAGAATTGCTAAAGTAGGCATGAGTAGGTATGGATGGTTCATGGGAATTAAATTACATTTATCTATTAACAATAAAGGAGAAATTATGGCTATTAAAATTACTATGGGAAATGCCAGTGATTTATCTGCTGTTTCTGGTATAACAAAAGGTTTATATGGCAAGTTATTTGGCGATAAAGGTTATGTATCCAAGGACTTATTTAATGAGCTTTACTCTAAGGATCTGCGATTATTCACTGGTATTCGCAAAGATATGAAGAATCATCTATTGGAACTGGAAGATGAAAAGCTGTTTCGTAAACGCTCGCTAATTGAATCTGTGTTTAATGTACTAAAAAACCATATGAGCTTAGAACATTCAAGGCACAGGACGCCTGTTAAATTTCTTGTGCATGTCTTAGCTAGTCTTACTGGTTATGTTATTAAAAAATCTACCTTAAAACTTGATTATTTAAGCAATTCTTATCCCCTTTTATCCTAAACTGGCGTTTCTAGGGCATAATAACTCTGCTTAAAAAGTGCAAAATATCTTTGCCGACTACACTAATTTAGCAAGTTATAGCATATCAAATTAAGGTATAGACAAATTGATAGCAGAACAAACACAATCGAAGAAATCATTAAAACTATATTTTATTTTTCTAATGTTTTGCTTTACCTTATGCCAATAATGCTCAATTAAATTCAGATCGGGAAAAAAAGCCGGTATAAACAAAATAGTTGCCCCAACAGACACAATTATTGTTTTGACAGATTCTTTTTTATGAAAAGCTATGTTATCCATTACTACGACATCTTCTCTAGATAACTGAGGTAATAAGACATTTAATAGATAAGTTTCGAAAACCGAAGAGTTACAGTGCCCAGTAAAAACTAATGGCGCAAATAGTTCCTTGTTCCTTAAAGCGGCAATCTTACTTACCCTGATTTTATGTTTGAATTCCTTTTTACCGTAACATCTTGTACCATCTAAGCTGTAACCATGAGTAAAAGTGATGTTTTCCTCTGCACCGCTTTCAACAAGATAAACGCTCTACCGGCGTTCGTTTTATTTGTTCCATAAACTCTTTTACTTTTAATTCATTTCTTTTGGTATAAAAAAAGGCTTTTTTTATATGTAAAACCTAGCCTCTTAATCCACCTACTTAATGTCTATGCAGATACCTTTTCCTGCCATAACCCAGATAATTCGTTTTATCAGGGATAAAACGTTTTATCAGGGTTTTCCAAGAAAAACTGTTCTAATTGTTTTGAATCTTTTATTTTATGACTATGGCCATTTTTTTGATAACCTGATTTTGCTTCTATTTTACCCGTTTCTTCCTTGATACTTACCCAGTTGTATATTGTTTGTCTATTGACTCTGAATGTTTTACTCGCTTTGCTAATAGACATTCCTAAATCCAGTCGGGCAAATAACTTTTCTCTTAAATCTACACTGTATGGTTTTGGCATTTTTCTTCTGTTTAACAGGATCTATATCTACTTGTCTAAACCTTAATCTGATATGCTATATATTATAGCTTGTTATAAGTTTAACTATTTGTAAAACTATACGGAAGGCGAACTTTTACAAATCCATATAAATATTACATATAATGAACTTCACTTTAATAAATTGCATTTGCTGAAAAATATATTATAGCTTTTACAATCAATGATTCAAAACAATTAAATATTTTAAAAAGTATTGTGTTGTATTACCAACTCAAAACTAAATAAATGATCAGCACTTGGATATCAAAATATTATTAATCAGGTTAATAAACTTGTAACATTATTTTTTATGTAGTTGGTAATTAAATTTATAAATTATCTTTTTGTTTATTTTAGTAATTTGGTATTGAGGAACTTAAATATGAAAAATAAAGCTATCTTAGAATTTGAAAACAATGAATTAACTGATTTTCATTCTTGGTATACCCCAGATGTAATTACTTATTTAACATATCTAAATAAACAAACTGAATTAATAAGATATACATTTTTTGATGGAGATTTTCAAGCGCAGTTTCAAAGCATCAATATGCTTAAAAACGGCTTAAAACAAGGATTTAATTTTATCTGCAAAGAACCAGGGATAGGACAAAACCATTTCATATTTGGAATATTAATTGAAAATAAACTTATTTTTATTAATCCTGTGGGTGAAACTGCTCATAAAGATTTTTATGAAATAGCAGCATTAATAAAAAGAGAATATAATTTAGATATTTACTTAAGTAATACCATTATTCAAAAAGATACAAATCTAGGTAATAAAGGAGTATTTTCTTGTGGTCCTATATGTGTTGAGTTAATGAGATACATATCTTTACTATCTGAAAAAGAGATTTTATCTTTTTTAAAAACATCTACAAGTATTACAACACAAACCAAGTATGAGTTAGAATATAAAGAAATTAATATAAAGGCTTTATTACCTGAATCATTAAATTCATTAGAAACTACCGATATAATTAATTATCAGCATCTACTAGAAGGGATTAGAAAACAACACTTAAAGATTCTGGCTGAAGATCCTTTAAATACAAATTTAAGATTAGAAGAGCAAAATGAATTCTTAGAAAATAATTGTATTAATCATCCAATTCAAGTGGAAATTAGAAAATTTACTCAAGAGAGTAACTTATTGGAAGCAGTAGAAAGAATTAAAGAACATTTACAACAAAAACAAATTATGTCTAAAACAGTTTTAAAACAAGAAAAAACAGAAGAGATAGCTTCTAGTTCTAAACTAAATAATGACTTTAGTGATAAAGAAAAAAGACCTATAAATACTAAATCTAAATATGATGAAAATATGATCTTGATGGTTTGGGATAGCTATATTAAGCTAGAAGGAATCCAATACTTTACTGATGGTTTAAATCCTTTGCTAACACTTTTTAAAAACGGTATGGCACCTGTAAAATCAGCTGGCTTATTGATAAAAACAGAAAGTAATAAATTATATATAAATAGGTTTAAAAAAAGTATAAGTATTTGTGGATCAGTAGATCATAAAGAAAACACAGCAGAAGATGCGGTAACTACTAATTTAACAATCGCTATAGAACAAATTAACTTATGGAATAAACAGCAGCGAGAAATAGGTGCCAAGATAAAAGACCATACGATTATATTTCCTTATCATATTACAAATGGACATTGGGCTTTAGGTATTTTAGAGCTTAACCTAAATGACGAAAGCAATTTAACATATGCCGAAGTAAAAGTGTTTAACCCTTTACCAAGTTGTGGTGGACAAAAAATATCTAGCACAGCTCATACAAACATTCAAAATTTGCTTAGAACATCTTTTGGCAACGCTGAGATTAATTTAACTACTGAAAATACTGGGCATAATAAGCAACAAAATGATGGTGAATCTTGCGGAGTAATTAGTGCAGAAAATGGTAAGGATTTTCTAAGTTCTCAGTTAACTGAAAATAGACTAGATCAAATATATCCGAGAGGAGCTGAAGATTTAAGACATAAGCACATAAACGAAGTAAGTAAAGAAGAATTTTATCAAGCGCAAAATAACGAGCCACCTCAAAATCCAGAATTTTTTAAACCTACAGATTATGAAGAGTTAAAAAGCAATTTTGCTAAAAGTATAGAATCTTTAGAACAAGATGATAAAGTAAGGATATTAAGTATTATGAGAGAAATTAATATAAATGAAAAAATCAATGTAGCTATAGAAATTAAAGACTTTATTAAAGATCATAAAGATAATTTCCAATTAATTTTAAGTTTGTTTAAAACCGATAGTGAAGACTGGATATTTGAAGGAGAACATATTAATACCCTTGTCAATATTATTAATGAAAGCAATGTAAAGTCTACTACAGATCTCAAGATTGATCAAGTTACTCAAGGGATGAAAAATCTTGGGATTGATTATGTTCAACAAAATCCCGTAACCAAAGATATTAAAAGTTATAATAAAAAAGCACCTATAAACTATGTTCAAATAGGAAAAGATATTCCCACAAAGTCATATACTGCAAATAAAACAGCAGAAGCTGGACATCCTGATGCTAATAGAAAGCTATCCGAAGTAATAGATAAAGTTTTATTAAATAAAGATATTACCACATTGGAAGGATTTCATACTAAAGTCTACGAACTGTTATGGAAAAACCCAGAATTTCAAAAACCAAAATTCAAATATAGTTTTAAGTATAAAATCTCTTATAAATTGCGTTCAGTTGAAATTGGGGAAAGTGATAATTTACTATTTCTGTTAATAGCTAATGGTGATTCAAGTAAGATATTGACTATTTTAGATAAGTATAAATTTGATGTAGAAACCGTAGAAGACAGTAATGAGAATAGCATTTTACACATAGCAGCTTTATACGGAAACCATTCAGTTATTGAAAAAATTTTTGACTTATATTTAGGTAGAGAAAATTTTCGCGATCAATTTGGAAACATAATAAATTATCGTAATAATGATGGTACTAATCCCTTAGGAATGGCATTTTTAAGTAACCTACCTCATGAAAAACTTATCAAAGTTACTGAATTATTTGTTCTTGAATCTCTTTTTGAAGTCAATTCTTATCTAAATAACAAGAAAGGAATGGATGTTTTTGCTGATGATTTTTTAAAACAAATAGGAGGATTTAATACCCTACATATGGCTTTAACTGAGAAATACCCTAAGATATTAGAGATTTTATATACACGTCATAAAAAAGGTAATGAAAGTGATACAGATCCATATTATGTTAACTTTAAATACCCTTCCTTAAACCCAGCTCACCATATGAATAGCCCCGAAAAGGTTTTAGAATCAAAAACTATTTTTTCTAAAGAAAATGAAAAGATACAATGTAAAAGATTACTTAAAAAATATCAAATAGAACAACTTCAGAAAGAAGAGGAAGACGATAGTGGCGATTCAGAAGATGAAAACTCAAGTGCTTATATCTGGAAGCATGTGTTAACAGATATGATGGAAAGCCAAGCTATTACTAAAAAGGAAGACACATATTTTGTACCCCTTTTTCATGGAGTACCATTAATGTCTGGCTTGTATACACATAGTAATAGAAAATATGTTGGAAAGAAATTAATGTTACTAAACCCTGGTCTTACAAAAAAAACTAAGAGCATAATAAAAAAGCAATTAGGTGATAATGAAGGCTCGTCTGATGAGCTAAAAGCAGTACATTCTAGGACTTCAACTGCAAGTGCCGGTATGGAAAACCTAGCCAAGATAGCTAAAGCTAAAAATGGTATGTTAAATAGATTAAGTGTAATAGATGATACACTTAAAAGTGGTTTACAAACGGCTTTTCAACAAAACAACGAAGATTTTAAAGCTCAAGTTGCTAGTTTTGTTAATAAATTTTCAAGTGATGAGGCTCATACAGATGTATGGCAAAACTTAACAACAATAAATCAAGAATTAAATAATGATTTGATAGTAAAATATAGATTTCCTTTCATTTCAACTAGTAAAACACCAGATCATGGTATAAAATATGGGTTTGGTACAAATCTAGAATTACCGAGAGGGGAAGGAAAATTAGAACCATGTTATGAGCATGGTAAACCTCGGCACAGACTTGCAGGGTTTTTATATCTTATAAAAGAAAATGAAAATGAATTTACGGAAAAACTTAAATCTGGTAAAATTTTTGATATAGGTTCTTTAGAAAGAATAAATCCACTATTTCAAAAACAAATTGAAATTGCCTATTTAGGAGGGATAAGTAAAGAAAATATATTAGCAATTATTCCACTAATTTATCCAAATTTTTCTAAAGGTTTTGATCGCAATTACCATGTTAATGTACTTAGCTTTTCAGACGAGAGAGCTTATAACAAATCAAAAATAGATTTTCTTATGCCAGAGCTAACAGAAGATGGAAGATTAATTTTAACTCAACAAACAAAAACTCATAAAGGTCAACCAAATAAATTGTGTGCTTATCTTGCTAATATCTTTGTTCACATTGCTGACAAAATAGCTTTAAAATTCACAGATGGCATATTAGTTTCTAAGTTACCAAAGGAACAAAATTTTATAGAATACATCATAAATAAAACATATAGAATTTCTAGCGCAGATATTACTTCTCCGAATCATAAAATGCTATCACAATCTACAAGTGAAAAGACTCCTCCCCCAAAATTAATAAAAGTAGTTAAAAAACTATTTCAGGATACTGAAATGGATAGTCTAACTGGACAAATAAATACTCTTAGTCTACAAAATAAAACAATCCAAAAATCTAATATAAGCAGCATTAAAATTATTGATGATAGTCCTATCAGATTACGTGAGGCAGCACATAATGGAGATGAAAAAGAAGTTACTGCGTTACTTACTACAATAACTCAAGAAGCTATTATAGCACCGGATGAGAATGGTCAAACAGCTCTACATCATGCTGCTTATAGTGGTCATAAAAAAATAATAGAACTGTTACTCACTAAAATGCCTAAAGAAATTATTAATGCTACTGATAGTAATGGATATACTGCGTTATATTGGGCAGAACAACAAGGCTTTAAAGAGATTGTAGTTTTGATACAAATCAAAACACAGGAGATGCCATTACAACGAACAGCACTAGAAACAGAAATATTAGTGGAAGCAGTTGACACTAATAGTACTAATACACATCAATTAGAGCATTTAGGAAATATTTCAGAACATCAACAGAGTGATTTTTTATAAAAAATTCTAAAAAAAATAGTATATAAAGTTAATGGTGCTATCTCTTAATAAGGTATAACAAAAGTGAAAAAAAAATTTGATCTTTACTATGATGACTCTTCTTGGGAAGAAGATGAAGAAAGAAAATTTAATAATTACAGTAATAGAAAATTAAAATCTGGTAAACAACAAACTCATGAAAACTTGAAAAAGAATCTTGGTTATAAGTATAAAAGTGACGATGTTAATTTCAAAAAAAGTATTGATTTATCTTTTTTAGCTCATGAACTTTCTATTTATCTTATAAAATCACCAATAATAAGTAAAAAGTATTTCGCTCTTAAAAAGGAATTTTTAAGTGATAACAAAGTTCCAACAGATGAACAAATGAAAGAAGTAGTAAAAAAAGCTGTGCAATCTATTCTTACTATGGAAGTAGCCGAAAATAAAATGAGTACGTTAATTATATATTTAAAGATCCTAAGAAACTATTAAAATCTCTTAAGTCTGATGATTTAAGTTACCTATATCCATATAAAAATCCTCTTGGTCTTCCTATAAAAAAACAAAAACTAAAAGAAAATAAGTTATTTACAGAAATAACAAAATATTTATAACGATAAGAACTTGAAAATTACGCATCAAATTTCTCATAAAGTTCCTAAAAAAAAAAAAAAAGTCTACTTGATAATACCCAGATATCATTTTTTAGAAAAATATCGTTGTCTAATGTAGAACTAATGGAAACTCAATTGTTATATACAAATTCTGGTTCCAGAACTGATTATGTAGAGATAGAAACACGAGGTAAATCCGGAGCTTATAAGAATATAGCTATAACTATTGAAAACAAAAAACAAAAATTAAATGTTACAGATAAACAAATAGCTCAATGGATACATAAACATTTAAAGGGGAAGCTGAAATTTATGCTTCTTTAGACATTAGGGCAAAAAGAAGAATTAGGTGAGTTTATTACCGCATTAACATATCTGAAATAGTTGAGATTAATTCTTACATTTAGTAAAAGAAATTATTAATTAAATAAAGATTAAACATGAACTCAAGTCAAAAAAGAATCAAACCAAATAAAGGTTTGCTTGACTTAGCAAAAAGTCTTGGAAGTATATCATCTGCTAGTAAAGCTATGGGTTATAGCCAAGATAGTTACTATAGATTTAAAGAACTATACGAAACTGGAGGTGAAGAAGCATTATACGAGATTAGCCGTAAGAAACCGATAATAGCTAATAGAGTAGATCCTGTGGTAGAAAAAGCAGCTCTTGACATGGCTGTGGATTACCCAGCATATGGACAACTTAGAGTATCGAACGAATTAAAGAAAAATGGTATATTGGTATTACCTGGCGGAGTAAGGTTGATTTGGTTACGGAATGATCTAAATAACCTTAAGAAGCGCCTTGTTGCTTTGGAGACGAAGATGGCGCAGGACTGTATAGTACTTACTGAAGCTTAATTAAAGGTTTTAGAAAAACGTAAATCTGAAAAAGAACTTATATTAATACATTTTCAAAGGTAGCAGATGCTAAGCTTTATACCGAAAAAACTGCTATTACTTCTGCTGATATGCTGTGGTATGAAAAAGAAGGGATTCCGGTACTTCTTATTCTCACTGATAGAGGTAGCGATTACAAGGGAAATATCGAGCATCATGCTTTTGAACTGTTTTTGAGTATTGAAGGTATAGAGCATACTACTACTAAAGCTTCTCATCCTCAAACTAATGGTATTTGTGAGCGGTTCCATAAAACCATGAATAATGAGTTTTTTGAGACGACTATGCGAATAAAGATTTATACATCTCTTGATATATTACAGAATGAGTTGGATGACTGGCTTCTTCATTATAATTATGAAAGGCCTCATTCAGGGAAGTATTGCTATGGCAAAACTCCTATGCAGACTTTTGAAGACAGTAAAAAACTTGCGCTTGAAAAGAATAACGAGGTATTATATCTTGAATATGTAGCTGAACAAAATAATCAAAATTTAAACGACAGCTTTGTTCAGTGAAAAAATAGTGTTTGTACGATCAAATCTTAACTCGTACATAAAATTTTCATTATAAATTTAGCTAATAATTTTTGTTAAATACACCTGTTCTGGAGTTAAATATTCCAAAGATTGGTTCATTCTTTTTTGATTATAAAAAGTTATGTAATCTGATACAGCATTTTTGCCTCCTTAACAGTATTTAAAATGATCAAATATATTTTGTCTTGTTTTAATGAACGCCAAAATTATTCAATAAATACATTATACAAAGCTCTTCCCTTACCGTCCATGCTGATCTTGATTTCACGTTTAGTCAGAGCACCTATAAAATTATTTGATGTAAATTGAGAGCCTTGATCTGTATTAAAAATCTCAGGTTGACCGTGTTGTTCTATAGCTTCTTCTAGTGCTTCAATACAAAAATAACTATCTAACTCACCTTACGCAAAAATAGCGAAACAAGGTAAATGAAGTAATATTGTGGAGGATAAAAAGAAAAACTCAAGGAGTATGGCTAAGAAGATATTGGATATATATTTGGACTAATTAATTTGTCAAAATAAGTATGTAACGGCCAGCTGTTTATCCGATTTATTATCTGGTGAAATAAGCCATGACAAGATCACAAAATATCTTAACTCTGAGGAATTAGGATCACAACTATTATGGGTATATGTCAAGCCGGAAATTAGAAAGTATCAGACTGATAAAGGTGGAGTTTTGATATTAGATGATTCTATAGAGGAAAAGCCCAACACCGATGAAAATGAGATAGTTGCATGACATTACTCCAATGCTAAAGGAAGATATGTAAAAGGGATAAACATTTTATCGTGCTTGGTTTCGTATGACGACATAGTACTACCGTTTGGCTATAGAATCATTAGTGTTGATGTAAATCTTGACTCTTTCAAAACTAAACGTATATTGGAGTTATTAGTTACTTTACAAAAAAATTTGAATTTGACAGTTATCTTAGTTACTCTTGACCGTTTTAACAGCAGTGATTATGGTAGAAGCATTTACATGCAAGATGGCAGACTGATAAGTTAGTTGTAAATAAAAAATACGGAGTACCAGTTTACAAGAGTTAATTTATTTAAAAGCAAGAAATAACTACTTATTTTTAGAATATAAATTATGTTTTATCTAAAATTGTGTTTTGCAGCAATTAAAAATGCATTTTTACACGTTATTAGAATACCTCGTCATAGTATTACTTCAATAGTGGTGTTTGCATTTGGTTGCTTAACGATGATTCTTTTTGGTGGTTTTGTTGAATCAGTGTATGATGGAATGCGTGAAAACATGATTCATTCCCAGTTAGGCCATATTCAAATTGCTGCAAAAGGATTTAAAAAAAGTGGAACAATTGAACCAAAAAAAATATCTTATACCTCCAGAATTAGTAGAAACTATTCGAAAAGTTGTACAAGACAATCCACATGTCATCACTATAACTAGTCGTTACCATTTTATTGGTATAATAAGCAACGGTAGGCAGTCTACAAGCTTTTTAGGCACTGGTGTTAATCCAAGCTCTGAACGTGAACTTAGTACTTCAATTTATATTAAAGAGGGGCAAGATCTCTCTCCACGACAACCGGATGGGGTTCTATTAGGCGAAGGTTTAGCGCAAGGTATTCATGCAAATGTCGATGATAGATTAACAATTTTAACTACTACAGTAGACGGAGGGATGAATGCAACTGATGTAACTGTTACAGGTATTATGACTACAGATATATCTGATTTAGATATGCGCTTAATACGTATGAAATTACCGTATGTTCAACAAAGAGTGGATACTAATAAAGTTACAAAACTGGTTATATTGCTTGACAACACTAATAATGCAGAAAAAGTTTCAATCCAGCTGGCAAATACTATTAAAGAAAAAAAATTGCCTCTAGAAATACGAATTTGGAGTGAGATGGCAGATAATTATCAAGGAGTTGTTAACTTTTTTAATGGAGTTTTTGGGTTCATCAAAATTACTATTGTAGCTATTATATTAATTTCGATATCAAGCACTATGTTAATTAGTATAATGGAACGTACACGAGAAATTGGAACGATACGCTCTATGGGTGCAACTCGCCTTGATATTATATCTAACTTTATTCTTGAAGGTACTTGCATAGGTACAATAGCTCTTTTCTGGGAGCAGTAATTGGCATATTACTTGCTAAACAAATTACTGCCGCTGGTATCTTAATGCCAAGACCCCCGGAAAGTACCGTTGATTGCCCTTTAAGGATTTTTATTGAAAATAAAATCTTGATAGAAGCATTCTTTATTGGATTAATAACTGTGGTAACTTCTAGTATTTATCCTTCAGTAAAAGCTGCAAGAATGAATATAGTTGACGCTATTAGATTTGCATAATAGGAAATTATGATAAGATTCAGTGTATTTTTATTAATATTCCTTTCATCTATTGCTTTAGCGTTACCAAATACTGATGATATTGTTCTTAAAGTCGATGATTATCGTGGGTATCATGGAAAATCTTTTAAATTCGATGTTAAAAGCATTAGCTATGAACAAGAACAAAAGGTTAGGGAAAATAAAGTAGAAGTATTATTTAAAAGATCCGATAAAGTATTAGTGGGATTTCTTGAACCAAAGCGTGAAGCTGGTCGTCGAATATTAATTGATGAAAAAAATATGTGGCTTTCTATTCCTACAACTCGAAATATTATTCGGATTTCACCTGCTCAACGTCTAATTGGTGAAGCAAGCAATGGTGATGTTTTTAATACTGATTATAATTATTATTATCCCAGCTTAAAAGGTGAAGAAATCATTGATGGAAAACCTGTATTACATTTGACTCTAAAAGAAAAAGATAAACGAGCAACTTATAAACGTGTTGAATTATGGGCTGATAAAGAGACATTCAAACCAGTAAAAGCTGAGCATTATGGAAATTCTGGAAAGCTTATAAAAATTGCTTATTATAAAAGTTTTATTAAAGTAAATAGTCAAGAATTTTTAAATGAAGATTTAATGGTGAACCCATTAATCCAAAGTAATTATACTAAAGTATTATTTGATAATTATCGTTTAGAAGATTTTCCTGATTTTGTTTTTTGAAGTTGCCATTTTTGAAATTTTTGATTAGTAGAATAATGTAATGATAAATAATTTTTTCTTAAAGGAACATTACTTAATGTAGAACCTACATTAAGTAAAAAGACCCGATATGGATTCCCAGAAACTGACGTAAAAGGATAACTATTCTGATTCCATGCTAATAGTTGATTAGATGCTCTGATTCCATCAGTTATTATATTCCACTCATTAGTAGAGTAACCATGTGTAGTATAATAGTATACTAATTGTAGCAACTGTGAATCAGCAAAGGTATAATCTACATCCAATAATAGACGATAGAATTGACCTTTTTGCGACATATTATTGGTAAAAGCATAACGAGCAGGAAGAATAAGTTTCTGACCTATAAAAATAGGTGGAGATTATAAAATACCAATACCACGATCACGTAGATCTGTCGTTAATAAGGCTGTACGTAAAATGATATTATCTGTAATTAATGTATTAGATCCTATTCCAATACTAGAATCCATACCATAACGGCGATGTACTAATCCAATAAATTCAGTATCATTTAATTTTAAACTTACCTTGGATGCTGCTTGCCAACCCGATATTCGTGGTTTTTCATTAGATCGATCTGACAATACAAATGTTGCAGAACAGATTTCATTTGAATAGTTAGATAGTAATAAATTAGTACCTTCTTGTAACTGTGATTCATTGTCAGGATCAAATGAAGTCATTGGATATTTCTGAAATATATCAAAAGGATCACGTCCAAACCCTGAACCCCAATTTACTGGTACTTTTCCAAATTCGATAATATATTGATTGGTATGAAAACGCAAATTTCCTTCCAATAATCTCCCTTTATGGCGAAGAGGAACAAAATTATTTACATTCCATATATAAAAATCTAAATTTTTATTCAGAGGATGATTAATAGACCATTCGATTTGATTAAAATTTCTAGGTTGTACAATATTTTTATTATTTGAGTTGATATGATTATTTTTGTTAAAGTCGTAATGACTTAAGTAAGAGCGAACCGTGGCTTTATAGGTTGTATCTATAAATAAATTAGAAGTAATAGCTGAAGTACTTATCATGAAATAAAAAAATATAATAAATACCAGTAAGGTTTTAAATATTAAGATAACAATTATTTTCATACTTTTTGATTATTTAAGGCAATCATTAAAACTGTAATTTTTATCTATCCGCGTATCTAATTTTGAAGTACAATAGAGACTTAGGGAAATATCTCAATGCCTTAATGTGCTATAATTTATATTTTACGAGGTTTATTATTATTCAGATTTTGGTAAAATACAATATCTCTTCATCTGTTATATGTTTCAACCTTGTTTTCTGTCATTGACATCTAAACACGGTATCTTTTTAGTACAATTTTCTGGTTTCTTTTATCTTAGCAGTGACATTTGAGATAATATCACTATATCAACTTATGATATTTTTGTAAGAACTTGGTAGACGTAGGAGTTAATTAAAGTTTTAATTAAAAAAAGACTATACTCTCTTTTTACCCTAACAATATTTATGAGTAACTCACCTTACGCAAACACATTATTTTTACGCAAATTTATCAGTTCATTCATAGAGGCTATATTAGCAGCAACTAACAACTTATATTTAATGGCAAAATGATTAGTTGCAGTTTGTAACCTTCATAATCTCTAAGTTGCAAAATGCTACTATAGAAGCAAATATATGCTTTGCTCGAGATCTTACCCTCTTTGTTAGAGATTTGGCTTGCATTTTCCTTTATAGATTTATGATATTCTTCAATTCTCCATCGTCTTTGATAGATTTGATATAAATAAGCCGCATCATGTTCTACATCATTAGATGCAAAGTATAGAATACCAATCGATCCATCTTCGTTTGTGAAAACTTTTTTGACGAGGACAACCTCAAAAGGTACACCCTTTAGCCATACTTTTTAATTCCCCATCCCGCATATCTAATGATGATACTTGCTTAAACTTACCTGGTTTTTTATCTTTACCAGATAATGCAACAGTTCTGTTTGATTTTATACCAACGATAAATTTCTTACCAAGTTTGTTTATGAATTCCACATTCTCTTGAGAACCAAACCAATTATCGGCTAAAACATGGTCAAACAGCACTTGGTTCTCTATGGATTTCTGTATCAAATTCCGAAAATGTTGGTTTTTGCAAATGCTAGACTTACGCTTTACTTTTCGTGTCTCAATATCAGAAAAACTTGCATCCTTACTGATGATTCTATAGCCAAACGGTAGTACTATGTCGTCATACAAAACCAAGCACGATAAAATGTTTATCCCTTTTACATGTCTTCCTTTAGCATTAGAGTGATGACATGCAACTATCTCATTTTCATCGGTGTTGGGCCTTTCCTCTATAGAATCATCTAATATCAAAACTCCACCTTTATCAGTCTGATGCTTTCTAATTTCCGACTTGACATATACCCATAAATCTTTTGATCCTAATTCCTCAGAGTTAAGATATTTTGTGATCTTGTCATGGCTTATGTCACCAGATAGTAAATCGGATAAACCGGTAGCAGTTCCATACTTACTTTGACAGATTAAATAGTCCGAATAGATATCCAATATCTTTTTAGCCATACTTCTTGAGTTTTTCTTTTTATCCTCCCCAATATTACTACATTTATCCTTGTTTCGCTAATTTTGCGTAAGGTGAGTGAGTAATAGTAAGACTGTACCTATAATTGTAAATTAACCTTTTTTCTCTGTAACTCCTTTTTTTATTTTCCCTATTTATCTGAATGGTCACAATATTAAAATAGCAGGAAAAAATCTTATTACTGGTTTTGGATGGTCTCTTAATCAACCGCTCTTTTGGTTCTGATATATAATTCATGCATACAACGATATGAACTACCTTCCATTTTTCGCGTTGATCAAAATTTGATGGAACAGCATTATTTAATACCAAATCAAGTAATATTTCATTACTGGTCAATTTAAGTGCTAAAACCTCTTCGATTGAGTACCGATTAAATATAGTTTTTGAAAAATATTTTTGAAGCAATTAAATTAATAGTTTCGATTACTTGATAATAATCTTTATCAATATAAAGTCGATCTTTTTTAATAAGCCACTGCAAATGAGCCATAACACTTAATATAAAACGTGGTCTAGCCAAAGCTAAAAAACGGTTAACTCCTACAATTCCTCCTGCACTAAGCTGATCATTTTTTGTAACAATAACTGATCCTTCTACATTTCCTAATTGAACATAATTATCTAAAAAATTTTATCCAAATGGAGACTTATTTAAAGTTTGATATTTATCAGGAGAAATAAAAAAAGCAAGAGGTGCCATGATGGATTTTTTCTTAACATTTACTATACAAAATTTAGCTTTATGAGCTTCAATTGCCCAAATTTTATTTATTTTCAGACTAATTAAGCCATGTTTTTCTTGTATAGATTCTGATAACCAAGAAGTTAGATTAGAACCACCTTTATCTGTCATTATGAAAACACCTTGTCCCCACCGAAGTACTTCCTTTTGTTGCTGTTCATTACCACAAAATTGGATCATAGTTGCACCTAATTGAGCAGTTAACTGGTGAAAATTCATTCCAAACCCTTTATATCGAATTTTACTTATTAGAGATTCAATGAACACATCATTGTTAACTAATGGTAGAGTTTGTTCAATTTTGGATTCAGACAAATCTGAAAACGATATTAATGGATCTTCAATAATTATCTTTGAATCTATTAATCTAATTAATGCTTAATAAACAATGTAAATGAATTTTTCAGGAATAGAAACATATCGTTCTAGATGCCTTAAAATTAATGTACTAAATAATTTATCTAAAGATTGTTTTGTACTCATATTTAAAACATTTTCTCTAACTAATTAAAATACCTCATTTCCAAATTATTACTAGAAATTAACTATTTATTTGCAAACCGATGATATATCTAATAGATGAATGGAATAATCGCTTTAGTCTTTTTTATGTAAGTTAAATAGTCTTTAACAAAATGATGAATAAGAAGTTTTTCTTCTTTTTTAAATCTGATAAATATAACACATGAATATATTAGCAGTCCAATAGATAACATAAATAAATTTTGAAAAATTAGTGATAATCCACTCACAGTTAGTAATAATCCAAAATAAATGGGGTGTCATAAATTTATATAGTACCTCTTGGTGTAATTTTTGATTTTCTTGTATTTGAATTTTAATGCTATGTGCTTCCGATAATGTGTAAGTAGCTAGAAGACGTGCTAAGAGTCCTACAAATGATATAACGCTTCCTAATGCTAAACAAACGTAACTTGAAGGCCAATCAAATAACTTAGGACAAAAACTAAAAATAAAATTAAGTGGCATGATTAGAAAGAATAAAAAGGTTAGAATGAATACTAAAATAATGTTAATTGGTGTATTGTCATAAGTTTCTTTAGAGATGTAAGCTTTATTTTCAATTTTACAAAAAATATCTTGTCCAATAGATAAAATACTAATTACAATGAAAATTACAATCAAAATAATATCATGAGTGTCCATATTGTTCTATCATATTTCTCCTTCCAAAATTATGCTTGACTTTCCAACGATAAAATTATTTCTTGTCTATTAATATCAGACTAGTTTTTAGCATAATCTTTTCTTTTATTTATAAATTATTACCCTATCGAACAATTCCTGTGTATAAAAATCTTTCTTCTTTTAGTCTTGTAGAAGAGATAGTAAATCTGAATTGAAAATGTCATTAGTTCCAAAATTAGTTGTTTCACTTTTTATTGATGCTGCTTCAATATGAAGATAAGGTAAAATATTATTGATATAAAATTTAGCAGAAGCAACCTTTCCTTCATAGAAGCTTTTGTTTTCTTTATCTAAATTGAACCTTAGCTTTTCTTTACAAATTTTTGCAGCTTCAAGAAGAAATAATGATATTGTACACTTAGCTATCATTTTTAGAAATATTGTGGAATATCCTGAAATTAAATTAATTTTTCCATTCTTAACCCATTCCCCCAAAACTAGTAAAGTTTCTTGATATATTTTTAAAGCTTTTTTTAATGCTTTTGTCTCAATTGTTAGCTCGGAACAAGAAGAAATTTGCTCTAAAATCAAATTGAATTCTTGTAAATATATTTTAAATAAGCGAGAGTCTCTGCCCATACTTAATTTATCACGTACTAAATCTTGTGATTGAATCTAGTTTGTTCCTTCCCAAATTGAAAGTACTTTAACATCACGAGCATATTGTTCGACAGGAAAATCTCTAATATATCCATTTCCACCAAATACTTGTATTGCTAATTCACAAATTTTCCAAGCCTCATCAGAAGTATAAGCTTTAACAATGGTTGTCATCAAACTTACTAAAGATTCATAATAAAGCTTTTTTTCTTGACATGTTTCTGTATTAAAACGTGCATAATGGACTTGTAATGATTCATAATATGCTAGTCGTGCAATTAAGGTTCGACATCCTTCTACATTACATTTCATTTCTAAAAGGATTCTCTGAATATCATAATGTGTAAGAATAGAAACGCGTGGGGCTTTTGGGTTAAACGGTTCTGCATATCTTTTTCCTTGTATTTTACCATGCGCATATTGGATATTATTAAGATAAGCACTAGAAGCCATCCCTAATGCAAATATTCCAGTAATAATTCTTGCCTGATTCATAAGAGTCATCAACTGAATTAAACCAATATTTTCTTTTTCTCCTAATAAATATGCACGGCATTTACCAGTATGCCCAAACAATAAATGTGTATTTGCACAACCATTAAATCCCATTTTATCAGCTAAACCCATACAGGTAACATTATTAAATTCATTGGCAATACCATCACTTTGAACCCAAAATTTAGGAACAACAAAACAGCTTAGACCAAACATATCTTGTGACTGCATTGTTTTTGCCATCACAAAGTAAATTATATTATTTGTTAATTGATGCATACCAGCTGAAATAAATACTTTTTCTCCCTTTAGGACATAAGTTCCATCTGTTTGTTTTATAGCAACAGTCTCGGTTGCACTAATATCACTACCTGCTTGGGGTTCTGTTAAACAAAGACATTCCAAACTCAAAAGCTTGTTAGTAAAAAGTTTTTTCTGTTGATGTGTTCCAAAATGTTCAATTAGTTGAGCTGAAGGCTTTGCAAAACCATTATAAGTTATAAAAGATGGATTTGTCCCCATAAACATTTCAGCCACCATTTGATTAACCACATAAGGTAATCTTAGACTTTCTGCATTAGTAGATGGAGCCCAATTTTTTTTATATTCCTCCCATATTTTAGAGTAAGCATTAGGTATTTTTACTGTTTCACTGTCCTGCATTTTGCAACCTTTTCTATCACTGCTTTGGTATGCTGGTCCAAGTTTTTATATGCAAAATCTTTTGCTTCATGAACACAACTAATAATAGCTGTTTTAGATAACCCTTCATAACTTTCTAAACTAAAAAGGTTTTTTTCAATGTCTAGCTGCTCCCACAATAGAAAATGAAGCTCCCGTAAATTTACTCTGTAAACATTTCTTTACATAAAATTCTCTGCCATTATAAAATCCATTCAAAATAAAAATTATCAAGATCAGAATATTCATTTTTTATATAATAAAAAAAATTTCTTACATTTTCACGATTTATTTTACGATAATTATTAACATGCAGCTCTAATACATCAAATTTATTTTGATTAGATAATAAAGTAAAATTTTTTACAACTAGTTTTTCTGATTTAGTAAATATTGTATTAACAGGCTTCTTCAAACTAACTTGCATCACCCCAATCCGCCCTGCGGCTCCTAAGCAAGAAATAATTAAATATCAATCATTTGTTTTTTATTGATATTTTTGCAATTCAAGTAACGGTTTTAGCCCATGTGTATGGTAATAAGATTGTTCGATACTTGGTAACCAACTATTAACATCTATTAAATCTTCTTTTAAGGTATTTAAACCCCGTATAAGTGCTTCGCTCCACGTTGATTGAATCTGAAATGAAAAAAATTCAGATATATTTTTATGACTTATCTCTGAAAGATATTTTACAAATTTTTTAATTAAAAAGATCGTAGAATCAATGGTATTTGGCAATCCCATAATTTTTACTGCTCGTACCCAAAAACACCTTTGATTTGATGAAATATCAATTTGTTTATTTAACCTACAAAGTCCGATACCGTCTTGTGAAACTAAGCCATCTTGTCCAGGGTCTATTCCAATACCAAGAGAATTTAAAGTATGTTGTAATTCTGATAAGGGCGTTTCAATAACACAAACAATTACACTTGTCTCTTTCGAAAAGTAAAAATCTAACAAACTAGCATAAAATCCTGTACAACCAAGCGATAATATTGAAATTTTAATTTGTAAGAATTTATGATGTATTTTTTTAAATAAAAGAATAACGTTTTTATCTCTTAAAAATAAAAGTTCTGTTGAACTAATAAAATATATTTTTTTAGTTTCATGCTTATATTTTTCAATGTAATTAAAAATACTATATAATCCATTTATTTTAGATGCTAAACTTTCAAATTGAAATACTTGAAGATCTTGTATTAAAAGCGATTTATACATAATAATCCTTAATGTGTAACTAAACTTACCAGCTTTTAGAGGGCAGAATCTTAGTGTAGTTGTTGAAAATATACACTATTGAAAATATTATTCAGGAATATATCTAGATTAAAAATAACAAAATATTGAAGAATATTCCCACACATTTAAGTATATTTACGATATTGGTAATATAATTATAATTTAATTTCAGGTATATTTTTGTTTCATTAATTAGAAGGCAAAGTATGCATACTCTTGCAGACATATATCATTTATTTTGTTAATTGTTAGCAAGGCTCAATTATACAAGTCTCTTTTTATTGAAAAGTTTAAATAGGAATTATATAACTGAAGCTACCAGCGAACTTCTCATATTATATAAATCTGCTGGAATTCGTTTTGGCGATTGGGTTATTGTAAAAACAGATCACTCTTATTAAACAATCCTAACAATGATCTGTTTATGGTCAATGGGTACAGTTGTAGTTCCTGTTAAGAAAGATATTCTGGAAAAGGAACTTGATGTTATTAGCAAAGATTGTAATGCACGCTTTATAATTGAACCCAATGATAAAGAAATAATAAATTCAAAATTTTATCAAAAAAAACAGAGGTATTTATTACGACAATACAACAACGAGTTTCAGGAAGCAATTTAGCTCTAATTATCTATACATCTAGAAGTGCAGGTACACCAAAAGGTGTACTCATGGTACACCAAAAGTACACCAAAAGTACACCAAAAGGTGTACTCATAACAATGTGATAACGGTGCTGAATAGCATTATAGATTATCTCAATATTATTGCACAAGATATAATAATATGCATATCTCCTATATCAATTGATTATGGATTATATAATATATTTTTTGCTTTTAAAACAGGATGTACAGTAGTACTTTATGATAAGCCAGTGCAGCCCTTAATCTTACTGCAAACGATAAATAAATTTAATGTGACTATTTTGCCTGTTTTACCTGCTATTGCTATCTCAATTGAGCGCACACTTCATCTTTTTAAACAAAAACTATATAGTTTGAAAAAAATCACTAATACTGGCGGACACCTACCTGAAGTATCTATAAATAGATTACGAAAAAAAATGCCTTTTGTTAAAATTTTTGCAATGTATAGTCTTACAGAATCAAAACGTGCCTTATATCTTCCTTAAGAGGATATAGATAGAAAAAGGGGAGTAGTTGGGATTCCAATGCCTGGCTTAGAAGCTAACATTTTTAAAGAACAATACCAACAAGATGGTTCAAAATATTATATTGAAACTGAAACTAATGAAATTGGAGTATTATATCTGCGTGGAGCTTCCGTTATGCAGAGATACTGCGATACAAAAGCAAAAGGAGGGACGGAAATAATTTCTGGAGAATACCGTGATGATAACTGGTTAAATACTGGAGACTTATTTCTGAGAGATGAAGAAGGTTATTTTTACTTTAAGGTAAGAAGTAAGGATTTAATAAAACAAGGTGGGTACTGTATTTATCCCAGAGATATTGAAGATCACGTTTTAAAACATCCTAATGTTTATTTATGTAGTGTATTAGGGCAATTTGATCAACAAGAAAATCAAATAGCGCATATCTTTATTAATTTACAAGAAGATAGTAAAGAAAGACGTGACGAATTGCGTAAATGGCTATCAGAAGAAATAGATAGTATATTTACTTCCAAGAAAAATAACATTTTCCTCTAATATACCTCTTACTGATAATGGAAAAATAGATAAAGCAAAATTAGCTACTATTTAGGGTATCAGGAAGAATTGGCCGTAAATACACGATAAGGGATTTATTCTTTGATTCAAAACTCCTATCGAGTACGTATTCTCCATATAAAATAACATTATCCCAACCGATACGGCTAACATGCGGTAACATGGCTAAACAGCTTTCATCCAGTTCATGGCCTATTTGAAACATATTTCAAAATTTTTATATAAATGATAAATATTAAAAGTATAATTAAAAAATCAGTAACTCTCTGTTGATGACCTTTTTTTGAAATTTGAGCAAATTTACTCATTTGTAATCTACTTAAGTTAAAAATTTCATTGATGGTACTCTTGTGGGCAAAATAGGTTCTCTGAACTGCATCGAATAAATTGAAAAAACTAATATCATCTGTTTTGGCAATATATGTTGGCTGTATAGAATTTATTATAGTTATTGCTTCTTGAGATGAAAGTATATTCTTATTTTTTGCGCTGAGGAATTTATTTTTAAAACGCTGCTTTCTGTTAAAGAAAGCAGCGTTTTAAAAATAAATTCGTCATCGTCACATGGCAAAATTACTTTTTTTCCAAGAGTTTTTGCAAAAGATCGAAATTTTCTCGTTCGTTCAGGTAAACAAATTAATAGTTCAAGTAAAGATATATAAGATATAAACTCAATTTTATACTCTCCTACTAATAAACGAATGAATTTAATAGTTTCTTCCCATCTATGAATTAGATAATCTTCAGGACAAGTTTTGAAACGATAAAAAATTTTTATCGATTTTAAAACTGTTCTAATATATTTTGTATGATCAAAAAATTTTTGATTTATATTTGTTACTTTAACAATTGCATTTAAACAATGCAAAAACCCTATATCGCTTATCATTAGCAGTTTTTCTGAAAAGATTTTTTCTAAAAGTAAAGCATGGTAATATTCAGAACAATGAATGCAGGGTTCCATCATCCTTGTAACAAGAACCGGAAGATAATTAAATAAATCACATTGACTAGTTTCTATACATGTTAAATTTGGTACCTGGCTGGAAGATAAATTCACATGAGACTGGGTAAGTACATAATAATCTAACTTATTTTTAGATAGATTAAATAATTGGTTAAATTTTGATACAAACGAATATAATGTAGAAAAAGTATTTGTGGAAATATTGCTTAAAACAGGTTCATATTGCTGCAAAAAAGAAAAACCTTTTTCTTTTAAAAAGTACTTTTCTTAATGTAAGGACTACTATTAACTGCTACGTGTATCGTATCATTATATTCTACAATTTTTAATATTTGGTTAGCATTAAGACAAAAACATTCTTTAAAAATTGTTTGTGGTGCTAAAATAACTTGAAAAAAAATGGCATCCAACAATGCTGTATCATTTATGTGAAAGGACTTATTATTTTGTTTTTAATACAATAAAAGCCAATCCAAACGATCTGAATATACAATACCATCCATTTCTTTAATAAAAAAAATAGTGTCTCTTCCAATAATATCTGAAAAAATTTTTAGTGTTTTTTCTTTTTTTTCCATTGAATTTTTAAAAGTTCTCTAACTAAAATCTCAAAATAAGAAACCTTTGATTGCAATTGGTAGAAAGAGATAGGAGAAATTTTTTCTTTAATCCTGTTAGATAAAAAAATTTCCATTTCAAAATTCAAATTTTTAAAAAAAATAAATTGATGTTCAGAAAGTTTTAATTGTAACATATTTTCTGAACACAGATTTTTATTTGCGAACATTTTAAAAAAATTTGTTACAAATAATGAATTTTTATGAGCACAAGATATACCTATAAATGATGTACAATATGTTGTCATATCAATTTTTTTTAAATAAAACCATGTTGAGAAAGCCAATTTATTAATACTGGAACACATTGATTACAAATATTTATATGATTAGCATTAGATATGTCATAAAATTTCACTGGAACAAAGGGAGAAATATTCCATAATAAAGTTTTCTTTAGTGCTAATGGATTTAATATTTCATCGTCACTTTCTATTAAAAATAATGATGGAAAACGAATTGAATGTAGAACATCTTGATAGTTTATAGATAAAGTATATGAAGCCATCATATTATAAGTATACTCCAAAACACGTTTTTCGATAGCTGCTATTTTATAGTCTCCTGGAAACGTTAGGATTTTTATTTTTCTACGTAAACACGGAAATAATTTTGCTAATAATGCTTTTGAAGAATTGATTCTGGGAACTTGTTTCTCAGCGCCCTTAGGAAGGGAAACATAATGTTTAAGAGAACGATAATAATTAAACTTATATAATTAGCGATAAGCTGGTTGATTATATCTTATTAATTCAAGAGCAGTTAAAGCAGGTGCAATTAAAATAAAACCATCTATTTTTGTTACGTTATATCTATAAAGGTAACGTAATAATACAACAGCTCCTGATGAATGATCTCCAATTAACAATTTTGAATCTGGATAACGTATATGAAGTATTTTTATGACATCTTCTAGATCATCTTCCAATCGTCCAATATAATTTGTGTTACCACGAATACCTTCAGAATCTCCATGGCCACGCATATCCAATAAAAATACTAGGACACTAAAATTTTTTAATTGCTCAGCGAACGTTACACAACGTCTGCTATTAAATGATTCCCCATGTAGAAATAACAAAATTGGTTGCGTTAAAGATTTATTAGAGACTGGTACTATCTTTTTAGCTACCAATTTAACCCCATCTCTTGCTACAAATTCAACCGATTCCAACGCTTATTCGTCATATACTGTACCAGTCAAAATTTAATCTGATAGGCGCCTTAAATTACATTTTCTAGATTGATCAATGAATTTTGTTTATTAAGACATATCTTAAAAAAAGAAAAATACTATCAAACTCTATTCTTTTTGTCAAGATTTAACCCTTCTAGGATCATGGAATATTCAATATGTAGAGATATTAAACTTAAGGATCCAAAAATGCTACCAAAAAGTAATATATTATGTATTATAAAGATATTGTACCCTCTGCTTAACATTGATCAGTAGTAGTTGATTTTTCATAACATTCAGTTTAGAATGCAAAGCTATGTTATTTCATATAAGTAAAGTAGATAATTGGAGTACTCTATGGAAGAAAAATCAAAGTTAGATGAATTAACTGTTCAAGTCGCTGAAATGCTCAGCAAAGAATACGCAGATCCAGATAATACTTTAGGTGAGATTGGTCTTGATTCACTTAACATAGTAGAGTTGATATTAATTTGTGAGCAACTCTATCCAAATCTTATGGATCCTCAAGCTCTATCGTTTGATGAGCATACTACATTACGTGAAGTAGATCAACAGATGATCAAAAATGCATAATCTGTTTGGGTTTGCTGTATATAACATATGAGTAATATAACTATACTTCTGGGCTTCCATAACATTTAATTGCTATGGTTCTTGTTAACAAATATTTTGATTGCACAAAGAAAACATAATTGTTATAATATGAATTCGATTAAAAATATAAGATTTACTCTTTTGAGGAATAAGTTTCAAGTAATGCATGGAAATAACATAAAATTTATGGAATCAAGACAAGAGTATGAAAGCATAGAAACTCCATGTTATATTTTTGATCCTGAAATATTAATAAATAATTTTAAACAATTTAAACAAAAGTTAGGCACTGCCCTTATATTATCAGTTAAAGCTAATCCTTGTGCCGAATTACTTTTACGCAGTTTACACATTACAACAGAGGGATACGAGGTTGCTTCTTTACAAGAACTAAATCTTGCAGCTGGAAGAGCAAGTGGAGTGAAATATGTTAATAATTTATCTGTCTATTAACTTATTGCGTGCTGCAATCGGTGCAAAAGCTACTATTATAATAGATAATTTACATCAAGTTGAGGTGTTAAAAAATTTAAAAGGTAATTATGACATTAGTGCTCTTATTATTAGGCTAAATAGTACTGTATTAAATAATTTTTTTCCAGAGCAGCCAACAATGTTCCGTGACGATCAGTTCTGGAACCAGAATTTGTATATAACAATTGAGTTTCCATTAGTTCTACATTAGACAACGATATTTTTCTAAAAAATGATATCTGGGTATTATCAAGTAGACTTTTTTTTTTTTTTTAGGAACTTTATGAGAAATTTGATGCGTAATTTTCAAGTTCTTATCGTTATAAATATTTTGTTATTTCTGTAAATAACTTATTTTCTTTTAGTTTTTGTTTTTTTATAGGAAGACCAAGAGGATTTTTATATGGATATAGGTAACTTAAATCATCAGACTTAAGAGATTTTAATAGTTTCTTAGGATCTTTAAATATATAATTAACGTACTCATTTTATTTTCGGCTACTTCCATAGTAAGAATAGATTGCACAGCTTTTTTTACTACTTCTTTCATTTGTTCATCTGTTGGAACTTTGTTATCACTTAAAAATTCCTTTTTAAGAGCGAAATACTTTTTACTTATTATTGGTGATTTTATAAGATAAATAGAAAGTTCATGAGCTAAAAAAGATAAATCAATACTTTTTTGAAATTAACATCGTCACTTTTATACTTATAACCAAGATTCTTTTTCAAGTTTTCATGAGTTTGTTGTTTACCAGATTTTAATTTTCTATTACTGTAATTATTAAATTTTCTTTCTTCATCTTCTTCCCAAGAAGAGTCATCATAGTAAAGATCAAATTTTTTTTTCACTTTTGTTATACCTTATTAAGAGATAGCACCATTAACTTTATATAATATTTTTTTTAGAATTTTTTATAAAAAATCACTCTGTTGATGTTCTGAAATATTTCCTAAATGCTCTAATTGATGTGTATTAGTACTATTAGTGTCAACTGCTTCCACTAATATTTCTGTTTCTAGTGCTGTTCGTTGTAATGGCATCTCCTGTGTTTTGATTTGTATCAAAACTACAATCTCTTTAAAGCCTTGTTGTTCTGCCCAATATAACGCAGTATATCCATTACTATCAGTAGCATTAATAATTTCTTTAGGCATTTTAGTGAGTAACAGTTCTATTATTTTTTTATGACCACTATAAGCAGCATGATGTAGAGCTGTTTGACCATTCTCATCCGGTGCAATAATAGCTTCTTGAGTTATTGTAGTAACCCAGACGGCACATCTGGTTTCAAAACTCGGAATTAAAACCGGTATAAACACGTGTTTGTTACGATCCAGGCGTAAACCAAAAACACGTGGATTTCGCGGGAAGTTTTACTGGAGTTTAACACGTGTTTTCTAAGGTTTTAAACACGAGTTTTTTATGTTTTAAATATGTGTTTTTGAGGTTTTAAATTCGTGTTTTCTATAGTTTAAAACGATCTTATGGCATTAAATAAAGTTTCCAAAACGGAAACTTTATTTAATGCCACAAGTTAGTTCAGGCATAGTAAGTAATCATAAGTTTTCCAAACTTATGCCTGAACTAAAAGCTGTTCAGCACGGTTCAATGATAAACCAAAAATACGTAGGTTTCGTCAGACACACGTTTATAGTTTTAAACATGTAAACCTTTTTTCATATATACTACATTATATTTACGACAATTTTGTTGTTTTATTTTTGCTTTTTAAGGTAAATTATTTTACAATTATACTACAAAGAAAAAATAAATAGAGAAATAAAAAACCAAATCATCAAAAATAAGCTAATAAAAGACGTTAGTCACATGGTTACCATACATAATATTTAATTTCGATTGACCGCCTCTTCCGTCATCATAAAATCTAAAATCGTATAACAATACGCTTTCGCATTTTTACAAACAATTCCAGTAGCATCAAATGTTCTTTTTAATTTTTCTTAAAAGTCGAGTCTCGAACTTTACTAATTCCTCAATTGAGGTAACCTGTTCAAATTTAACTTATTCAAATCTTTATCTAAAAACTATTGCAGTAGCCCAAATTTCTTTTTATGTAATGGTGTGACACAATCATTTTACGCTAAGACATGGCATCATCCATAGGAGAGGTTTCGTTTGTCTGATTTTTTAGTCGATCTGTATTGGTAATGGTTTTTGATGATTCGCCTTAATCTATTAAAAAAAAAAAAACAAGTTTTATAATAAATAACAAAATAAATGATTATCTGAGTCTATTGTTTAGTATTGTACCTAAATAAATGCACTATAAAAAATGCTGTTTGAAAAAATCAGAGTGATGATTCGATGAAAGAGTAAAATTGCTTTTTTTCTTATTAATCACGCTTGTTTGTGTCTGTACATTTAAAAGGAATCGACCCTTCATTCTTCTTTTCAAATTGTTTTTAGAGCCACCTACTTCAACCTAAATAAGAGACGCCCTTTAAGAATTTATGAAACCCAATAAGAAACATAACTCATCAAATATAGTATTGCACTTTTTAAATATTATAAACTGTTAAATTAAATGCAAATAAGTTATTACTTTGGAAAGACCAAGAAGCCCGAGTATTCACAAGTATTTTCATTAGCATTTGTACCAGGATGTAAATCCTCTCTTAATTGATTTTTGCTTATAAATATAGAAATCTTTAAAGAATAATTCGAAACCATCTTATTTAGGTTTTGTTGCTTGTTAAAGTGCAAATACCCTGTTTTAAGATAAATTAGACTAATATACACTCAAATATAGGTAATAAATATAAATATAAGTTATACATAATATTTAAAAAAACCAAATGCACACATGCCCCCTGTTCATTAATAGTCACCTACCTTAATCAACATTAACATCATTATCTTCATTAAGTTTCTGAAGTCTTCTATAAATATATTGTCTTCAGCTGGATTATGTGATAACGGTAAAACTCCTAAAAGATAAAATTTGCAAAAACAAAATTTACCAGAAATATTAGTGTCATTTTAAATTTTTTGAAAGATAAATAAAGATTTTTAAAGATAAATAACTAGAGTTTCAATACAAGTATTTTCATTAACAGTTGTACAAGCATAAATATTTTTTCTTATTGTCTTTTTCGTTGAACATGTGAAAAACTTAGTAGTTGACTTTAAGTAGAGTTAGTAAGATTATAAGTAATTATTAAATAATTTAGTAGATTATAAGTAAGTAGAAGACTTATAGTAGAATCTTTTCAATTTATGTTTTATTGCTTATTAAAACCCACACATTCTGGTTTAAAAATGTTATATATATATACACACACACACACACAAACAAAACAAAAATTCAATATGTGCTAATGCATATCACTAGCCATAGTCTGCTTGATAATAGACCCTTACCTTTATCAGCAAAAAAAAATATCATTTCTGCAATTAGATAGACCATGCAAGAAATTTTCTTGCTGGCTTTGGCTCATGCCATATTTTTTATACTGCTGACTCATTTTTGTATCTTTTAAAACAATTAGAAATTAATTTAATATTTACATATAATTTACAAATGTAAAAAATTGATTTACAGATAAGTAAAGTTACTTACGGACAGTATTTTGCAACAAAGTATTACTAGATTTTGCTGTCAATATTGGTAGAGAAAGTTTATTCGATGAAGCATAGGTAGTATATTGGTGCAGCCTCGCAGTTTAAGACAAATTTAAACATTCAGGAAATAAATTTCCAGCTAAGGCTGATCGATATTTTTTCATATATTCTTTCTACTATGCTGAACTTGTTCTTTTCATTTTTGTTAAATAATTATTATTAATAGGATATCCTATAGCATTTAGTACACACACATTTATATAGGAACAACACTAGTATTTTTCAAACATATAACAATAATAACAATACTAATAGTAATAACAATAATACTATTAACACAAAAAATGTATTTTATATATATATATATATATATATATATATATATATATATATATATATATATATATATATATATATATATATATATTCATTGCAGTAATACATATACAGATACAAATACACACAAATATACATACGCCGAAATACACACACATGTGTGTATATGTGTATATATTACGTATACATAATATATACACATATATATTTATTTATAAGTGTATATATGTATATATGTATATAAATATATATATTTATACATACATAATATATAGACTTATACATACACACATATATACATATGAATACATAAATAAACACATACATATTTTATATATGTATGTATTATACATACAGATATAAAATATACATTGTATATATTATATAGATACACAATTGTGTATGTATATAGATACACGTGTATATATATATGTGTGTGTGTATATATATATATATATATATATATATATATATATATATATATACATATATATATATATATATACACACGTGCATATTTATATATAAGTGTGTGTATATATGTTTATATATATATGTGCATATATATATTTATATGTATATATATATATATATATACATATAAATATATATATAAATATATATATATATATATATACACACAAACACACACACATATATAAATATACATATCTAATAGATGATCTATAATATATATATATATTTAAATATATATATATATATATATTCAATATATAAATACATATATATATATATGTGCATATATATATATATATATATATATATATATATATATATATATATATATATATATATATATATATATATATATATATATATATGCTAATACTTAGCAAAAACTGTATTTATTAACATATAAATTTGATCGACAAATGTTTTCCTAAATGTTCTTGTTACACACTCTAAAACCTTCCGAAAAATAAAAATGCAATAAATTTGAAAAATCGCGTGCTTTTAGTAATGGTTTCACATTCGTTGCGAAAACTTGTCATAATTTAATACTCCTTTTTTGTAAAGGAAAAACCATTACTAAAAACTTAATATCCAAACTGGTTTTTAGGTAAAATATAGTTGTTACTCTCACGGAATCAAAACCAAATTCTTGACACTTGTTATTCTTAGTGTTTTCGGGAGTTTTAAACACGCAACAGAAACCACGCGTAGCTTTTTAACTAGTTGTGCCGTCTGGGAAGTAATGCAGTAACTTCTTTTTCATCTCCATTATGTGCTGCCTCACGTAATCTGATAGGACTATCATCAATAATTTTAATGCTGCTTATATTAGATTTTTGGATTGTTTTATTTTGTAGACTAAGAGTATTTATTTGTCCAGTTAGACTATCCATTTCAGTATCCTGAAATAGTTTTTTAACTACTTTTATTAATTTTGGGGGAGGAGTCTTTTCACTTGTAGATTGTGATAGCATTTTATGATTCGGAGAAGTAATATCTGCGCTAGAAATTCTATATGTTTTATTTATGATGTATTCTATAAAATTTTGTTCCTTTGGTAACTTAGAAACTAATATGCCATCTGTGAATTTTAAAGCTATTTTGTCAGCAATGTGAACAAAGATATTAGCAAGATAAGCACACAATTTATTTGGTTGACCTTTATGAGTTTTTGTTTGTTGAGTTAAAATTAATCTTCCATCTTCTGTTAGCTCTGGCATAAGAAAATCTATTTTTGATTTGTTATAAGCTCTCTCGTCTGAAAAGCTAAGTACATTAACATGGTAATTGCGATCAAAACCTTTAGAAAAATTTGGATAAATTAGTGGAATAATTGCTAATATATTTTCTTTACTTATCCCTCCTAAATAGGCAATTTCAATTTGTTTTTGAAATAGTGGATTTATTCCTTCTAAAGAACATATATCAAAAATTTTACCAGATTTAAGTTTTTCCGTAAATTCATTTTCATTTTCTTTTATAAGATATAAAAACCCTGCAAGTCTGTGCCGAGGTTTACCATGCTCATAACATGGTTCTAATTTTCCTTCCCCTCTCGGTAATTCTAGATTTGTACCAAACCCATATTTTATACCATGATCTGGTGTTTTACTAGTTGAAATGAAAGGAAATCTATATTTTACTATCAAATCATTATTTAATTCTTGATTTATTGTTGTTAAGTTTTGCCATACATCTGTATGAGCCTCATCACTTGAAAATTTATTAACAAAACTAGCAACTTGAGCTTTAAAATCTTCGTTGTTTTGTTGAAAAGCCGTTTGTAAACCACTTTTAAGTGTATCATCTATTACACTTAATCTATTTAACATACCATTTTTAGCTTTAGCTATCTTGGCTAGGTTTTCCATACCGGCACTTGCAGTTGAAGTCCTAGAATGTACTGCTTTTAGCTCATCAGACGAGCCTTCATTATCACCTAATTGCTTTTTTATTATGCTCTTAGTTTTTTTTGTAAGACCAGGGTTTAGTAACATTAATTTCTTTCCAACATATTTTCTATTACTATGTGTATACAAGCCAGACATTAATGGTACTCCATGAAAAAGGGGTACAAAATATGTGTCTTCCTTTTTAGTAATAGCTTGGCTTTCCATCATATCTGTTAACACATGCTTCCAGATATAAGCACTTGAGTTTTCATCTTCTGAATCGCCACTATCGTCTTCCTCTTCTTTCTGAAGTTGTTCTATTTGATATTTTTTAAGTAATCTTTTACATTGTATCTTTTCATTTTCTTTAGAAAAAATAGTTTTTGATTCTAAAACCTTTTCGGGGCTATTCATATGGTGAGCTGGGTTTAAGGAAGGGTATTTAAAGTTAACATAATATGGATCTGTATCACTTTCATTACCTTTTTTATGACGTGTATATAAAATCTCTAATATCTTAGGGTATTTCTCAGTTAAAGCCATATGTAGGGTATTAAATCCTCCTATTTGTTTTAAAAAATCATCAGCAAAAACATCCATTCCTTTCTTGTTATTTAGATAAGAATTGACTTCAAAAAGAGATTCAAGAACAAATAATTCAGTAACTTTGATAAGTTTTTCATGAGGTAGGTTACTTAAAAATGCCATTCCTAAGGGATTAGTACCATCATTATTACGATAATTTATTATGTTTCCAAATTGATCGCGAAAATTTTCTCTACCTAAATATAAGTCAAAAATTTTTTCAATAACTGAATGGTTTCCGTATAAAGCTGCTATGTGTAAAATGCTATTCTCATTACTGTCTTCTACGGTTTCTACATCAAATTTATACTTATCTAAAATAGTCAATATCTTACTTGAATCACCATTAGCTATTAACAGAAATAGTAAATTATCACTTTCCCCAATTTCAACTGAACGCAATTTATAAGAGATTTTATACTTAAAACTATATTTGAATTTTGGTTTTTGAAATTCTGGGTTTTTCCATAACAGTTCGTAGACTTTAGTATGAAATCCTTCCAATGTGGTAATATCTTTATTTAATAAAACTTTATCTATTACTTCGGATAGCTTTCTATTAGCATCAGGATGTCCAGCTTCTGCTGTTTTATTTGCAGTATATGACTTTGTGGGAATATCTTTTCCTATTTGAACATAGTTTATAGGTGCTTTTTTATTATAACTTTTAATATCTTTGGTTACGGGATTTTGTTGAACATAATCAATCCCAAGATTTTTCATCCCTTGAGTAACTTGATCAATCTTGAGATCTGTAGTAGACTTTACATTGCTTTCATTAATAATATTGACAAGGGTATTAATATGTTCTCCTTCAAATATCCAGTCTTCACTATCGGTTTTAAACAAACTTAAAATTAATTGGAAATTATCTTTATGATCTTTAATAAAGTCTTTAATTTCTATAGCTACATTGATTTTTTCATTTATATTAATTTCTCTCATAATACTTAATATCCTTACTTTATCATCTTGTTCTAAAGATTCTATACTTTTAGCAAAATTGCTTTTTAACTCTTCATAATCTGTAGGTTTAAAAAATTCTGGATTTTGAGGTGGCTCGTTATTTTGCGCTTGATAAAATTCTTCTTTACTTACTTCGTTTATGTGCTTATGTCTTAAATCTTCAGCTCCTCTCGGATATATTTGATCTAGTCTATTTTCAGTTAACTGAGAACTTAGAAAATCCTTACCATTTTCTGCACTAATTACTCCGCAAGATTCACCATCATTTTGTTGCTTATTATGCCCAGTATTTTCAGTAGTTAAATTAATCTCAGCGTTGCCAAAAGATGTTCTAAGCAAATTTTGAATGTTTGTATGAGCTGTGCTAGATATTTTTTGTCCACCACAACTTGGTAAAGGGTTAAACACTTTTACTTCGGCATATGTTAAATTGCTTTCGTCATTTAGGTTAAGCTCTAAAATACCTAAAGCCCAATGTCCATTTGTAATATGATAAGGAAATATAATCGTATGGTCTTTTATCTTGGCACCTATTTCTCGCTGCTGTTTATTCCATAAGTTAATTTGTTCTATAGCGATTGTTAAATTAGTAGTTACCGCATCTTCTGCTGTGTTTTCTTTATGATCTACTGATCCACAAATACTTATACTTTTTTTAAACCTATTTATATATAATTTATTACTTTCTGTTTTTATCAATAAGCCAGCTGATTTTACAGGTGCCATACCGTTTTTAAAAAGTGTTAGCAAAGGATTTAAACCATCAGTAAAGTATTGGATTCCTTCTAGCTTAATATAGCTATCCCAAACCATCAAGATCATATTTTCATCATATTTAGATTTAGTATTTATAGGTCTTTTTTCTTTATCACTAAAGTCATTATTTAGTTTAGAACTAGAAGCTATCTCTTCTGTTTTTTCTTGTTTTAAAACTGTTTTAGACATAATTTGTTTTTGTTGTAAATGTTCTTTAATTCTTTCTACTGCTTCCAATAAGTTACTCTCTTGAGTAAATTTTCTAATTTCCACTTGAATTGGATGATTAATACAATTATTTTCTAAGAATTCATTTTGCTCTTCTAATCTTAAATTTGTATTTAAAGGATCTTCAGCCAGAATCTTTAAGTGTTGTTTTCTAATCCCTTCTAGTAGATGCTGATAATTAATTATATCGGTAGTTTCTAATGAATTTAATGATTCAGGTAATAAAGCCTTTATATTAATTTCTTTATATTCTAACTCATACTTGGTTTGTGTTGTAATACTTGTAGATGTTTTTAAAAAAGATAAAATCTCTTTTTCAGATAGTAAAGATATGTATCTCATTAACTCAACACATATAGGACCACAAGAAAATACTCCTTTATTACCTAGATTTGTATCTTTTTGAATAATGGTATTACTTAAGTAAATATCTAAATTATATTCTCTTTTTATTAATGCTGCTATTTCATAAAAATCTTTATGAGCAGTTTCACCCACAGGATTAATAAAAATAAGTTTATTTTCAATTAATATTCCAAATATGAAATGGTTTTGTCCTATCCCTGGTTCTTTGCAGATAAAATTAAATCCTTGTTTTAAGCCGTTTTTAAGCATATTGATGCTTTGAAACTGCGCTTGAAAATCTCCATCAAAAAATGTATATCTTATTAATTCAGTTTGTTTATTTAGATATGTTAAATAAGTAATTACATCTGGGGTATACCAAGAATGAAAATCAGTTAATTCATTGTTTTCAAATTCTAAGATAGCTTTATTTTTCATATTTAAGTTCCTCAATACCAAATTACTAAAATAAACAAAAAGATAATTTATAAATTTAATTACCAACTACATAAAAAATAATGTTACAAGTTTATTAACCTGATTAATAATATTTTGATATCCAAGTGCTGATCATTTATTTAGTTTTGAGTTGGTAATACAACACAATACTTTTTAAAATATTTAATTGTTTTGAATCATTGATTGTAAAAGCTATAATATATTTTTCAGCAAATGCAATTTATTAAAGTGAAGTTCATTATATGTAATATTTATATGGATTTGTAAAAGTTCGCCTTCCGTATAGTTTTACAAATAGTTAAACTTATAACAAGCTATAATATATAGCATATCAGATTAAGGTTTAGACAAGTAGATATAGATCCTGTTAAACAGAAGAAAAATGCCAAAACCATACAGTGTAGATTTAAGAGAAAAGTTATTTGCCCGACTGGATTTAGGAATGTCTATTAGCAAAGCGAGTAAAACATTCAGAGTCAATAGACAAACAATATACAACTGGGTAAGTATCAAGGAAGAAACGGGTAAAATAGAAGCAAAATCAGGTTATCAAAAAAATGGCCATAGTCATAAAATAAAAGATTCAAAACAATTAGAACAGTTTTTCTTGGAAAACCCTGATAAAACGTTTTATCCCTGATAAAACGAATTATCTGGGTTATGGCAGGAAAAGGTATCTGCATAGACATTAAGTAGGTGGATTAAGAGGCTAGGTTTTACATATAAAAAAAGCCTTTTTTTATACCAAAAGAAATGAATTAAAAGTAAAAGAGTTTATGGAACAAATAAAACAAACGCCGGTAGAGCGTTTATCTTGTTGAAAGCGGTGCAGAGGAAAACATCACTTTTACTCATGGTTACAGCTTAGATGGTACAAGATGTTACGGTAAAAAGGAATTCAAACATAAAATCAGGGTAAGTAAGATTGCCGCTTTAAGGAACAAGGAACTATTTGCGCCATTAGTTTTTACTGGGCACTGTAACTCTTCGGTTTTCGAAACTTATCTATTAAATGTCTTATTACCTCAGTTATCTAGAGAAGATGTCGTAGTAATGGATAACATAGCTTTTCATAAAAAAGAATCTGTCAAAACAATAATTGTGTCTGTTGGGGCAACTATTTTGTTTATACCGGCTTTTTTTCCCGATCTGAATTTAATTGAGCATTATTGGCATAAGGTAAAGCAAAACATTAGAAAAATAAAATATAGTTTTAATGATTTCTTCGATTGTGTTTGTTCTGCTATCAATTTGTCTATACCTTAATTTGATATGCTATAACTTGCTAAATTAGTGTAGTCGGCAAAGATATTTTGCACTTTTTAAGCAGAGTTATTATGCCCTAGAAACGCCAGTTTAGGATAAAAGGGGATAAGAATTGCTTAAATAATCAAGTTTTAAGGTAGATTTTTTAATAACATAACCAGTAAGACTAGCTAAGACATGCACAAGAAATTTAACAGGCGTCCTGTGCCTTGAATGTTCTAAGCTCATATGGTTTTTTAGTACATTAAACACAGATTCAATTAGCGAGCGTTTACGAAACAGCTTTTCATCTTCCAGTTCCAATAGATGATTCTTCATATCTTTGCGAATACCAGTGAATAATCGCAGATCCTTAGAGTAAAGCTCATTAAATAAGTCCTTGGATACATAACCTTTATCGCCAAATAACTTGCCATATAAACCTTTTGTTATACCAGAAACAGCAGATAAATCACTGGCATTTCCCATAGTAATTTTAATAGCCATAATTTCTCCTTTATTGTTAATAGATAAATGTAATTTAATTCCCATGAACCATCCATACCTACTCATGCCTACTTTAGCAATTCTCTTAAAAACCCTAATGCCACTGCTACGTTTTCTATGGAATATAGATAATTTGGTAGAATCAATAAAATATATACCAGAGCTATTTCCTTTTAATAATTGTTATATTATTACTAATGGTAGTATCAGTCTAGGCCACAGCTGGATTATTCGGCTATAACTTGGTAGAGCAATATAACCTTTATATTTGTTTGATAGGTAATATAAGTAATCATTTTTAAAATCCCGACAAGGCGATAATCAAAAATACAATACTATTGTCATTAGCTCACAAAGGCCTAAACTACCATCTCTTTGACGTTTTTTGTTACTCGGTAATAACTTATTTTGTTTCCATTCTAGATAAACTTTGCAAAAATTGTTTATTAAATAATACACACTTGTGATACATTTTTTCTTGTTGAGTTATCGATCTTTTGTTGAAAAAATACATCCTCACTCAACACTTGCTTTCCGGCAAAACCAATATATCTAACCTTTTCTATTGTTGTTTATCCTAAACTGGTGTTTAAAAGCTATTTTTCTTTTTCGCAGATCTTCAATTAAAATAACTAAGTGATGCATGGATCTTCCCAATCTGTCAAGCCTCCATACTAAAAGTGTATCTCCATCTGTAATAGTTTTTAAGCATTCTGTTAGTCCCGATCTTTCTGCACGAGCGCCAAAGGCCTTATCAGTAAAAATTAAGTTATTGTGGCATCCGGCTTTTTTCAATGCGCCTAACTGCAAATCTAGATCTTGTTCATTAGTGCTAACTCTAGCATATCCAATTAATCTACCCATGATTTTCTCACTTTTTTAGTGTTATTTTGAGTTAATAAGATTTTAATTTGTAAGATGACTTTTTAATACACAAAAAGAGGCATTTGGTACCACAAATTTTTTTTCTTAAAAAACGCTCGTTTGTTGATACAAGAAGAACAGGTTTATGATTCCCAGAGATGATATACAAAGACAAATTGCAACCATGACACAGGCGCAAGGAAACCAAGCATTTTATAAGTATAAAATCATTCAACCTTAATTACAACAGCAGGACACTTTAGTTGCAGTATGTAAGAAAAGTAACATATCCTTGCGTACAGCCAAATCATGGGTATCTATTTATCATAAGTATGGATTAGCAGCTTTATCAAGAAAAACAAGAGTTGATAAAGGTAAAAATCGTTATATTTCATCTGAATTAGTTGAAATAATTGAAGGAATATATTTGCAATCACCTCATTTAAGCTATGCAGTTATATTCCGCCAAATTAAAAACTATCAACAAGAAAAGGGCTTGAAATACCCAAAATATCGTACTGTATGTAATATTTTAAGCAAGATACCAAAATCAGTTTTAACTTTAGCTCATCAAGGGGCTATATCATATAGTGAAAAATTTGATTTATTGTATAGACGCGAAGCTCAGCGGCCTAATGAAATATGGCAAGCAGATCATGCTAAATTAGATACGATGCTATTAAATCAAATGGAAACGGCTCAAAGACCGTGGGTAACAATAATTTTTGACGATTACAGTCGCAGCGTTGCTGGTTTTGAGCTTTCTTTTACTGCTCCTTCTGCTATGAAAACAGCCCTTTGTTTACGAATGGCAATATGTCGAAAAAAAGATCCTCCATAGACTATATGTGGAATTCCGGAGATATTATATACCGATCATGGTTCTGATTTTACTTCGTTACATACCGAACAAGTTTGCATTGATTTAAAGATTAATCTTATTTTTTCAACTATAGGCAAACCTAGAGGAGAGGTAGAGGGAAAATTGAAAGATTTTTTTTAACACTCAATCAGCTTATTCTATGTGAACTTCCAGGATATACAAAAAATAAAGATATTATTGCTAAATTGACACTGAAAGATTTTGATATTTTGCTGAAAAATTTTATCGCTGAGTATAATCAACGTGAAAATTCGCAAACTGGATCTTCTTCAAAGCAACATTGGAAGCAAAATGGATTTCTACCAAATATACCAGAAACTGTAGAAAAGTTAGACTTACTACTACTTACTAGTTGTAAACCGCGTAAAATAATGCGAGATGGGATCCACTTTCAAAGGCTTAGGTACCTTGATCCTATATTAGCAGACTATGTTGGAGAAAGCGTAACAATCCGCTTTGATCCTTCTGACATAACTCACCTTACGCAAAATTAGCGAAACAAGGATAAATGTAGTAATAATGGGGAGGATAAAAAGAAAAACTCAAGAAGTATGGCTAAAAAGATATTGGATATCTATTCGGACTATTTAATCTGTCAAAGTAAGTATGGAACTGCTACCGGTTTATCCGATTTACTATCTGGTGACATAAGCCATGACAAGATCACAAAATATCTTAACTCTGAGGAATTAGGATCAAAAGATTTATGGGTATATGTCAAGTCGGAAATTAGAAAGCATCAGACTGATAAAGGTGGAGTTTTGATATTAGATGATTCTATAGAGGAAAGGCCCAACACCGATGAAAATGAGATAGTTGCATAGCATCACTCTAATGCTAAAGGAAGACATGTAAAAGGGATAAACATTTTATCGTGCTTGGTTTTGTATGACGACATAGTACTACCGTTTGGCTATAGAATCATCAGTAAGGATGCAAGTTTTTCTGATATTGAGACACGAAAAGTAAAGCGTAAGTCTAGCATTTGCAAAAACCAACATTTTCGGAATTTGATTCAGAAATCCATAGAGAACCAAGTGCTGTTTGACCATGTTTTAGCCGATAATTGGTTTGGTTCTCAAGAGAATGTGGAATTCATAAACAAACTTGGTAAGAAATTTATCGTTGGTATAAAATCAAACAGAACTGTTGCATTATCTGGTAAAGATAAAAAACCAGGTAAGTTTAAGCAAGTATCATCATTAGATATGCGGGATGGGGAATTAAAAAGTATGGCTAAAGGGTGTACCTTTTGAGGTTGTCCTCGTCAAAAAAGTTTTCACAAACGAAGATGGATCGATTGGTATTCTATACTTTGCATCTAATGATGTAGAACATGATGCGGCTTATTTATATCAAATCTATCAAAGACGATGGAGAATTGAAGAATATCATAAATCTATAAAGGAAAATGCAAGCCAAATCTCTAACAAAGAGGGTAAGATCTCGAGCAAAGCATATATTTGCTTCTATAGTAGCATTTTGCAACTTAGAGATTATGAAGGTTACAAACTGCAACTAATCATTTTGCCATTAAATATAAGTTGTTAGTTGCTGCTAATATAGCCTCTATGAATGAACTGATAAATTTGCGTAAAAATAATGTGTTTGCGTAAGGTGAGTTACTCATAAATATTGTTAGGGTAAAAAGAGAGTATAGTCTTTTTTTAATTAAAACTTTAATTAACTCCTACGTCTACCAAGTTCTTACAAAAATATCATAAGTTGATATAGTGATATTATCTCAAATGTCACTGCTAAGATAAAAGAAACCAGAAAATTGTACTAAAAAGATACCGTGTTTAGATGTCAATGACAGAAAACAAGGTTGAAACATATAACAGATGAAGAGATATTGTATTTTACCAAAATCTGAATAATAATAAACCTCGTAAAATATAAATTATAGCACATTAAGGCATTGAGATATTTCCCTAAGTCTCTATTGTACTTCAAAATTAGATACGCGGATAGATAAAAATTACAGTTTTAATGATTGCCTTAAATAATCAAAAAGTATGAAAATAATTGTTATCTTAATATTTAAAACCTTACTGGTATTTATTATATTTTTTTATTTCATGATAAGTACTTCAGCTATTACTTCTAATTTATTTATAGATACAACCTATAAAGCCACGGTTCGCTCTTACTTAAGTCATTACGACTTTAACAAAAATAATCATATCAACTCAAATAATAAAAATATTGTACAACCTAGAAATTTTAATCAAATCGAATGGTCTATTAATCATCCTCTGAATAAAAATTTAGATTTTTATATATGGAATGTAAATAATTTTGTTCCTCTTCGCCATAAAGGGAGATTATTGGAAGGAAATTTGCGTTTTCATACCAATCAATATATTATCGAATTTGGAAAAGTACCAGTAAATTGGGGTTCAGGGTTTGGACGTGATCCTTTTGATATATTTCAGAAATATCCAATGACTTCATTTGATCCTGACAATGAATCACAGTTACAAGAAGGTACTAATTTATTACTATCTAACTATTCAAATGAAATCTGTTCTGCAACATTTGTATTGTCAGATCGATCTAATGAAAAACCACGAATATCGGGTTGGCAAGCAGCATCCAAGGTAAGTTTAAAATTAAATGATACTGAATTTATTGGATTAGTACATCGCCGTTATGGTATGGATTCTAGTATTGGAATAGGATCTAATACATTAATTACAGATAATATCATTTTACGTACAGCCTTATTAACGACAGATCTACGTGATCGTGGTATTGGTATTTTATAATCTCCACCTATTTTTATAGGTCAGAAACTTATTCTTCCTGCTCGTTATGCTTTTACCAATAATATGTCGCAAAAAGGTCAATTCTATCGTCTATTATTGGATGTAGATTATACCTTTGCTGATTCACAGTTGCTACAATTAGTATACTATTATACTACACATGGTTACTCTACTAATGAGTGGAATATAATAACTGATGGAATCAGAGCATCTAATCAACTATTAGCATGGAATCAGAATAGTTATCCTTTTACGTCAGTTTCTGGGAATCCATATCGGGTCTTTTTACTTAATGTAGGTTCTACATTAAGTAATGTTCCTTTAAGAAAAAATTATTTATCATTACATTATTCTACTAATCAAAAATTTCAAAAATGGCAACTTCAAAAAACAAAATCAGGAAAATCTTCTAAACGATAATTATCAAATAATACTTTAGTATAATTACTTTGGATTAATGGGTTCACCATTAAATCTTCATTTAAAAATTCTTGACTATTTACTTTAATAAAACTTTTATAATAAGCAATTTTTATAAGCTTTCCAGAATTTCCATAATGCTCAGCTTTTACTGGTTTGAATGTCTCTTTATCAGCCCATAATTCAACACGTTTATAAGTTGCTCGTTTATCTTTTTCTTTTAGAGTCAAATGTAATACAGGTTTTCCATCAATGATTTCTTCACCTTTTAAGCTGGGATAATAATAATTATAATCAGTATTAAAAACATCACCATTGCTTGCTTCACCAATTAGACGTTGAGCAGGTGAAATCCGAATAATATTTCGAGTTGTAGGAATAGAAAGCCACATATTTTTTTCATCAATTAATATTCGACGACCAGCTTCACGCTTTGGTTCAAGAAATCCCACTAATACTTTATCGGATCTTTTAAATAATACTTCTACTTTATTTTCCCTAACCTTTTGTTCTTGTTCATAGCTAATGCTTTTAACATCGAATTTAAAAGATTTTCCATGATACCCACGATAATCATCGACTTTAAGAACAATATCATCAGTATTTGGTAACGCTAAAGCAATAGATGAAAGGAATATTAATAAAAATACACTGAATCTTATCATAATTTCCTATTATGCAAATCTAATAGCGTCAACTATATTCATTCTTGCAGCTTTTACTGAAGGATAAATACTAGAAGTTACCACAGTTATTAATCCAATAAAGAATGCTTCTATCAAGATTTTATTTTCAATAAAAATCCTTAAAGGGCAATCAACGGTACTTTCCGGGGGTCTTGGCATTAAGATACCAGCGGCAGTAATTTGTTTAGCAAGTAATATGCCAATTACTGCTCCCAGAAAAGAGCTATTGTACCTATGCAAGTACCTTCAAGAATAAAGTTAGATATAATATCAAGGCGAGTTGCACCCATAGAGCGTATCGTTCCAATTTCTCGTGTACGTTCCATTATACTAATTAACATAGTGCTTGATATCGAAATTAATATAATAGCTACAATAGTAATTTTGATGAACCCAAAAACTCCATTAAAAAAGTTAACAACTCCTTGATAATTATCTGCCATCTCACTCCAAATTCGTATTTCTAGAGGCAATTTTTTTTCTTTAATAGTATTTGCCAGCTGGATTGAAACTTTTTCTGCATTATTAGTGTTGTCAAGCAATATAACCAGTTTTGTAACTTTATTAGTATCCACTCTTTGTTGAACATACGGTAATTTCATACGTATTAAGCGCATATCTAAATCAGATATATCTGTAGTCATAATACCTGTAACAGTTACATCAGTTGCATTCATCCCTCCGTCTACTGTAGTAGTTAAAATTGTTAATCTATCATCGACATTTGCATGAATACCTTGCGCTAAACCTTCGCCTAATAGAACCCCATCCGGTTGTCGTGGAGAGAGATCTTGCCCCTCTTTAATATAAATTGAAGTACTAAGTTCACGTTCAGAGCTTGGATTAACACCAGTGCCTAAAAAGCTTGTAGACTGCCTACCGTTGCTTATTATACCAATAAAATGGTAACGACTAGTTATAGTGATGACATGTGGATTGTCTTGTACAACTTTTCGAATAGTTTCTACTAATTCTGGAGGTATAAGATATTTTTTTTGGTTCAATTGTTCCACTTTTTTTAAATCCTTTTGCAGCAATTTGAATATGGCCTAACTGGGAATGAATCATGTTTTCACGCATTCCATCATACACTGATTCAACAAAACCACCAAAAAGAATCATCGTTAAGCAACCAAATGCAAACACCACTATTGAAGTAATACTATGACGAGGTATTCTAATAACGTGTAAAAATGCATTTTTAATTGCTGCAAAACACAATTTTAGATAAAACATAATTTATATTCTAAAAATAAGTAGTTATTTCTTGCTTTTAAATAAATTAACTCTTGTAAACTGGTACTCCGTATTTTTTATTTACAACTAACTTATCAGTCTGCCATCTTGCATGTAAATGCTTCTACCATAATCACTGCTGTTAAAACGGTCAAGAGTAACTAAGATAACTGTCAAATTCAAATTTTTTTGTAAAGTAACTAATAACTCCAATATACGTTTAGTTTTGAAAGAGTCAAGATTTGCAGTAGGTTCATCTGCTAAAATAATATCTGGGCGAGAAACTATTGCACGAGCAATCGCAACTTTTTGAGCTTGCTCTCCAGATAACTCTTCTGACCTATTTTTGAAGAAAATCTTCTAGACCAACTAATTCAGCGACTTCTAAAAATTTTTTGGGTTCAAAGGGAAGTTCGCGAATATATTGAGAATACCAAATATTATCAAACACTGATAATGTTGGAATCAGATTATACAATTGAAAAATAAAACCAATATATTTTCGTCTTATAAAAGCTAAGTTTCAGTCAGATAATTTTGTAGTATTATTTTTATAAATTTCAAGTTACCCTGAAGTAGGTTTATCTATACATTCTATCAAATTCAGCAATGTGCTCTTTTCGCTACCACTTACTCCCTCAATTGTTACAAATTCACCATGCTTCACTTCAAGATGTATATTATTTAGAACTTTTGTATAAACTTTTCCATTATTATTGTGTTTATTCACATCACTTAAGCTAATAATAACGTCATCCATAAACCGACTTCCTATAGTTTTAAATCTTGGTCATTTAAAGTTGGATAAATTCAAATTTAATTCTTGCGCACTTCAATGAAAAGTGCAAGAGTAGAGATATACATCTATTACTAATTACTAATCGGAGAAGAGTTTTTATCAAGTTTATTATAAAAATTATTTCTTCCTTTACTTCACCTATATAAAATGTTATTAGAGCTAGTGTTGGTATAAATCTTTCTTACACAACGTTTGCTCTAGATAAGCCAATAAGTTCTATGATTTTTTTACATGGAGGACGGGCTCATAGATTAGCAGGATACACTTTCATTGCAGATCAATTATGTCAAAAATATCAAATTGCTACTTATTTATTTGATACACGTGGACATGGACAATCTGGTGGAGAATTAGGGCATACACCTTATATACACCAAGTATGGGATGATATTTCAAGTGCTATTATATTTTTGAAACAGAATTATGGAGATATACCTCTTTGTTTAGGAGGTCATTCTTCAGGTGCAGGCCTTATTTTAAATTACGCAGCTTGGGCCTAGTGATTACTAGTTGACTCTTATATTATGGTTGCTCCTGAATTTGGGTATAAAGCACCAGTAAAAAATAAACTTACTGAAAGTGAACATCCATTTGTAACAGTCAGTCTACCTTTCATTTTAGTAAATGCAGTATCAGGGTTTTTTGGTAGCTCAAGAGCAGTTACATTTAATTATTCTAAAGAACAAATTGAACAAGATGGGTTCTTATCAGGATATACTGTTAACATGTGTAAAGCTGTTACACCGTCGGATCCTGTTACTGTATTGAAGAATCTAAAAAAACCTACATCTATATTTATTTCAGAACAAGATAAACTAATTAATGCTACAAAGTTAGCAGAATTCTTACATCCTATTCTGTGTAAAAATCCTAAATTGTCTTTCCTAACTCTTAAAACAGGAGGACATCTTTTAATTTTAGAAAGTGTACATAAGCAAATTGCACAATATATTTATCAATTGCAGATGGTTAAAGATCATGATATTAAAGAAGAATTTGATATTATACATCAAGTAGTTAACACTTTTACTTTAGATGATCTGACGGTAAAAGAAGAAGACAACGATTCTGTAGATATAATTGTAAAAGATAATTCAAAACTATAAAGATTAGCAATGATAAATTTATTTTTGTCCTAGAAAAATGGTACATATTAACAATTAGACAACAAGTAATAAATTATCGTGGTAATACTGAAAAGTAAAATTGATGTGTCAATAATAGCTCTAGTTGTCTCTTTAATTTAAAATGCTTTGATATGGTATAACAGATGTAATACGATGTACTTATACTTTTGAGTTAATTCCAAACCTAAGATTTAACATAGCTCTAAATTGGAAAGTTTTTATTTCTTACAATCTCATGGTGTTTAAGAGTACCATTTAGATACGGTTCAATAAGCTGATATTTTTTGTAGGAATCGTGCCTTTGTTCTTCATCCAATTCTGTTATACATGATGCATTTATTATAGTTCGCCTTCCGTATAGTTTTACGAATAGTTAAAAATTATAATAAGCTATAATATAAATTGCAAAGTTAGCTCTACACCATTTTTACGTCAAATCCCATCGATTTAGCTTCATTATAAGCGTCCTTGAGAATATCAGCGGATTTTCTCTAGCCTTTCTTCTTCTATGGTTTCAATTTTATTTCTTATCTGTTTTAGTTTGTCTGTTTCTAGTGCTTCTGTCGTATATTAGGTTATAGTTTCAGTATTGAGCTTTATTGCGTTTCAGTCTTGAAGAATTCAAAAGAAGCTTAAGCGGGGTACGTGGATTTATGGCCATGATTTCTTCCAGAACTGCGGTTAATTCTTCGTCCATTCCTAAATTGAACAAAGCATTTGCCTGTACTTGAGAAGCTTCTTCCTTTTTAGGATAGATTGCGACAGCAGCTTCTGCGTTTTTAAGCGCCTCTTCATAACGATGTAATTTGTTTAATGCCTTTGCTTTCTTGACGTACATAAGATATTGATTAACAGAAGAAGCGCTAGATTGTATTGCTTGATCGCATAATTCCGTGGGGGTTTGATGATGTAAATGTCCGTGATTATCAACGTTATCGTTTGAAAAAAAGATCTTATATATGAAAAGTATATAGAGACTACGAATATTAATACCGATAAATACTTTATGTAATTATGTTTCATTTTTGTTTAACTTTATTCCTAGCTACTAGCTTACTTTATTTGAAATAATTTTTAAACGCACTTTATAGTAATTTAATATTAGTAGCCGATAATTTGCCTTTCCGTGTTACAGTTTCAAAACTTATCTTCTCGCCCGGGTCAATATTCCTGATACCGGCTAGTTCTAGAGCTGAGATGTGAAGGAATATGTCTCTTGATTTATCATCCGGTTTACCATACGAAACCATAACCTTTGTTAAAATCAAACCATTTAATAGTACCGGTTTCCATAATATCTATACCTTAAATAATTGTTATTTGTTGCAGGCTTCTTTTAGTTTTGATCCTACCTTGAATTTTAGTTGATTGTAAGCGGCAATTTTTAATGAGTCACCTGTTCGAGGATTACGCCCGTTTCTTGCTGCAACTTTACTAATAGTAAAAATACCAAAACCAAGGAATGATATTCCCTTACTTTGTCCTATCGCCTCAATTACTGAAGAGGTAAACATGTCAATTACCTTCTCTGCTTCTACTTTTGTACATTGGTGCTGCTCTGAGATATGGGTGATAAATTCTGATTTGTTCATATATGGTTATTCTTCTTTGTTAATCGATTGATATTTCTTTTGGTTCAATAGGAGTTTGATCCATTATTCTAGAGAATTTAACTGTGAGCAGGCCATTTTCTAATTGAGCGGTAACATTATTTCTGTCTATATTTATAGGAACAGCTATCGTGTACTTAATCTTCTCTTGAGATTGCTTATCGGCTATATCCTTATTATCTTCATTATGGCTATTATTTGTGATACTATGCTGAGCACTTATTTCCAAATTATCATGAACTAGCTTTATTAAGATTTCCTGCTCAGAAAATCCTTGTAGAGCAACGGTCACTATACATTCTTTCTTATTATTGACTACTTTAACCTTTCCGCTTATATTATCCTTATAAAAGCTTCGGCGTAATTCCGACATTTGATTTTCTATATCGTTAAAAAACTTATGAAAGGTAAACTTGCGGTCGTTAAATACTGAATTCAGATAATCGTTAAAATTAATCATCAAATGGTTGCTTTTTATTACGGACTGAAGTTCATTGATTTGCCTTGTATAACCTAGTATAACTTCCTTTTGTCTATTATTCTGAAATAATAAATAAGCCGTGCAGCAGCTAAAGCTAAAAGTACTCCTGTAGTCAGGACACATTTATAATATTTACGGCAACTACCCGAATTACTGATTTGATTGTTTTCCATAGTTATATGTTCCTTAATAATTAATCATCATTTCTTCTGACCCCAAAGAAATGTAGTAACATAGTAAACAGATTAATAAAATCCAAATACAAGGTTAGTGCCCCGTATATGGCAATATTTCCTGCTCTTGTGGTACTACCGTTCATGCCGTAATATATAGATTTAAGCTTTTGTGTATCCCAAGCGGTAAGTATAGTAAATATACCTACACCTATAAATGAGACGGCAAAATCCAGAGCAAAATCCGGAGCGCAAGAACAAATTGATTAAACTTGCAATAACCAGACCTATTAAACCCATATAGGCAAATGAGCCTAAGCTTGTTAAATCTTTAAGCTTGTTAAGTCACAAAAAAAAACAACTGTAAAATCAACAATTAGAGAGTATAAATATGAAATTGTTCATAAAGTTCTGTTTCATTAACGTCTGTCATATGTAATGTAATGGAGAGTATAATAAGCGACACTTTGATGGAACAATTTGTTGAAAATAAATTAATATCTGATTTGCAGCATGGTTTTGTCTGTAGTAAAAACTGTTGCACAAATTTACTTGAGATTTAATTACACAGTCTCTGGAACGTGGTTTTTCAATTGATATAGTTATTTTGGACTTCTTTAAAGCATTTGATACAGTTGCACACAATAGATTGTTAATAAAATTAAAAGCACATTGTGAAAATGAAGTTTTAGTAAACTGGTTTAAAGCATATCTGACTAATAGAATTCAAATAGTTGTCCTTGGTACTTATAAATCAGAATGGAAGGGGGTAACAAGTGGAGTGCTGCATGGCTCAGTAATAGGTCCGCTATTATTTGTTATCTATATTGATGAGATAATACAATAAATAAAAAATTGCTGTAAGTTGTATGCCGACGATAGAAAAATTATTTCGGTTATTACAAATATCAACGATAACTATGCAACGCAAGAGGATTTATTGAACCTTAGTAAATGGAGAAAAAAATGGTTATTACACTTTAATAATGAAAAATGCAAAGTTATGCATATAGGAAAAAAAATCCTTGCTATAATAATTAGATAATACTTAGATAAAACCTAATGAAACTGCTGTATTGTTTGTTAGTTCGACCTCATTTGGAATTCGCTTCACCAATTTGGAATCCTTATTATAAAAAAGATCAATCAAATAGAACAAGTACAACAAAGAGCAACAAGAATAAGATGTTTAAAAGGTATGAAATATGAGGAACAATTAAAAGAATTTGGATTGATGTCATTACAAGAACGAAGAGAATGGAGCGACATAATAGAGTATTATAAAATTAAAAATGACATTCATAAAGTAAGTTGGAGAAACCCTCCAATAAACAACTTATATCCAAAAATAAGAGTTCATAATCAACAGTTGCACAAACAAAATGTTCTTATTTCGGAAACAAGAATGCATTACTTTACTAATAGGGTTGTTAATAAATGGAACAGTCTAACCTATGACGTTGTATAAACTTGAGGAACATGAGAAGGGCAATTCTAAATAACAATTGGTTATTATTTTGTTATATCTTGAATTTCATTATTTTTCAGTATTTTTCATTCTACTGTTAAAGTCACGCAACTATAGTTGAGTGACTCACATATTTTCATATGTACAGTAGGTACTTTAATATCGGCCGTAACTTTAGTCGGAAATTGCACTTGGTTTTTCATATACTTAGATAAACCCGATTTTTAGTCATCTCTGGATAGTGTGTTTTTTTAAAACCAGACTGCTCTTTAAATTCTTTAGATTTTAAAATAGGCTTGTTTGTATTTCAACATTGAATACTTAATCTTTTTATAAATAACTTGGAAATCCTTCATCCAGTGTGTTGTTAGTGAAAAATTTGATTTTCAAAACAAGGTAAGTTTTTATTTTCGAAATTTTTTGCTTTTTGTGCTAGATAGTCATTTTTTTATTAAATTTGCATAAGGATGTATGTATCTAATTTACTTTTGTGTATTTTTTATGTAAATAAATTACCCAATTTTAAAAATAAATGCTTCCCAACGAACTTACCCACAAGTAACCGGTTATTAATACCGATAATGGGCATTTGTGGTGTTGCACAATCCAATTTAGAATAAATACAAGTTTCAACACAAGTTTCTTAAACTACTATTGTTATTTTTTTTAAATATGGTTGAATTCTAATTTCATAAAATTTGACATTTTTTTTACTTAGTTATAATGATTATAAAGTGTAGTAAATTGTGCTTAGCTTAAATGGCATAATAATTAATAAATCAATAATAATATAATTGAAATAGCTATGTCTTATTTATCGTAGATTAGTTGCTAATCTACGATAAATAAGATTTATTTAAAAATTAATACTTAGTAGTTTTTCTTTGTTTTTATTACGTTGCCTTGTTAAATATTAAATATACAAATCCCTTTTTTTTTATTTCAATTTTTTACAATAACTTGTTTTTGTGACATGGAGAAAATAATTAAAAAGGCAAAAGACTTTGAAGATCTTCTTGGTTCCCACAAGTATAAAATACTTTCAAATGGTTTTGTGTACAATGTTTTTTTAAAACAGAACAGAAATGCTACAGAAACAGCTAAATATTTAATTCAGCAATTTAGTAAAAGTGAATGTAAAGTTTCATCATTAACACTATCAATTCTAAGAGTTAACGAAAAAATCCAGTTTTTTAAAAGACACATACATTATAGCTGGGATAGGATAGTTGTTTTTTTAAGTGAAGACTTCAAGTTTCCGCTAGCCAGGGCATCACTTCTCCCTGTTCAGCCAAAGACACCTCCTTCTGTGTCTCTATTAAAGACAAGGATTAACAGAGAATGTCATTCCTGTGAAAAAAGGAAACTTTATAATAAAGCCTTACTTACTCAAAACAAAAAGCTTAGGACAGTGATCAAAACAGTAAAAAAAGAGAAAACAACAATCAGTAAGACTTTTCAAGTTAAGAGAGTAAACCAACTAATTAAAAGAACCTCACGCCGGATCTCAAAATATCAGTTGAAGGCCCAAAAATATGAAGCTGATGTTATATCTTTAACAAAATCCTTGAAAAAGTTGAACCTCAAATGCAAAAGTTTGGTTAAAGAAAATAAAAGTTGTAAGAAGAAGATCCTGGCATTAGAATTTACTATTTTAGATTTAGAAAAAAAACTTAGAGTTCAAGACTTAGCATTGAAAGAAAGTGATATTACCATAGACCAGCTAAACTGCGACATCAATCAAATTGAAAAGGGTTCAATTTTTACAAAAGAAAAAAAAAGTTTCAATGCCTCATTGCGTCTGGTTGTTTACCATTGTCTTGAAAGCAACGTGCCTGTAGATGCCATACCTAAAGTGATCATGTCATGTGCAAGTCTTGGTAACGTGAATTTGAAGCCTCAAGATCTCCCCAATCTGTCAACGATTGCGCAGATGTCCAGAAAAATGGGAGTAATTGCTCTGCTACAAGTGGCAGAAACAATAATAAATGCTGATGTTGTGACATTAGCATTTGATGCAACAACAATTAAGGGCATTCACATAAATCAAATTCATTTTGCTACTAAGCAACAAATCCTTACAGCCAGCATTACTGAATTACCAGGAGGCAAGGCAGAGGACTATGTAAAACACATTACTGATACCATTGAGGATTTAGCCAACACATATGCAGCATATTATAAATTAGAGATTGCTGATGTAATGAAAAAACTAATGGGCAAAATAATGTCAAACTTGACAGACAGGGCCTCAGTTAACCATGCAGCAGTTGTGAAGCTAAACAGCATACTTGAAAAAGAGCTGTTAGAGTTAAACTGTCATCTGCATCCACTTGATGGAATAGCCAGTGAGACCAGGAAAGCACATCAAAAGCTGAATGATACAATACCCAGTACCACTTATGGGTCAGATTGCAGAGCTGCAAATCTTTTGTACAGCATTTCAAAGTTAAGGTCAATGTTTGAATTTTGTATTTGATCCAAATAATGTAAACAAACTGCATATTGTTACTTTTTTTATAAAATCAGAGTTTAATTGCTTGCTATATTTTAAATCTGCATTATTGTATTTCAGATACAAGGCCAAAGGAGATCCGCATGGTTTTAAATCCTTTCTCAAGCAAAGTGGATTATCTTGCAGTACTTTTCCAAGGTATGTTGGCAACCGATTGCACATACTGTTTTGTTCAGCTGGCATTGTATACAGGTACTGACAATTGGTATTCAACTATCTAGTCCATGCATTTGATTTTCCAATTGCAAATGCATAATTTATTTTATTCTGTTTTTAGGCACAGACAAATACTAGTCAACTATCTGGAGAAGTACTGCAACAACACGACTTTACTGAGGACATCTCTACTAAGAGATTTCAAGAATGAGGAGATAATGATCCATCTACAAGCCCTTGGACTCTGGGGCAAATTCTTAACTGGACCTTGGATGGCCCTTTTTTATGCAGAGGAAAAACAAAGAAACCATTTTGAATTGGTATGCAATTTTTTTTATTCTTACAATGAAACTTAAACATTTAATGCATGTATTAATTTATGATCTAAAAAAATAATTTCTAATAAAAAATAACTTCTTTTTAGGCTGAGTATCCCAAATCTGCAATTAAGGTTGTTGAAATACTTTGTAATGAGCCGGAATTTCTATTGTCGTCACAGTTAGATGCATTCGGTCGCCCACTGATTTCTGATGAGACATTGGTTACATTACGCATTATTGAAGGGAAGTATTTGGAGCAATTGCTTTCGGTTTTAAAAATAATAGCTAATGCTACAGTGACAGTTTTAAAAAGGCAGCTGTCAAGGTACTTGACTGGTGAACTCTCTACACCGAGCCAGTTCATGCAAGATAAGGCAGTTAGTGTCCCTATTAATAATATTTGGGCTGAGAAAACCCTTGGCATGATAGACTTTTTTACTCGCAGGGCGCCTAATGCTGAAATTTCATTTTTAGATGGCAAGACAAAGGTGAAGGTGAACAAATCTCTGGACTGGCTGTGTAATAATACAAAAAAAGAGCAAGAAAAATAGTTAAATTTTGTATATCTAGGGGGGCAGTTTCAAGAAAACAAAGTAAAGAGAGAAAGTTGAGAGCAGAAGAGTTAGCAAAGTTATGGTTAAAAGAAAAAGGTCAGAAAAGAGAAATGGAACAGAGAAATAGATTAGCTAGAGATATTAAAAAAAACTTATTTTAGAAAATAGTTTAGATATTGTACATAATTCCATTTTCTCTTCACTCTCAGAATACCAAAGAGTCAAAGTATTAGAAATGTTAAATGAGGATCCAGTTAAAATTGAAGGAGCTAGAGTTGAACATTTATGGAATGAGGAGAGGGATGAAGTAGCTTATAAGGGAAGAATAGTTATGAAGTTACCACCAGTTACTGGAAAAGTTGTTAGTTTTATAATTGCATATTGGAAAGAGGATGAAGAAGAAGATGATCCAGAAGACTTTAAAATACCAGTAGAAAACCTCTTGGCTGACGTTGCTCTTGGTGATTTAGTTTTCTATTGATTCAGGTTCTACATTTAGTTACCGGTATTTAAATATTAGACAAATGTTTACAATAGTATTTTATTTTAGTTATGCATTTTAATTTTTTTGTTCTTTTGAACGTATCATTTTTTATGATTAATTGTGTTTAACTTTATGTTGTTTTCAATTTTACTCCATTTTAAAAAATTTTCAATATTATATTGATAATTAATATTTATATGAGCCTCCTTTCAGCAGACTAGTAATTTGTACCTTAAACATAAAGTTAATGTAATGAGTCATATACCTTAGAAAAATAAGTCTTCTTTGCACTTAGTTTGTGAACTATTAATTTTTAAATTGCATCCTCGTCAAAATTCACCCCCACTCCACTTTGTTTTTTGTATCTGATAAGATGAAAATAAGCTATTTGATCCATAAAAAATTTAATAAATTAAAGATCTAATAATGATGAATCACTGTTTTAAATTTTATTACATTATCTCAGTCGGTTTTGTACTTATGCAGTTTTTAGTGCCAGTAACGCAAAATATTGGTCACGGTTTTTCTTAATTTTCTATAGCAGAAAATACCACTTTTACACGCGGAAAAAAAATCATAACTTCCGTCATAGTTAACATAGACAGGCAAATTAGGCGTCATTGGATAGCTCTCATTAAGCTCTATGTAACAGCATAAGTTTTGTAATTGTATTATTATATTGAATTTTTTATCAAAGTACCTATGTACAGTTAACATTGTCTTTTATTTTATTTAAGTTCCCCAAGAAGTCCTTACAATCTTATCTCAGAGCACTGTGGTTGAGCATTTAATTGGAAGTTCACGCCTCCTTCCTTATCGATGTCACAAAACTTGCCCAGAGATGGGTTTGAACCACAAATCGTTTATTTCTGAGGCAAGTTCGCAACCCCTGCCATGGCTGCACTATTATTATTATTATTATTATTATTATTATTATTATTATTATTATTATTATTATTATTATAAGGTATTAACAAACATATACTGTCCATTAATATTATTTTCCTTGTATGCTAAAAGATTTTTTAATGAGAAAAAGTTTTAAAATGAAATTTATTGATACTGCCATTAAACCAATTGTTTACCCTAATTTTTTTTTAATTTGAATGTTCATGTTTGGTTATATATATACATACTCATGTGTGGTTCAGAAGAATTTCCATAATGCTATTTTATTACTAAAATATGACATTATGGAAGTGTTAAAACAGTTTTTTATTAAGTAAACCATCATAAAGGATGATATGTTTACAACATAAATGCATAATATTTATTACAATTTCAATCAGAGACAGAAGATTGTTGGTTCATTCATTATTGAATATTAATTCATTCGTCGTCTATTTTTGTTATTATTATTTCCTCATTTAGTGTTGATTTCTTATTGATATTCATTATTTATTTATTCTGACTAAGTGCAGTTATTCAACAACGAAGCTAAAATAATGTGGTAGTGTGAATGAATCAATAATGAAGGTAAAATAATAAAGTGATAAACCTTATTTGAATTGGTTTAAAACGAATGCAACTACGTAAATTAACATAATTAAGTTTAATCAAGTTGATTTAATTATTTGTGAATGAATTAAAAATAGATTTCAATATAAGTTAGTTTTTTATTCAATATCTTTATGTTCCCTGATTGTTGTCCCCCTCCCCCAAAAAATTTTTTAATACTTCATTGCTGAAAATTTATTCTTAACCACTATTTTAATGTATTATAAGTTGAAAATGTATTCTTTACCACTATTTTATTGTATTTTAATTTGAAAATTTGATTCTTTACCACTATTTTTTTGTATTTTATGTTAAAGATTTATTCTTTACCCTATATTAATGTATTTTAATTTGAAAATGTATTCTTTACCACTATTTTTATGTATTTTAAGGTGAAAATATTCTTTTCTACTATTTTATTTTTTTAGAGTGTACAGTTAATAATGGTTCAATCGATATTGTTTGTGACAACTGTTTACTTGATGTTGAGTTTCGCTGTGTTAAAAGTCAGAAATGCATTTCAAACAGATTTTTGTGTGACTATGTAAAAGATTGCGATGATGCATCAGATGAATTAAACTGCAATTACACAGAATGCACAGCAGGCGATTTTCAATGTGAAAATAAACATTGTATTCTTTTATCTCATCGATGTGATAACACTGATGATTGTGGTGATAACATTGATGAAGTATCTTGTGGTAACAATAAGATTATTTTATATAATAAAAATAATTTTTTTCTTTTTTATTAAATCATAAGAGTCATGAAAACCAACATTTGTCTAAATTTAAAACTTGTTTCAGGTGTTTATTCGCAAAACTTTTGTAAAAAATTTGTAAACTTTTTTTTTTTTTTTTTTTAAACATCTTCGCTTCCAACAAGGCTGCAAGCAGCCACTAATTAAAGTTGGAAGTTACTGCAAGAGAAAAGATGAAGGTTGTAGAGCAAGATAACGATTGAGGACGATTTAAAAGATTGCAAATTATATGAATCAGGAAAGCAAGATGAAGGAAGCGAATTCCAAAGAACTGATGTTCGAGGAAAAAAACTAGACGAATAAGCGTTTTTGGAGCACTTAGGAACAGTCACAGAAAAAAGATGACACTTAATTGAATGACGAGTAACACGAGAATGAATTTTAGTAGATGGCACAAGAGACGCTAGCTCTTTAGAGCAGTGCCCATTATAGTATTTGTAGAAAAGAGAAAGAGAAGCAACATTACGACAATGTGATAATGGTTGAAGGTTGGCTGCAAGAGCAGGTCCAACTATGTTTACAATGCGTTTTTGCACCTTGTCTAAAAGAGAAAGGGCATCATTAGAAGATCCGCCCCAGATATGGCAACAGTATTCCATACAAGGCCGGATTTGAGATTTATAGAGATAGAGAAAAGAATCCAGAGTAAGAAAGTGGCGAGCTCGATAAAGAGATGCAACCTTAGCAGATGCTAATTTTGCAACCAATTTGATATATGGTTTCCAAGAAAGATTGGAAGTAAGAGTTAATCCTAGAAGATAAAGAGTAGGTGACTCATCGAGTACATCACCGTTCATAAATATAGGAAGATCTAAATTATTGCGATAACGATTGGCTGAAAACAATTGAGTTTTATCTGAATTAAAGTTCACCAGCCACTGTGAGCCCCATGCTGTAGCAGAAGTGAGATCCTTTTCAAGCTCAAATGCCCCCTCAAGACAATCAGAGGGTGTTGGTTTCTTATCACGACAAGAATAAATGGTAGTATCATCAGCAAACAATGCCACCTTAGATGTGAGAATATCTGGAAGATTTTTAATGTAAATTAAAAAGAGTATAGGGCCAAGGATAGAACCTTGAGGAACCCCTGAAGTTACAGAATAAGAAGAAGAGTGTTGTCCATTGAGGACAACTTTTATGCTACGATTGGAAAGGAAGGATTCAATGATCTTAAAGATGTTGCCGGATACACCATAAGAAGAAAGCTTATGTAGAAGACCAGCATACCAAACTTTATCAAACGCTTTTGAAATGTCAAGAGCGATGGCCTTAACCTCTCCACCTTTATCTAATGCACGATAAAACCTGTCAGTTATTACTGTTAGCAAATCAGCTGTAGGACGAGAAGATCGAAACCCATATTGATGGTCAGAAAGTAAGTTATTAGATTCAAGATAAGAAATTAAGTGTTTGTTAATTAAAGATTCAAAAACCTTGCTTATGATAGGAAGAAGACTTATGGGACGGTAGTTAGACGAATCAGATCGCTACCCAGAATTTTTGAAGATAGGGATAATAGATGCGGCTTTCCAACAGGCTGGAAAACAAGACTCTGATAAGCACTTGTTGAATAGTTTTGAGAGTATAGACGACAGCTCCGGAGAACACTTCTGCAAGACAATAACAGGTATGTTGTCTGGGCCACAAGCTGTAGAAGAGTCTAGGCAGGAGATCACTTTAGATACAGATGCTGGAGTGATATGAATGTCAAGCAATGGATCAACCTGCTTGTTGGCAATATCCGGTAGAACCCAATTAGTGGAATCAAGAGATGATATTGATGAAAAGTTTATAGCAAACATTTCGGCTTTGTCTTTAGGTGAGGTGACAAAGTCTGAACCATACAAGAGAGGTGGAATTATAGATTTGCCCTTATTATTGATATTAATAAAGATTCTCCAGAAATCACGAGAGCCTAATTTTTGAGATGAGATACGAGATTTCATGACCTGAGAATAGCGGGTTTTGGTGTTAGACAAAACCTTTTTACACTTGTTTCTAGCAGTAATAAACAGACGTCTGTTTTCTGGAGAATTGTTTTGCTGATAAATATGGAAGTAACGGTTTCGATTGGCAATCGCAGCAGCACGGTGTGAGGAAAACCATGAGGAGAGTGAGGCTTGACCTGGAATCGTCGAGAGGGAATAAAAGATTCCATGCCAGCCTGAATCCACGAAGTTATGTAAGAAGCACATTTGTCGACAGGAAGTTGAAAGATTTCTACCCAAGGGCCATCACAAAGAAAATCACAGAAAGAATCCCAGTCAGCTTTACTGTAGTTGTAAGAGGTTCGATAATAGGGGTATTCAGGTGATGAAGAAGAATGAGGTATTAGTTTTAAAGAGATCAAACTGTGATCAGAAGCACCTAAGGGTGAATGTGGAGAAACTGAGCACTGACTAGGATCAGAAACAAGACATAAGTCGAGTAGAGAAGGTAAATGATTAGGGTTGTCAGGAAAGCGAGTTGGAAAGTTGACTATTTGAGTTAGGGATTGAGAAAGGCAAAAGTTGTGGGCTTTAATGCCTGTTAATGCCTGTGAGTCAAGCCATTCAGAGTGATGAGCATTATAGTCACCGACAATAACTATATTAGCTGATGGATAAAGAGAGATGGCATGGTCAATACGATCAGAAATAACATCAAAAAGAGTGCAGTCTTGAGATGAAGGAGAGCGATATAGAACAAAGAAAAAGGCAATAGAGTGAAGTGGTGCTAAACGAAAGCACATGAAAGAATAGTCTGTGGATTCAAACCTAGTTTCACGACAAACAGGTGAATTCTTACGAATGTAAATGCCCAGGCCAAGCATGTGACTATTGGAGTCTTGACGAATCAGAGGAAAATAACCATCAACACTAAGATCACAAGATGAGACAGCTGAACTCAAATTAGTCTCACAAAGAGCAAGTAGGTCTGGTGAACTTTGCAAGAGATAAGACTCAACAGAAGAAAAGTTACTTCGAAGACCACGAATATTAGTGAATGATAGGTTTAGAGAACTTGGTGATGATGACGGTTTTTTGTGTTTTATAGTTTTTGGTACTTTATTCATTTTTAAATTAGATTGAAGAACTTGACTCAAAGCATAGATAGTACTCAGAACACCGTTTAATAGCCCAAGCAATTGCCTCATTACTACTAATAAACCCTAAGCCGTAACAAAGGGCTTCAAATGGGGCCTCCGCAAAGCACACCAAAAGTATAAACAGGGACACTATCCATGCGCAACATGGCACTGTTAATACTTTGATATTTTTCAGCTGTTGATGGAATCAGCCTCTCTGAGAGCTACCACAGAGTTCGGGAAACCTGACTACCAGCCGGCCTCAGAACCATAAAACTGAGTTTTAGAGCTGTACCCTCATAAGGAGATAATAGAATGAGTTGCCTAGTCATAAAAACAGTGACACAAGCAAACCCATGCATTGAGTCAAGAAGATCCAGCATTCAACATCCTAAACTGGAAACAATGTATTAAAAATACATCTGCGCCAGCCTAATAGATGAAGAAGGGGTGCAAGGCTGGTCAACAGATAGAATCTGTTTGCCCCTTAAGTCTTTGCCTAGGAGGCCTTCTACAAGACAGTAGCTGGGTGCATTTAACATCTGCCCAAGATGAGTATTTTTATCGAGACACCATCTCTAGCCTTTACTCAACCAAGAGCCCCAAGGCAGGGGGTGTTTTATATCGGAGTTGGCATCTCCTAGCCTTTGCCTAAAAAGGCGTATCCTACAAGGCAGCAGGACATGAAGCAGATTGGACAGGCAGCAGATTGGACAAGGCAGCAAGACATGAAGCAGACTTACAACTTGTATTTTAGTTCTTAAAGGGATTGCCCCCCCCCCACCTAAGATTATCAAGGTGTTCCAAAAAGGTCACAAAGCATTGCTCTGTGACTAGGAAAATGGATCACGGTCTTGTCAAAGAGCATTTAGCAAGGAAGTTTACAACAACAGTAAACTATAATATGTAATATCTATAAATAATGATTATTTTTCAGGTAGTTTGATCGGAAAAACATGCAAAGATACAGAATGAAAATGTGAAAATTCAACAAAGTGTATTCCTATAGATTCTGTGTGTAATGAAATTAATGACTGCCCTTTATCCGACGATGAAGGGCCTTTATGCAAACTAAATGGATGTTTGCAAAAAAATGGTGGTTGTTATCATTTTTTCAGCCAAACACCAAATAGTTAGATTTATTATTGTTATTAACCAAAGGGTTAGCTTTATTTGTTTTTATTAATTATTAGGTTATCTTTTTTTTGTTATTAATCAATAGGCTAGCTTAGCTCTTGTAGTTAAAATGATGAGGTTCAACCTTTTATAAATTATCAAAAAAATTTACTTGCAAATATTTAGGTGTACAGTGCAGCTGTCGATCAGGATACATACTATCTAATGATTCACAGACTTGTGAAAATATCAATGAGTGTTTTATTAATAATGGTATGTGTAGTCAGCTTTGCTATGATACCAAATGGTCTTATAAGTGCATATGCGCGGAAGGATACTTTTTACGTGAAGGAAGTCAGTCATGTACAGCTGGTGGTAAAATATCTTTTTTAAATGTTCTTTTTATAACTAATTTTTAATGACTTTTTGTGAGAGTTAATTAGTTTTATCTTTCATTCCTTTTTTATAGGTCCAAGTCCAAGTATTATTTTCTCAGATGGTAAATCAATACGTGAGATCAACTCAGCAACAGATGGTTTAAAATCGTTAGTAGATGGATTATCAAATGCAATTGGTGTAGACTTTCATTGGCAAGAGCAGCGCTTGTATTGGTCAGATGTTGGTACTGATAAAATTGAGCGAATGTTTCTAAATGGATCAGGTCGTGAAGTAATAATTAGCCAAGGGATGAATTCACCTGAAGGTAAATTTCAGTTTATTTGTTTAAAAAATAAAGTTAATAAATGATAATTTTTATAAAGAAAAAAGTAATAATGATTATGACAATAAACTTACGACTGCATAAGTAGTAACACTTTAGTAACTAACTGCATTATAAAAGTAATAAAACTATAAAAGTGTCATTACTTTTATAACACACTTATAACTTTTATAATTCATTCTTTGTTCAAACAACATAAGTAATCCCAAATTTTAATTGAGTAATCCCAATTTTTAATTGAGTGATCCCAAATTTTAATTGAGTAATCCCAAGTTTTAATTGAAGTAGAAAAGCATCTTGAAAAAATAGAGTGGATATTCAAATATTATTAAAAACTTCAGGAAATTATACAAATACGTACTTTTATGAGAAATGTTAAGCATTTTTAAAATGTTACTAATGATCCACAAAAATGTGAGTTAATTTTAAAATCAACCAATAAAAAGTTTTTATTGGTTGATTTGACAATATTGTTTTATGAATGTTTTAATGCTATTTAATAAACAAAAAACATTTTATAATGGCAAATAAATTCTATAAATCAAAATTAAGGAGATTGTTGAAAATTAAGGAGATGTATACATATATATTTTATGTTTTTTATGCTAAGGTATAGTATATTAATTTATAATTGATGTAGGTATAGTATATTAATTGATGTGGAATTGTATTTAAAGGTTTATTTAAAGCTTCAAAAATGATTTGTGTACTCATTAAAAACAAGTTTATTTTTAGGCATTGCAATTGATTGGGTAGCAGAAAATATTTATTGGTCTGACGTGTTTGGATACTATTGAAGTAGAAAAACTAGATGGAACAATGCGATCAGTTCTTATTTCTTATGATATTGATGCACCACGAGCTCTTGCTGTTGATCCAAGATATGGGTGATTTTTTTATTTTTGTTCTTTTTAATGCCAGATTTTTAATTTGGAAACTTTTATTGATTTGTTTACTTAATTTATTTATTTACATTTTTTATTATAAATCTAATAATAAAATGCATTACATATATAAACATACATACATACATACATACATATATATATATATATATATATATATATATATATATATATATATATATATATATATATATATATATATATATATATATGTTTATATATATATATATATATATATATATATATATATATATATATATATATATATATATATATATATATATATATATATATATATATATATATATATATATATATATATATATATATATATATATATATATGTATATATACAGTATTGCTTAAAAGTTTAGCACGCAGTAGAATTAAATTTACTTTTTTTCCATATGTTTTTTTTTTTTCAGTTAGTAAAGCTTTAAAAAAAAGTTTTCTTCTATTTATCAATTAACAAGACATAAACAGGTAAAATAAGACAAATTAAAAAAAGTTTGTTAAGGCAAATTCTTTTTTTAAAGTATACCACTTAATGCATGTACATTAAGTGGTATTTTAAGCATTAAAAAAAGCTGCTCATAAGTTTAGCACGCTAGCTCTTCTTAAAGGTTTTAAGGAGAGCTTTTATAAATTTATTGTGGTAGAAGTTGCATCATAGTAAATTAAACTCCTTTTTAATGAAATATTACAAAAATATATTTAAAGTAGTATGTAGTATTTCAAAAGTTTGTTTTAAATTAATTCATCTTTTTTGCTTAATTCTAGATTATAATAATAATAGAAGTCTGAAAATTTCCCATGGTAAGAAAAACAATGAGTTAAGAAATCAAACTGCATATTGTTGGCCCTAATATGGGAGATCACTCTAAAATTGAAATATCTCGAATTTTAAAGTCTGTTTCACCATCATGTTTAAGTAGAACTATTGATAAGTTTGATGACACTGGTAGTACTGCTGACAAAAAGCGTCGTGGGCGACCAAGAAAGACAAATATCACTGATGATAATTCTATTTATAGAATTGCTAGAAAAAAATCCTAAGTACTCAGCAAAACAGATTGCACAAGAAATAAACCTGGCACTTAAAAATCAAATATCAAGGCAAACAGTTAATAGAGACTAATAGACCGTAAGCTGTTGAGCTATGTTGCTGCCAGAAAACCATTATTAAAACCAACAGACCGTTTAAAACAAATTAAATTTTGTAAAGCGATTTTAAAAATGAGTAATTATGAATTAAGAAAAATTGCTTTTAGTGATGAATCTAACTACACCGTCCTAATTCCACAAAGCAAAATCTGTACCAGAATGGTTTGAGCAAAACAATATCAAGGTACTTCAGTGGCCAGCTAGATCACCTGATCTGAATCCAATTGAAAATGTTTGGACTGTGTTGGACCAAAAACTTACCAAAAAACCAGTAACTTCATCTGAAAATCTAAGAGAAAATTAAAAAAAGTTCTTTACTGATTTGACAGTTGAATATTGTCGTAAACTTTTTGATTCTATACGAAGTTCATTATGCATAAATATTCATTATGCATAAAAAATAAAGGTGGTCACATTCCTTGTTAAGGTTCGACCTAAAACAACTTCAAACCAAAATGTGCTAAACTTATGAGCAGCTTTTTTTTTCAATAATAATAAATATAATTTCTTCCAAAAAACTTAATATATATTTTTCATTGTTTTTATTTAATTTTTTCTTTTAATATGTTCTAAATATCCTAAAAAAATTTTCTTTTATTGATTCTGCTGCATGCTAAACTTTTGAGCATTATTGTGTGTGTGTGTGTGTGTGTGTGTTTGTGTGTGTGTATAAGTATATATATATATATATATATATATATATATATATATATATATATATATATATATATATATATATATATATATATATATATATATATATATATATATATATACAGGGCTTGTGAAGAAAATCGTCAAGCGCGTTATATCGCGCTCGTAAAATTAGAATATGTTTTCATCGGGCGTGATTATGTGCGCTCGAGATAACGTCGGCGAGCGCAATCATGAAAATTGCTAAAGGCGATACTCATAAAAAGCTTTTTCTTTTTTATATCTTTTTTTATTTGTTACATTATTCTTTCGTCAAAAAATGTTTGAATTAGTATCACATTTATGAAACTACTTCAACGAAAGAGATTTTTTTACTTCCAAACTTCTTGTTTATTGTCAGATCGCGATTTTATTTTTAACTATTTATGTTATAAAAAAATAATATCAAACAAAAACGCAACATCTTATTGATTTAGTATTGAAGTATAATTAAGTGACTTAGTTTTGCTTCGTTGTTTTGATATATGTATTTTAAAATCTTACTTTGTAAACTTAATTAACGGTTAATGGTTTTTATATTTCTTGATATTTTTTATTTAAATTAATTATTTAATTTTTTTCTAAAATTTCTTTTTTTAATTACGTTTTTTTATCATAAAAATATAACACAAGAATAATTTGAAATAATAATAAATAAGAATAACTTTTCATTTAATAAATATTGACATCGTTACTTAGTTTTCTTTTCGAATGTCCTTAATTGCGAACATTCTAAACAACAGAATCGTTTTAAATTTGAGTTAAAATAAATAATAGTTAATAAAAAATCTATACTATGAACAAAAACTAATTTTAAAAATTGCTCTATTATTAATATTTATTTTTATTATAAACGATGTGTGGAATATTACAAACAATAAATCAAATAAATTTTACTTGATATTTTCAAAAGATTAAAAAACTCCGCAGTTTTAATTTTCTTATAATGGTTTTCTAATTTTCTATTCTTATTTTGTTTGCGCCTTTTTGTATTTGCATTGCGTTTCCACGTGCACACTCCATTATTGAAATTAGTGACGATTAACGACTTTAAACTGCTCATTCATTACGTTAGTGCAAAAGAGAACGACGTTGTGCTTTTTATATTTTATATCAGTTGTTTGATAACAGAATATCTTTAATAAAAAATATTTTTTAAATATTTTATGAAAATAAAAAAATAATCTTGAACTATTGGACAAGCGTTATTTTATACGCTCATTATAAGCTGAACGAGCGTTGTTTATCGCGCCTAGAACGTTTGAAAATACCGTTTACGGGCGCGTTGATCGCGCTCGCTTCATCACAAGCCCTGTATATATATATATATATATATATATATATATATATATATATATATATATATATATATATATATATATATATATATATATATATATATATATATATATATATATATATATACATATATGTATATATATATATATACATATATATTTACTTATATATGTATATATATATATATATATATATATATATATATATATATATATATATATATATATATATATATACATATATATATATATATATATATATATAAAATTCAGAATCTTTGTTTTATTGTTATTTATTTATATTTATTTTTTTTTCTATTATTTATTTAAAGTTTTATGTTTTGGACTGATTGGGGAAAACAACCACGTGTTGAACGTGCTGATATGGATGGAAATAATAGATTGATTTTGCGTAAAACAGAAATAATAGGGCCTAATGGTCTTACTCTTGACCTTACTACAAAGTAAGATATTGATTTAACTTATAGAAAATAATTACTTTACTTCATTAACATTGAAAATTTGTTAAATATATTTAGTTAAAACTTAGTTTTAGCTAAATACATTTAGTTTTTACAAAAGTATATTTAGTTTAAACAAAAAGTTGAGTTTTTGTGAACTTAAGACGGTTTTTGTGAACTCTAGAAGTATTAAAACATGTTTTGTTATGATTTGCATTTATTTTAAGATCAAAATTATAACTGTAATTTTATATATAAACTATAATGAAAATAAATTACAAATAAAGTATATAAATATAGTTTAATATTACATAATATTTAATATTACAAAGTTATATAATATTACAAGGCATTGTATATTTTATATATATCAATACTTATATATATAAGAATAAAACTATTTATATATATATCAATACTTATATATAAAAGGGTAGTTATAATTTTAAAATAATCAATTACAAATATTATAATATTACAACCTTTTTTCCCCCTTAGAAAAGTCTACTTTGCTAATGCTAGATTAGACATTATAGTTTCCATGAACTACGATGGACTTAACCAAAAAACAATTCTCAAACAAAACATTTTGAAACATCCTTTTGGCTTATCGGTGTTTGAAGACTATGTATATTTTTCAGAATGGACTCCAAGCTCTATAAGAAGGGCAAGTAGAATTAGTGGTGGTCAAAAATATTTTTTTAATGCTTCATTAGTTAGACTAATGGCGATTCAAGTTGTTCATCCAGCTAGACAACCCATAAATAACTTTTTCATTAACTACTGTCTTTCACACAAACGCTCACATTTATTTGTTCTGAGACCGCAAGGATATAATTGCAAATGCCCCTATGGAATGGAGCTCATTGATGCTTATACTTGTATCGGTAAATTTAATTTTAAATTAAGATACATAAAAAAATAAATTATATTTCCAATACTTGACTAGGATAGGGATAGTATGAAGAAATGAATAGAAACTGTTATTATTATGTTTATATGATAATGTTGATTTAAAAACAAACAAGAATATAGCTATATAAGTCTTATGATATACATTTTTTTTTTTAAATTTTTTAAAAAGATTTTGTTTTTTAAAGTTATTTTTATTTATTAAAGATATCAAAGAAGTTTTGATTTATGCAAGTTATTTTTATTTATTAAAGATATCAAAGAAGTTTTGATTTATGCAAATTATTTTTATTTATTAAAGATATCAAAGAAGTTTTGATTTATGCAAGTTACTTTTATTTATTAAAGATATCAAAGAAGTTTTGATTTATGCAAGTTATTTTTATTTATTAAAGATATCAAAGAAGTTTTGATTTATGCAAGTTATTTTTATTTATTAAAGATATCAAAGAAGTTTTGATTTATGCAAGTTACTTTTATTTATTAAAGATATCAAAGAAGTTTTGATTTATGCAAGTTATTTTTATTTATTAAAGATATCAAAGAAGTTTTGACTTATGCAAGAAGAACAGAGATAAAAGGAATATCTTTAAATTCATCTGATGCAGTTGATAAAATTATTCCAATTTTGGGAGCTCAAAATGCTATTGGAATAGACTTTCACTTTCAACAAAAGTATATATACTGGACAGATGTTACTAAAGACTCCATCAGCAGAATATTTTTGAATGGTACCGGAAGGGAAGATGTCATACCATCAGGTTTTTTATTTTATCTATATATAAAAAGAAAAAAATTTATATATCTAAATTTTTATTTAGTTTAGGTTTATTTAAAACAATTTTTAACCAAATCTTTTGAAGTTTTCTAATTTATTTATGAAAAGTTGAATTTTCTCATCTCTCTGAGATCACTAACCACTCATTTATCATGGAAAATGAGACAATGGTTATTCACAATTTATTTTTTTTTAATCTATTTTCATTAGAAAGGTTAACACTGAATGGCATGGCAGTAAAAGCCTTTAAAAAAATAAATAATTTTTAACAAGTCTACCAGCACCTGATGGTATAGCTATTGACTGGATAGCTGATATTTTCTATTGGACTGATGCTGATAAAATTGAAGTTTCTCGGCTTGATGGGAAATTTCGAAAAGTAATTGTGTCAAAAGAACTTTCACAACCACGTGCAATTGTACTCCACCCTGTTAAAGGGTAAATTTATTATTAAATGTTTTTTTTTATAAAATTAATTTTTCTATTATTAATTATTTCATTTTTGTTCAGCGTTTCATTTTATTAACACAGTTAATTACTTAAATATTTGTTTTCAATATTGTATCTGTGTTTGTGCTTGTACATTGTACAAGCACAAACTGTGGAGTGCTGCTACATTGACTGAGGGTTTGGGATACGGCAGCAATCTTTTCATTCATTGCTCTTCATTTTCTTCTTTTTCTAAAAAAGCCATATCGATTTAGATAAGAAAAAAAAGTGAGCAAATGCTCACATTAATATGCTATAGTGAATGACAAAACTACAACGTCTTTGTTAAAAATAGATTTGTTTTATTGGGCAAACCAGCTTTCAACCAGCAAGATTGATGTTAGTTTTTCATTGAAGTATTATCTCCAGCAACTCAAGAGTAAGAGAAAGATTACTGATGTTCAAATTGACAAGTTCAAAAAGGAAATATGTGATTTTCTTGTCTCAATGTGTACTCATATTATTAAGAAAAACCCTTTAGCTTCACTAGTTGCTCACTGTCTGGTGTGCATTTCCCCATCATTTATGGTTGAATATCACAGAAAAGTGTGATTATTTTTTTGAAAAACTGTTGATAAAGCTTGTTACTTTCAAGAAAATTAGAGCTTCTGTTGGTGATTTAGCTAAGAAAGAATATTCCAGGTCTTGTAAAAGTGTGGTCGTTGATAACAAAGAAGTATTTTTGACTTTTGATAAAGATAAGGATTGTTTGGACTACTTTTTGTGAAAATACACTGGTTTAAAGATGTATGCAAATCTACAGCACATTTTCAAAATTGTCCTCACTTTATAGCACAGACAAGCTCAAGTTGAATGTGGTTTTAGCAGCAGTGAAAGTCTGATCAATGACAATATGTCCCTAGACAATATAATCGCTTTACGTTCAATCCAAGATTACCTCACATTTCACAGCTTCATGGCTCATGAAGTTGAAATTTAATTAAAAAAATTAAATTTCAACTTCAAAAAGACTAATTAGATTACTGCAAACAAGCAAGAAATCAGTACTTTGATGATCAATGTTCAAAAGCCCTGTCTGTAGAAAAAAAAGTGAAATTGGAAGCAAAAAGAAAAGTTATGGAAGATATTGAAATTGTCAATACTTAAATTTGACAGACATTATCTATAATTGAGAATTTAAAGAAGTCATCTGATGAAATTGGATTCCGTGCTGAAAAAAGAATAGCCTTAAGTTTAAGCCTTGAATATAAATGTTTTTTTAGTTTATATCACTAAATGTAATGTCATTATTTAATGATTCCTTTTCTATTTAGATGACATTAAAGCTGATATATCATAATCTAATGCATTAAAAAGTGCTGTTTGCGAAAAACAAGAGTTACAAGAGAAGCAATATGTTTAAAAAAAGAAACTTGTTAAAAAAAAAGGAACTTATATGTTGACGACGATGATATATATATATATACATATATATATATATATATATATATACATATATATATATATATACATATATATATATATATATACATATATATATATATATATATATATATATATACATATATATATACATATGTATATATACATATACATATATAGATATATATATATATATATACATATATACATATATATATATATACATATATATATATAAACATATATATATATATATATATATATATATATATATATATATATATATATATATATATATATATATATATATATATATATATATATATATATATATATAAATGTATATATATAAATGTATATAAATAAATGTATATATATAAATGTATATATATAAATGTATTTATATAAATGTATATATATAAATGTATATATATAAATGTATATATATAAATGTATATATAAATGTATATATATAAATGTATATATATAAATGTATATATATATATATATATATATATATATATATATATATATATATATATATATATATATATATATATATATATATATATATATATATATATTTATATATTCATTTATAATAGTTTATCTATTTATATTTAAAATTTATTGAAAAAAGAAAGATTCTGTTTTTAATGTAATTGTTTTCTCCTTACTTTTTCCATCAAAAAATTGTCTTTCGCGACCAAATCTCCTTAAATATTAGGAAAATATCTCCTTAAATCTCCTAAAATCCTTAATTTAAGCCCCATTCTCTTAATGATGCTCTTTTTCTTTTAGACAAGATCTAAAAACGCATTGTAAATGCAGTTGGACCTGCTTTAGCTGCCAAGCTCAAGCCTCTCTCCATTATCAAAAAGTTGCATCTCTTTCACTTTTCTAAATACTGGTTGCTGGTCAAAGGAACTATCATCTCTAGTTCCATCAACTAAAATTCAATCTTGCTTGTTTAATCAATCAGCAAGTCGCATTCTTTTACTGTATCTGTCCCTTTATGCTCTAAAAACTTATATTCACCTAGTTTTTTTGCAGACGCTTCAATGCTTTGGAACTCTCTCCAATTATCATGTTTTCCTGACTCATACGAACTTCCTTACTCATATGAACTTCCTGACTCATACGAACTTCAACTATTTTTATACAAGTCTCCTGTCAATTGTTTCCTTGATCTTTAACTCTATTCTTTGTTTTATGTAACTCTTAACTTAATAGTGGTTGTTTGCTGCCTTGTTGAGAGTGAATTAGAATTTAAAAAATATATATATTTGCAAATTTTAAAATACATTAAAAGTTATATAATATACTTTTTATCACTTAAATAGATAAATATGTATTATGTACTAATATACATAACTTAGTAGTATGTATATATAATTTATTTTTTAATTTTTCTGGTCAGTTTTAAACTTTATTTAATTTTAGATAAAAAAAATTTATGTACTTGAGGCAAGGTTTTAAATTTTTGCTACACATTGAAAGTACGTTTAAAAAATATTTTAGATTAGTGTTTTTTTTCCAACCCCGTTTTTTATTTCAAGACAAAATAAATTTATCTTGATTTCTTTAATCAATTTGAATATTAAGTTTTTTACTGTATTGGTATAGTTGTAGAAGCTTTATAAGAAGGTTGATCCTCTTTTAGTTCTGCACTTAACTTATTTCTCCACACAGTTGTGATTGCTTGTGTTTCGAAGTTAAAAAGTTATGAGGGTTGTGAAAATATAATTTTGTTAAGATGAATACAGTATATACATAAAAATCTTTAACAACTATGTTATAAACTATGTTGTATTTTAAAAAGGTTTCCCCAGCATCTCACTCTTAGCATTCATAATATCTTAATATAAGAAATTCATCAGCATGTTTTATTATTGATTTCTGACTTAACAGACACTGAATATTAGAAAGTCATTTGTATGTTTTATTATTGAGTTCTGACTCAATGTTTGGCTCAGTAAAATACTTGGCATTACAAGATTTTTTTTGTTTAAACATTTTTTTTTTTTTTTGAGAAACACAGTTGAGCATAACAAAGGCTAAAATTTTAATTTACATTTTAGAAAAATGGACTGATTGGGGTAGTAAAAATATTGAAAGTGCATCATTAGATGGTACTAATCGTTTAGTTCTTGTGAAAGACGGTATAGGGTATCCAAATGGTGTAGCAATTGATTATGAAACAGATAGAATTTACTGGTGTGATGCTCTTTATGACAAAATTGAATCAATTTTTCTTGATGGTTCTGATAGAAAAGCAGTTGCTATTAGAGCAAAATATACAATTTCTCATCCATTCGGAATTTCAGTGTTTAATGGTGATCTATATTGGACTGATTGGAGTAAAAGATCAATCTTAAGGTTTAATATGACATCTGGAAAAGTGACTGAAATGCGCACAAACCTTCTCAGCTTAATGGGATTAAAAATTTATCACAAAGATCAACAAAAAGGTATTTAAATATATTAAAATTTCTTTTATTTTTGAGTTTAAATTTTAAGTTTATTAATTTTTTTAAATTTATTTCAAGTAAAATATTTGTTTTTATATTATGTTAAATATTTGTGAAATTAAGAACAAAATTGTGTGTGACTTGTTTTTATTATTATTCATTATCATTCATCTTCATCCAAAAAATAGTTGTGAAAATAAAAATTTTTTCATTTGATTTACAACAAGTACTTTACTTAGAAGCTAAAAACAATATTTACTAAAACTTTTTAAAATTCAATTTAAAAAAATTTAAGTACAATATAATGAAATAAAATTTTCTTAAATATTTCAATACAATTTAAAAAAGTGTAACTCCGTATTATTTCAAAAAGATCTTCAATTTTTTAATAAAACTTGGTTTGACAGGATAATTGGTAAACTTAAGTTAATTGTAGCCCGAAATGATTTATTTCTTTAAATAACATTTAGACAAATGTACATACGGGGCAAATAAAAAAATGATACTCGAAACGAAACAAGACTAAGAATGGTTTTAACATTGGAACGAATTCAATATAAGTACTAATATCATCAAAAAACTCTCAATTATTGAACAAAAGATAGCTGTTATTAAAGTATTCAGAGATCTATAGTTAAGAAGTACTTTACTAGAAGAGCAAAAACCTTGGAAAAAAACTATTGCTTAAAAACTAGTTTAACAGTAGAACAAACCCCTTGACCTGCCAATTTGATATTCATTATTAAATAAAATGACAATTTAATGTGATCATATGATAGTACTGAAAGTAGATTATCAACATGTTTTATTTCCTCAAAATTGTTGTCTCTGCGGTTCCAACAAATGTATTAACCATTATATTAAACGTATCTTGAATCTTTTGTTAGATCCAAGGCTATAAATCAGTTTTTTGTTGTCCTAAGAATGTCGGAATGTAGGCGAGGGGACTGGGAGGGGAGGTTTTATAAAAGAAATATTTCTTATAATTATAGATATGTGAAACCCCATCATTAAAAATAAATAAACATGAATAAACTTTAAAAAGTCTTGATTAAAAACACCACCATCATATGTTGTTGCCAAGACTACTATTTTGCATTTCAGTTCACAAGTAATGAAAAAACTTCTAATAATATTCCATATGTTGCAAAACTATTTATTGTATACTTAAACGGGTTTGCTATATTGCGAATCAAATTTTAGAACCTTAGCTGTCACTGCATCATTTTTTTGCAAAGTCACATTGTTTAAATCAGTATTACCGAATTCAAAAAAATCTATAATTTGTCTGTGTGTTTTACATACCCTATAATATAGTTAAATCAAAAAAATTTTTTTTAAATACCTGCAACAGATACATTTTAATTTCAGTTGATTGATATAAACTTGCTGAAATTTTTTTTTTGTGGAGATTACTACTTCTATGTACAATGACGTACTATTCAAGTCCGCCTCTAATTTAAAACTTTCATATCACCCTTATTTATATTTACCTCACAGAGAGAACCGCTAAGGCTATACAATTTGGTTCAATAGTTCTTTCGCCAAAAATTTTAGCTCTAATAAAGGAAAAAATTTTCAATCTTAATTGATAAGCACTTCTTTAAAATTTATGAACTTCATAAATTTTTTGCAAAAGCACGTTAAGTAAGACACAGCTGGATGCCAAATATTAAATCTATTTTAAATGCCAACAATCGTCACATAAACAAAAACATTGAACTGCCACTTCCTCAATTAGAAGTACCTGCCTAATACCAAACTAATGCTTATAAAAACAAAGAGTATACTAAGCTACCAATAATCCTGCTTACAGTTTTATAAATAAATTCTGCATCGGTATAAGAAAAACACTATTTAAAATTTGATAACCCAACAATATAAAATAGTTATATGTTACTATGTAGAAAAAAGACAGTGAACTATCAAAGGAAGTTAGGAAACTCTGTAAATTTGAACCTAGCTGTTAAATAGAAAAAAGTTAAACAGTTTAATGCTTATAACTCTATCAGAAAATCCTTTAAAATCTGTTTTTTGTGATATAAAAAAGTGTACCAGCTGGTTTATTTAAAACAAAAGTTAAAACCTTTTTTCATCGCTTTCATGAACGCCATGAAATATCCTTAAAACTTGCATTACTTTGTGTTAGCAGTGAAGCTTTAAAAACAAAACACTTTTAAAATTTCTAGGCGCACTCTTTAACAAAAACGTAACTTGGGCAGATTATATGCATTAACTTGAAGGTAAAATCTCAAGAAAGAGTGACTTTTGTTAAATCAAACTTATTGAAAATTGTTATACTTCTCTTTTATTCATTTTTGAACAAAAGAGAAATATAGCAATTACACAAACAAAGTTTGGTGTAATTACTATATTTCTCTTAGAATTTAGAAATTAGAAAACCCTTTAATAAAAAAAATCATGGTGATAGAGTATTATCTAATGTAGGCCGTTTTACACACTCCAAAGAATTACTTGTAAAGCTGAATGTACCAAATGTTTACTAACTTAACTCTTGTCATCATTTAAGTTTTATGTTCATAGTTATTACTTAAGTAACACTTAACATTTTTTATTCGTTATTCATTATAAATAAGCACAGATACTTAACCAGATACATAAAAAAACACTTACATTCAGCCTAAAAGATTTTTGTCCGCTACTTAATTTTCAATATCTATAAGACGACCAAAAGTATGAAATAAAATTCGATCTAATAAACTTAAAAACTCTTGAAACTTTTAACGAACTTAAAACTAAATTTAAAAAAATGCTTTTGGTTAGTGGCTGAGTGCGTGACTTCTTTTGAAGTTATCTGGATGGTACAGATAAGAGTTTCAGTTATTTTCAAAGTTTGTCTTGGTGAACCAAATATAACTTTGGCTAAATCATGCTTAAATATATATAGAGAAAGTGGGGGCAAAACTACATATCGAGGCACATCCGTTATTTCGTCCAGAAAAATATTTTCTAATATGTCGAAAATAATACGTCGAGAAAAAAATTTTCTAATACCAACATAACTTGCGTTTGTAAAACAATTACCGTCATTATTTTATGTCAATAAAAAAAACTAGTTGCATTTTTGAGAAGTTATGCATAATTTTCTAATTTTTATAAAAATACTATGTTTCCATCATATTTTTCCAAACCTTTTTTTTGTGGAATAAGCAAAATTTGATTTTAGTATTCAAGATATGTGTTATCAGCGTTATTTCATCATGTGAAAACTATTTTTGATATCAACATAATTTAATAAAGGAGCAATCAAACTGTATTCTTTCTAAAATAAGTCCTCTGATTAAAATATAAAGCAAAAAATGTAAACTATGATCTTATTATATTTATTTATTTCTAGTAATGGTTTTCAAAAAAAAAACAGCAACAAAATCAACAGATAGACTCAGCTGTGACAGTTGTGAAAAAAATGTACCACGGAAAGTGTACCACTAACGATTTTTATGAGAATGCAGTTATGCCTCACAATGCACAGTGGGCCAGGTATATGGGAAGTGGTGGACAAAACCTAATTATTACCCAATTGGTCCACAAACCTATTTAGATATATAAATAATCATTATATATGAAATAAGATTTATTTTTAACAAGAATATTTTAATTTTTAATAAAATAAAAGACATTTAATTGGCTTAGGTAGTAAAAATATATTTTTTTCAATATCAACCTTTTTTAAAAATCAAACAACAAATTGTGTTTAGCTACAAAGAAAAAGAAGAAGGTGGAGCTGATTCCCTCAGCAAAGCCAAAACTTCACTGGGGTATTTTTTTAAACTCTTACCATTTTTTTTATGACACTTTCTTAATGATGTTATGACAGGATCACTAGATACAAGTAGCCTGTTAACTAGGTCACGATTTGTGTCAATTCTGGAAGTCTTTCTACTGAAATCTTCCCTAAACTTTTTAATATCCTTGTTACAGGCCTCTTGGGCCTCCTCTGACATCAGTCCAATTGGCAAGTACTGTCTAGCAATGATGGCATGGCCATGAACTAAAATTTTGTGTACTGATTGTGCCATGTAATACCAGGAATACTTAGATATGTAAAGTTTAAGAGCAGTAATACAGAACTCTTTAAATTTGACAGTGTCAATTTCAAATCCAGATGATAAAGTGACTAGTACTATGTAGAAAATAAAAGAGTTTCATCTACTTTCAAAATTTTGGCAGTTGATTGATAGTTTGCAGGCTCGTCGGGCAGTGTTACCATCATTACTGGTACCTACAAATTGTATATATGTGATAGTTAACCTGATGATTTATATAAAAGTATTTATGTAATTTCACTTACCAGATCCTCCACTTTTTGGGAAATCCACAACTAGTCCCATTTGGTTTATAAATTCTGTCTGTATACGTTTCTTCACTTGCATAACATTTTCTTTATCTTCTATAGCTCTAGACTGCCACTTTTGAGTTTCTAGTTTATATCCAATATGCAATACCATCTCAAAAAACCTAATCCAGGCATGCAGGCTAGAAAGACCATATTTCAATTCTAAATTATTAGAATTTTCCAATTTCAGCACCATTTCTAAGTTATTCATGTTTTTTGGAGACACACCACACACAGAGCAACACTGAGTTGAGTTAGTCACATGAGACAGAATAGTTTGAATTTTGCCATCAATCATGGTCAGTTCAATAATACTTTTGACAACCAGTTCCTTTCCATTAAAAGTAAAATTAAAAACACCACATTTTTTGATTTCAGATTCTAAATATTTTGCTTCTTCTATAACAACTGCTTTGCTTTCATTTTGAAAAGAAAATCTTATTGGACGACAATATGCAGTAGATGATGGCTTTTCATTTCGCCATAATAGTACTTTTTTGTTATTAAAGAACCCACTGAGTTCTAGTGGTGCTAAGCAGGTAATGAACACAGATTCTTCTTTTTTTAAGTTACGATCTCCAGCTTCCTCACTACTAATTTGCTTGTACATGCTTTGCCCAGTAGCCCCATCAAACCCAGCCTTGCAACGCAGTCAACCGGGTCAAACCATCTAGCATTGTGCTGATCACAGGAGCTTGCACCTCACAAAGTCTTTTTACTGTATGTTTTAATATTTCTTGTAGTGGTACATGTGCTAAATAATCATCAACAAAGATGTTCTCTGGATAGCACTTAGCTTTGGACAATCTTATGTTGTTGTATGTAGGATATATATGGCAGTCACGTTTTTCAGCTCCATTTCTCATAAGTTGGTAGGTTGATTTTGACATGCCACCATCTATAATTAATGCCAGACCTTCATCAGGTGTATACTTTTTAAATTGACTAGAAGGTTCTGATATCTCAGCAACTTGCTTGGCAGCCTCATAATTATACTCATTTCTTAATTTAAGCCTTGCTGAGTGGAGCAACTCATCACTAGAAAAATTATTTATAATATCATTAAGTCTTCTCCTTTTGGTTTTGTCAGAAGCAACTTTAAAGGAACAACTTGGTCTTCCACCAATCTTATGTAATTGACTAGAATTATCAGGCTTAGATATATTATTACTGTATGTAGATTTAAAGTCCTGAGTCAACCAATTTTTATTTTTACTCTTAAACTTTATGTTTCCTCGGTTTGCATCCTTCCATTTCTTTTGATAAACTTTTAAAAATGCAGCACACCCAGTAGAACCCAAATTCATAGAGACTAAAATAGCTTCTACAGACAAAGAAAATGATTTATCACTCGGATTTAGTTGGTCATGCCGTATACGGTTATGGACATCACTTATCTTCATATCAACTACAAAAAAATTAATTTAAAATTATTAGTGCTACCACTATAAACTAATATAACATGAATATGGCCATTATTTTTATTTCAGATATATTTAATTAGGCCAGTACAATAAGCACAACACCTAATAATGACAACAAACCAAAAAATAGCTTTGTCGCGAATAGCATTTTACAACAATATATATTTTTTAAATGTTTACCAAACCTAAAGGGGCAGCTATGAGCAGAATAAAACAGCACCAACAGGCTGTACATATATTGTATTAACTTATTCTAACATTAATATGCTGTTCCAGCAGGTTCTAAACTATATGAGCCACTTTTAACATAATATTTTTATACTATAAACAAGAATCTTACCTTTATATTTCAAAATAAAACTGTGACTTTAATACAAGACCTTGGAATTTGTTATGGTATTTTTTGAAAAGCTATCAAATTAAATTTTAATAATATGTCAATTAATTTCGCATATGTTAAATAATTTAAAAGTTATTTGTTGTTATAGTTATGTTGTTATGGTATATTAAAAAAAAAAAAAAAAAATTAATTCATCATTATATTCAATTGTAAATAATAATTGTACATTTATGATGTACAATTAAACTACAAATAATGTTTTAAACCATACATTATGCTCTTATAAATATAATGTACTAAGTAGTTGGAAGTATTTCAAAATTTTTTTTTGAGGTTTTGTCTACCACCTGGCCCACTGTGCAATGGGGCCCAACTGTTTTTTTCACTAAGTATAATTTTTTTATAATAAATTTAATGAAAACGGATATATTTTTTTCTTAATTGCTGCAGTTCACAGCTTATTAATGTGACTAATGAAGTAAACTGTTAAAAAAGATTATTTCGTTTTTATTTTTATACTAGAAGAAAGCAACCCGTAATACGGGTTATGGTCGTCTGTTACATAATTAATTTATAGTGGCTGTTTTCCACAATATAAAGTTGCGAAACCTTAACAAAGACCCTTTTAGAAAAACGCCTTCAAATTGAAAAAATTAATCCATCTGTTAAAATAACATAAAAATTATGAGAAGGTAAAATAATTAACCAGTTATTTAACATTATTTGATTAATGTAAAACCGACATAGGTCATATTAGTGCAAGGCAGAACCATTTTCCACGACATTTTTAAGTTCAACGCAATACGTTTTTAGTTACTGACACAAAATAATAACACTTGATCATGCTTTAAATTGACGAAAAACTAAATCTAAATCCCTGTAATACTTTTTATAACATGAACTTTAATTAATTATTAAGATTAACATGAAGTTAATTTATACTATAAAGGAGTTATTAAATTTTTGTTATCCCCTTAATTCATTTTTCTTTAAATTGTTATCCTAAAAAAGTTAAATGCACACAGCTTAATAAATTTATTAAAAATAACTAAGTTTATTATTAATGACCAAGTAATTGAGTAAAAATACGTTTTAAACAAAAAAGATTTAATTTACAATCAAACATGAGAGTAAGAAGTTTAAAAAATATGTAAAATTTTTTAAATTTATCTTTTATATTGCATTAATGCGTCATATGAAAAACCTAAAATATAAATTGTAGCAGATAAGTAGACATAAAAGAAAAAAAAAATTGGAAAACAATTTTCCTGCTTTCGGTAGCCTATTGTCATACTTCAGTTGCTGTCATGATGCAGCTTGACAGTGTTGTTTAATGACGTTATTTCATGTTGGCTTTTAGTAAACATTAGTTTAATTTAAAGGACATCACAATAGATTTAAAATATTTTAATTCAAAAGCAAAATAAAAAATGCTTCAAGGAGCCGAACTATAAACTTTTAAGATGAAAAATCAAAACGAGATGTAAATAAATTGCATTTATATAGCTAAATATATTGTCTTGGCTTATAGTTAATTAAAAAAGCAGTGAGTTCAATAAATTAAACTACCAATTAACTATTTTTATCAATAGAATGTAGCATCATTATATTATGATACTTTCAGTATTTAACTTAAACCATGACGTTAGGTGCGTATTATGTTGAGGTGCACGATCTAAAGCCATTTGTTCTGCTCCTTCTCCAAAATACACTAATTGATTTCAGGTAGATGAACTTTAAGACGTATAAGAGTAAGTGACATATGACTTAATGGATACTTGAAAATTTGACACAACGCTTCAGTTGCACTAACATAAAGACAATCAAAAAATGTGTTTACTTCATCATGATTAATTTGTTTATTTATTAAAATATTGGCACAGCCGTTACCCTTGTATACACATATATTTAACAGCTTTAACAGATATGCAAGCTTTAACATTAATGTAAGCTTGATATTTCTTTGATAACCATCGATTGTATGGTACCAACCAGCGGTTTCCACATTTTCTTTATAATTGATAAATAAACCATTATCCACAGCGGTTATCCACATTTTCTTTATAATTGATAAACAAACCATTATCTCAACATCTATAGCGTGGATTATCATTACGAACTGCTACTGTGTTAGCATTAAATTGTTTAGGATAATTTTTGCTGCACACCCCATCTTTCCCGCAGGGAGAATTTGAGTTCAATATACCACATAGACAGTAAATTATGCAAGTTTCAACAACGTCATAAAGATCATAATAAACAATATGATCTTTATGACGAACCTAGAATTTCTGCAGATATCAAATTATTAATATCATGTGCTGTTTCCAGTCTATCATTATTTGCAAAGTGAAGTAAAAAATAAACCTGTGGCAAACCACGCTTTTGAAGTTCAATAATTTGAAAATGTGTTACAACTTTCCTTAATACACTGTGCTTAAAGTTATCATTGAGATGGTTATAAAAATTGAGTTTAAATACTCGAGTAACCAAGTCAATTCTATCATATGCCGTCTAACCTGGATTTAATATTCAGTTATCTCGCGCCTTTTTGGGTTGCAAGTGAAAGTAATAGCCATACCATCTTCAATAGCCGTAGCATCTTCAAAGTTTTCATTTAAAGCTCTAGGACTTCCAACATAAATTGATAGCAAAATTACAACACGCCATGGTCTAACATTATGATCATTTCTAAGGTTATTTACATCTTTGTGTAAGGTATCATACTGCTAGCTTCTCAGTTTGTTTAGGTTGTTTCTGAAGAAAGCAAGGCGCTGGCCTTCATTTTTAACATACGCATTAACAGCGTATTGCTGAAACAGTTTTTTGCCATAAAAGAGTGAAGAAAAAAATTTTCCAACTAAAAGTTTGTGATTGTAATGCTGAGATAATGTAAAATGATTTCTAACCAGTGTAGCACGTTCAGGGTTGTAAACTAATTGATTATGCCAACCAGCATCTCCTCTTGGAAAAAATAGAGCATAAACCATAGAATCGAAGTTGCCAGACATACTTGATATAGTTTTAAGAGGACGACCTTTTGGGTAAAAAACAACTTTCCTGGAAGCAGGTGATGCACCATCTTCACCAACAAACACAACTGCAACTTCATTATATAAAAAGGAAATTATAACGACATCTTCCTTCAAGTAAAGACATTTTGCCAACTGACACTGAGCAACCTTCAATAGCTGCTTGATGTATCTCTTCATCTTCCACTTCAGCCATGTTTTTTAATTCAAATGGGTTCTCTTCACTAATAATACTTTGCAATCGAAGCATTAAATCATTTAAGCAAAGATCATTACCACGTTGTTGTATTCTAAAGTCTACTGCTGCACGTGGATCATAGATGTATAGTTGACAATATGTCGGCGGAACATCTTGATTTGGCCTAAGATTTCCTAGACGATAAAAAACTTGACCACCTATTTTAAAACATGGCGGCCCATGATGTATGGGTTGAACTACATTAGCTTTAAATGAAGAAAAAGAAGAACAAGCATTATAATTTCTATCATACTTTAAAAATATCAGATTGGCATTTCCATCTTCATAGTTTTCTTATAATAAATTTTGCAGAAATGGTGAAGATTGCGACAAAACTACCTTTCTATTATGACAACATAAAAAATGCGTTTATAAGGAAATTTCTTAGCACCATAATACTGACATATATATTTTACCTCTTGCTATACATTGGATTCTTTCGTATTTAGCAGCATTTCTAGCATTTTATTGATTAATAATTTCATCTCGTCTATCTCTTTCATTTCTGCGACAATTTTTTTTAACTCGCCTAACCAAGCTCTCCTCATTTGGGTTCGAATTATTTGCTGCTTGCCGAGTAGCATTTCTAGCATTTTGTTGATTAACAATTTCATCTAGCCTAAACCTATCTTTATTATTTCTGCGACGATCAACTTGTCTATTAACATTTCCATTTTCTAAACAAATATCTGCTTCTAGCCTAATATCATCCATTTGAACTTCACTTTTAATTGAAAGTAGTAACAAAAAATCTTAAACGAATATCGAAGATTGTGATCTTTCCTATATAATTTTTTTTCTAATCTAAAATAGCACACGCAAATAATTTTTATATATAACAAACTGTCATTTAAAATAAGTTATACAATAATCTTATAACTTTAAAAAGTATATATATCAGCTAGGGGATGTTTGAAAAAAAAAACTTAGGAAATAATGATAAAAAATTATTAAAAACCTGCAATTCTAATAATAAACTTACTGCTAACACAGAAAAAAACAACAAAAAAAAAAACGTTGTAAACCCTGTCTTGCAAACTTCAATATTATTTCTTTAAAAATTTATCAGTAAACGTCTTTAAAAAATTGACAAAACTTTACAATATTTTGTTGTTCTATACCACATAAATACATGATCTGATAAATCTAAAATAAAAAATGTAACGAATAAGTAAATAAATAAGAAAACCATTACATACAAAAAATGAAAATCAATGTACCTTATAGAAAAAAGCTGATATGACTTACCAGAGTAGTAGTTGTTAAATATTATTATTTCATGTTAGCTTTAAGAAAATAATTTATTCTGGTACATCATGGTTCTAAAATATTTATAGCAAAATCACGTAATGAACAGCGCTATAGACAAAAAATCAAATTGAGATAAAATAAATTGTATATATGACAAAACAATTCGCCATGGCTTTTAGTTTATAAAATAATTTGGAAAAAAATAATTTGTATTGGTTTTAAGTTTTTAGTTTTATAAAACAAATTGTATATATGGCAAAATAATTTGTTTTGGCTTTTAGTGAATAATTAAAAGCAGTGATATTTATTAATAACATTGTTAACAATAGACACCAAGGTAAAGGTATGCCAAATGTCTATCAACTCAAAATATAATAAAAATACAACATCGTAACAACAGCACGCAACAATAGCACACACTATAAGTTAATATAATATGCATATAACTTTAGTAACATAATATTCATAAATAACAAAACATAAGTGAAAACATTAGGCAAAATGTTATCAAAATACAATATTATGTAATTTCAGAATAATTATTAATAAAGTCTTGAAAACACCTAGACCTAATACAGTAACAATGTAACACTAAATACTGCCGTGTAACCCACTGCTCTAACTGCATCACTTGGCTGGCAAGGTTTAATAAATTACATAAGATTTTTAACAGAAATACCATTAAAGTAAGTTATAGTTCTACAAAAAATTTAGAAAGAATTATAAAAGGCCACAACTACACGTTAATTAATAAAAATGAACATATAAAAGAAAAAAACACTGATTATTGTAATTGTAAACAAAAAATAGATTGCCCTCTAAATGGAAAACGCTTTTCGAAAAATGTAATTTACAAGTGCATTGTTTCCTC
>NC_088934.1:11037500-11045000 GCF_038396675.1 Hydra vulgaris | reverse complement strand
AAAACAAGAATTGTTTCTTAAAACTTTAAAAAAATAAAACCCCCAAACATAAAATATATTGTTAAACTTAAAAACGAAAAAAAACAACTTAAATTTTTAGATATTTCTATTACAAATACAATGAACGAATTTAATAAATTTCAAGTACATCGTAAGGATGCGATAACAAATGTTCAAATAAAATCAAAATCTAACATCAGCCCAAACATAATTGCTGGCGTCTTTAAAGGATTTATATGTAGAGCAAAACAAATCTGTTCTCAAAAACATCTCTCACAAGAAATTGATTTTCTTATTGATACATCTTTTGAAAACGGGTATAACAAAAGTTATCTTATTAAATAATCAAAAACTAATATGACCGCGTTTTAAAAAACACTACATTTAAACATAAAGATAAACATTTTGATAAACTACCTTGGATACCTTTTCCATAACCCTAAATTCTGAAGAGAATTTATAAAACAAAACATCAGAGTTATATTTATTTATAAAAATACAAAATGGTTGAGTTCAGGAATTACGAAACATTCTCGAACATCCCTTAGTACTTTTGATTGGCTAAGTCCTAAGACTTTTGCAGTCATTCCAGAATGCAGGATGAGAAAAATCAGAGAATCCCTGGAGATAAGTAAAGCAAAAGATGGTTTTTTATACTTTACGCATTTTAATGTCTTTTTTTGAAACAATTGGTTTTATATTATTTTGTAACGTTTTTTTCATTACCTGATGAAGCAGACCACAATAGGTCAGTGAATGTATATATATATATATATATAATATATATATATATATATATATATATATATATATATATATATATAGTTTTGGATAGAATTAAAAAAATTGTTTTAAACATCGGTTGATAAATATGGTTTAAAATTCTTAAATAGCAATAGTATTTAGACATTATATTTAATATACATTATTGCACAATATATTATTAGGACTGGCTAAAATATATATAAACATCTTACAAACTAAAACTTTTTCTTTTAATGGCGTTAAGGAAATTTTTTGTTAAAATGTTTATAGTATTACTTATGTTGTTTTAATATTCATTTAAATGGTTTGTATTTATAAAATAACATTTATATGAAGTTTTTTAGGCAGTTTTAAACTATTTTGTTTCTTTATGAGATATTAGCAAAAGTTTTTTGTTGCTCATAATTTAATAAACGTTTGGAAATGAGTTATTTAAGTTAATTTTTAAGTGCGTTTCTCACTGACTAAATTACTGCTGGAGTAATGTAAAGTAAAGCATTAAAAGTTTTGAATGCAAAAAGTTTTTTAGCAATAATGACATCATTTAGAAACAAATTACTAAATAAATTTTTTAAACCAGTAATGAAATATTTTTTTTTTAGAGTCGATATCTCAGCAAACTTTGTATTCAAATAGACTTATTACGACTCTAAAAACAATATCTAAAGAATACATGGTATCACTTGAAATGTTTTTAACTTCTTCTTTTTCCTATTGGACTAACATCGTTCATTTTACTATAGAAGGTGATTCTATAGTAAAATGAACGATGTTAGGTGATCTTAATTATGGAGACAGAAACTCAGGCCTTTTTTTCACGATTATATATTGCAAATTTGCTCACCCGTTAATGGTATTGCACCTTATTGCGTTTACTCAAAACCACTTGAGCTTATGAAATGGACAACGGTTAAAATAAGTCAATTATTTTATAATGGGTACTACAACTATACTGTTCAAATAAATAACGAAACAATCAGTACATGTATAAATAATTATGCATTAGATTTTACACATGTCAAACTTTACGCCAGCGAACCGTGGGTACAAGCTTCACCTGGATACATAAGAAACCTTGTTGTAAAAAATGCTTGCTCAGGTAAAAATTTGATTTTTTTATATTTAGGAGTGAATAACTTAATTATGGTTTCTTTTTGATTATATTGTTAATTAAAATTGTTTGGTCTAAAGTTTTATAAGTTGTCTACTTTGTAATGGATAACATTTTACAGGCTATGCTTGCAATATAAACGAGATTGGTTTACATTTACGGTTTAATGAAATGCCTTTTTTTGATTGTTTGATTATTAAGGTGCTCAATTAACATTTTTATCACAGAGCACCGAAGATAAGAATTTAAATAGGAAGTTTACGCTTTACCAATTACCCCCCCTGTCCAATATTGCTTATGTGTTCAAGCCGGCTTTTAATCTTAGACCTCTCAGTTCTGAGTCAAAACTCTTACCAATGCGCCACGGCTGCAATTGACACGTGAATCTTTTCAAGTGTACAAAACCAAAAGTGTTCAGTTAAATAAATTTTTCAAATAATTTTTAAAATAAATTTAGTATTCAGATTCTTAATTATTTAATTTTTAACATCATTTTAAACATAAAACCCTTAATTAAAATACTTTATTAAACGCGAGATTTCAACTCAGAGACTTTTGGGAAACAAACACAAGATAATAACTTAATGATTTTTAAGTAAAACAAGTAAGAAAGAAAAAGTGAAGCGGGATGATGTTTGGCTACCTAAAAAAGCCGCGTGGGTGAAATAAAATGGAATAATGAATATCCTAAACTAAAAATACACAGTCATTTTAGCAATAGGTTTTATATTAGCAAAATAATTTTATTTCAATAAAATGCCTTGCGATACAATACATATAGAAGTTTAAGGTTAGCGAACGGTTAAACTTTTACTATAATTTCAATTTAATGTTTGCATAAACTAATTTTTGGTACTTCTCGATATCGATATTTTTCTATCTGTCGAGCCGATAGATTTAGTAATTACAACAATGTCACCTAAATATAGCCAAAATGAAGAAATCGTATAATAAGTAACCAAAATAGCTAAAAGTAAAGTAATTGTAAAATAAACTAAAAAAAGTTAGTAATAAGATTAAATAAGAAAGTAATAGATTTTTCTCTTATACATTAATTAAGTAAAATATATATTTACGTATTATAAGTAATACCAAAAAAAAAAGAAGTATAAAAAATAAAAGAAAACAACAACAAAAAACTCATCAAGTGTATATATATACACTTTATCAGGTTTTTTTTTTCGTTTTCTTTTATTTCATATATGAATTTCTATATCAATAAAATTTCTTAGGATGCAATATAAAAAGAATATCTTACGTTGTTTATCTAATAAATCACAACTCGTTGACCCCATAATAAGATTAGATAATCGTGTTGCTTTCGAAAAAATACTCTCAATGAAATACTCCATATAAAAGTTATAAAATATATTAAGTTTCTTGAACTACCATAAAAAAGATAAAAGAAAAATCTTACGTTTATCCAATATTTCACAAGTTATTGACTCCATGATAACATAACATAATTGTGTTGATTCAAAAAACACCATCAATGAATTACTTCATATAAAAATTACAAAAACATATTCCAATTGTCTTGAAACTATAAACATGTTGTGATCTACACATATGTAACTATAAATATTCTATATTTCAATACATTAAACACGTTTAACTTGCATAGGAATAAAGCAAAAGCATAAAAGAAAATCATCATTATTATTTGATGTCTTCCTGTGCTAACACTTGATACTACTCGACCTCTGATTTTATTGCAATCTTTTTCTCCTGAGGGTATGCCAGGTGATTTATAAGTCATTTAAACAGTTTTGCACCTAACTTCTTATAATAGATAGAAATTAAAGAACAAAACTTACATTAAAAAGTAGCAATATATTTATATATTATAACTTATCTATATTGTGTTTTTTCATTTATAGTATAAGTAAATAATATAAATATAATTATTTCATGTATATATATAAATACATAATTATAATTATATGCATATCATTTACTTATACTATAAATGATATAAATATAAAACAAATAATATAAAGTATAAATGATTTGAGATCATTAGTATAACATTACCAAGTCATGGGTTATACCTCGTTGAAATATAACATTTGCCGAATTTTATAACCTGTGACAATATTTATTTATTGAATAGTATGACCTATGATAGTATAATCTAAATAATATAGTATAACTTATGACAATATATTACATAATATCATAGTATTTTATTTTATTTTAAAAGTAAAAAAATATTTTTTGAGGATCTCAAATCATTTATACTTTATAAGATAATGAAATAAATTTGATATATATATTTTCTTTTTATGAACATTAGTATCACATGCAGCAAATAGGTTTGATAGAAAGGCGATCGTTTGAAGAGAACTCTAACTAAATAGCATAAAAATAATTTTATTTTGCTTTTGTATGCGTAAATTGTAAATAAATACAGAAAAATTAAAATTTGAGCTATTTATCCGGATCTAGGCTTAAGTTTTCTTTTGTAAAAAAGTTTTTTTCTGATAAGTTGTTTACTTAAATAACTTATGCGTGAAAAAAAGACTTAAGGAACTACGTCAAAAGCAATAAAACATTTCGTTTAGACTTTATAAAAAGCAATGAAAAACGGATTTAGAAAAACGTCAATTCACAGCTTCATATGGACGTTTAAAAAATCAATAAAAAATGTTTTTGTAGGATCCTTAAAATTCGTTCACAAAACGTTTGTAAAAAAACGTCCGGTTACCGTTTCATATGGACGCTTAAAAAACCAATAAAAAACGTTTTTATGGGGCTATTAAAAAAAAGTTCGCAAAACAATTTTGTGCCCACTGGGTAGGCACGCAAATGTTGTCATTATATTTAAACAAATACTCGTGCAATATCGCATGTTGACTAACATTGGCTAAAATACCAAAAATTGTACTAGTATTGCCTTTTATATGCCACTTTGGATATAGTCTTTGTGTGGATAGATATGATTAGCACTGTGAACCAGATTCACCGCCATCGTAAGCTGTTCCCCAGATATGAATTTTTTCTAATAAAGTTTAAGTAACTTTTACATGTTTTTTTTTTTTAGAAATTTCCCTTTTTTATATTTTTTAAGAAATTTCTTTATATAGAGAATATTTTTTTAGAGTTGACAATTGTGCATTGTGTGAGAGATCCTGCTTTCTGTAACCTTGCAAAAAGAAAACTCTCAGCTTATTAGATAAAAACTGCAGCAACTTTCCCCTTTTTGTAAAGAACTTAAAAATGCCACACTTTAAAAATGTTTAGATGAAAGACTTTTGTGCAAACAGGATGATCCTAAAACTCATCTTGATGAGTATCTAGTTTTTGTTCTTGAGCTCAGTTTTATAATAGAGATAGTAAGTAAACTTGCAGTGCCACTTCATAGCTTATTACCTTTTTTGAGAAGTCGTTAAACATAAAGTGCAATATGTTTTGAGGATAGCAAGGTGAAGTATTTGATGTAAACAATGCAAGCATGTACCTAAAGTTAGTGGATATACTTAAGAAAGGTATTAAAAATAATAAAAAATACAAATTATTTCTAGTTTCAAACTGTCTTGGAAAGTTTAAGTGCCCTTTAAAAAGCAGAAGTCTTATGTAGATTTAATTATGTGTGTGCATGACACATTCGAAAATGTTGAGCTTAGTCTTAAATCGAAAGTTTACATAGCAGTAAGACATATACTTGATTTTTTTCTCATTTTCCTAGCTGCAGCCTTAGAGTTTAAGGTGAGCAAACAGGAAATGCTATTTATTTTGAGTTCACAAAGCATGGAATAGATACAGGCGTAGAATTAATCCATTTAACTTTCACAAAACTGCTAAATTCCAGTGTCGTGAAATTTATATTTAAAATATTTAATAGATTAAATAACTTTATGATATACTAACGTATATATGTATTCAAATGTATATGTATATATATATATATATATATATATATATATATATATATATATATATATATATATACATATATATATATATATATATATATATATATATATATATATATATATATATATATATATATATATATATATATATATATATATATATATATATATATATATATATATATATATATGTATGTATGTATATATATATATATATATATATATATATATATATATATATATATATATATATATATATCGCGAGGTTAGAATTATTTTGTTCTAACTCCATGTTTTTCCGAACTGAGAAAATCTAATTCAAATTTTTAAAAGGACCAGTAGACCACTTAAACATAAAAGACGTAAACAAATTAGATTCATATTAATTTCCCATACTTGCTACCACAGTTTAAAAGTAAATACTTCTAAAGATATAATGTGCAGGTATCTTAATTACCACACCCTGATTCGGAGATAGAACAATATAATACACACTTATTTTATAAAATACAATATTATTTTGTTCTATCTCTATTCTTTATATAAAAATATAATACAAATTAGTATTTTGTGAACTGTTTGGCATATCTCTGTTTTAATAAAATAAAATCTTACTTTAACTAGTAAAAAAACTTTATAAATGCAAAATTTATAAAGTTTAATTATCTAAAGTATGTACCAAGAATTTTACAAAAAAATAAAATATTTGGTTGAAATAAGCTCCAAGAACATATTATCCAAAATACATTTCACTGTGAAATGAATTTCAAAGATTAAATTCAGCTAAGCACATCTGGTTAATTCATTAAAAACAACAATTTTAATAAGAAGCTCATTTAACACCATAACATAAACATAAAACATAAATATTTTGACATAAATAAATTATTTTAAAATACTATTAAAAAATTTTATGTCTACAGCAGGCATATACTTGAACATACTTTGAAGGTCCTTAGCTTTATCATTAGAAATTTGAGCACACTGGTTTAAGACAGAAGCCATTGATACAACTGCAAGAGGTCTTGCCACAGCTAATGAAGATCGTGGGTTGTTAGGAAGACGCTTAATTCGTACTTCTGAACCAACATCAGTAAATGACTTTCTGTAGTATATATGATCTGAAAACTCTGCCCTGCAAACCAGATGCTTTATTTGGGTATAGGGAACAAGGTTATAATTAAAATAGCCTGCAATAGCTGAAAAATGCTTAAAATCCAATCTTTTCATTTGGTAGACAGAAAAAAAAATTCTCTTTTGAATATTAGCAATTGCTCTGATTAAACCAAGTGGACTAATTATTTCAAGAGGAGCTAGTGCTCTATCAATTTGACTATGTATATTGTCAACCTCTTGTATACTAGAATGCCCTGATTCACAGAACTTTTGCTCTATTACCCTGATTTTTGGGTAACGTATCAAAAGCTCACGTAAGGCAATGGACATTGCCTTACGTGTGCCTCAAAATAGAAATGTGACTATTTCTATTTTGAGGCACGCAGGAATCAAACCATAGTATGAGTTTATTAACATCTGGGTGGTCAGCAATTATCTTCTCTAGCAAGCATGTTACACTACTTGCAAGGTCATTTCCTGCACGAGCTGAAATGCCTTCATGCCAAAGCATACAATAACCTTTTTTATTTAGGAAGCAATGCCCTGTTAAATTATAAGCTGAGAGTTTACGTTTGTAAAAAAATGCTCCTATGTTTGATTTCGGTAAACTTGTTACATTTTTAAGGTCAATGC
>NC_088934.1:11030000-11035000 GCF_038396675.1 Hydra vulgaris | reverse complement strand
AGGAGAACCTATGTTAAATACTTGAACTAGTAAATGTGATATGTATACAACCGATTTGAGCTAAATACATTGCCCCTAACTTCCCTTTCTGGGTTTTTTTTATCATTTTAAAACAATGACTCGTAACTTATGTTATTTGCTCGAAATCAACTTTTATTTCTTGTAAACAAAAATACATGTTATTTTGTTTGTTATTTAATTTAATACAAATTGCACTGTTTACTTAAGAACTTTTTTTTTTTGTTTAGTAATAAAATAAAATTTGGTGACATTTATTGACTTTTACAACAAAATAAACTAGTTTCTAATAATATACCATTCTTTTCATAGAAATTAACTGTTCTAGTTTCTGCAGATATTAAACTAGAAGATTCTGAGTAAAAAACTTTATAAAATTGTAATGTAAAAAGTTAAAAAAAATCTGCAAACAATGATATTACTCATTTTAAGAGAAGTAATGAAAATTATCTAGCTCAAGATTTTCAATACACCTACGGTACATTAAATGCCACATCATCAGTTAATAAAGTTGGAAACCATGTGGCTCTTTTAAAAACTTGTAACTGAACAAAAAAATAAGCCTAAGAATGTTAGTAATATTTTATTTAGCCATAAATTACTTCATGCAATAAAATTAAAACTAAGAAGTGAGTTTGAGTACGAAACTGGCACAAAAATTTCTGATATTTGAAATAAAAACCCCATTCAACCTGCTTAGATATGTTCACCTGATGAATCTTTATCATTAACTATTAATGGTGATATATCAAAACCAACAAACCAGCTTCTAAAAAATGGTGCTGAAAAAAAAGGCTGCCACATAACCTTTATATAATGGTATTAGATCTTCAAAAGCTAAATGCTATCCCAAGAACATTCAAATAGATGGCTAGTACAAATATCGCTAAAGATCTCCTGAAACACACTCTTTAAAAGCTAGGTGATATACAAACTACTGTGCTAATCACAATGCTAAGAAATTAACTAAACTAATATTTATATGCAAGGCTGGTTTTGATGGTGCTACATGATGTGACGAATGAGGAGTGCCTGTTGATTATTTGTATAGTGCCTTTAGAATTCAGTAGACTTTATAATAATAAAAACGTTGTAATATCATTCACCCAGAATCTGCGACCAATATATTAAAAATAAATGTAACTCATTATTATATAAAGAGATGATAAATAATCTACAGACTTATTCAAAACGTCGTGAACATGAAATAATATCAATAATAGAGTTTGAAATCTATTCACTTATTTGTATTTTTTATTTATTCGTATATATTTATTTATATATTTCAAATCGATTATATAATAATATCGATTATAGAGTTTCAAATCTTGTGATAAATTTTCATTTTTTCCGAAATGCAAATTTTTATTTTAAGTTTATTCCACCAGAAGAATTTGTTATTCAGTTCCACAATTTTAAGAAGTTATATGATTTGAAATTAAAAAAATTTAAATCCGCGTTTAAAAGTTTTATAAAGTTTGTATAATAATTTTTAGTATTGGCAACTATTTAACTAAAGTTTATAATAAAAGTAAATATATCTTAATAAAAAGTGATTCTTAGAACATATAAAGGGTTTTAGTAGAAAAAAAAAGATCAAATTAATTTTGTCGACCATATGTCTAATATCCAGCCCACTGTGCAATGGGCAAAGTCATTCTTGATATAACTTAATGGATTTTTGTTCATACAAACAACATTTTCTTTTGACCATTCAAACCAAAATATGCTAGTCCACACTATAAATCCATAATTATAAGAAGACTTTGATTGTAAATTTTACATATATATATAAACATTTTTAAATGATTTGAATATATATCTCTAATTCACAATTTTTATCTAAAATTTGCAATGTAAAGTATAGCCCACAATGTAAAAACGACTTTTAAAAAACTTGTGTATAATGCAAAGTCTTATAGATTTATCATAATTTTTGTTAAGTAGCACATATTTTCATAGCATAAAATCTTTTTATCTTTTTACTTTATTACATTAATACTTTTATTAAAAGTTTTTAAAAAACTGTTCGCTGCAGAAATCTATGTGCAATATTAAATTTTATTTTAATATCAAATTATTAGTACATTTACGTAAGAAAAATTTAATTTCTTTTCAAATTAAAAAAAAAACTAAAAATAAACTTTGAACTAACATCGAAATTTTAAACGTTTATTTTTAACTATCTAAATTTCAACATTACGTCAACTTTAAAAAAACATTGAAATTTCAACGTTAAATCAGCGTTTATTTTCAACTACTTATTTTAATTAAAAAAAGTTGTTAAAAATAAAGTTTGAGTTAACGTTGAAATTTTTAACGTTGAACTCACGTTGAAATGACGTAAAAAATAGATTGTTATTTTTTAAGCATATATCTACCAAATCTAAACGCTGAAATAACGTTATGTGCTTGCAGGGAATATTTTTTTGTTTAAGTGCAATTAATTTTTTAACTTAAATGATCAAAAGGAGTAAAGTAAGGTTAAACTGAGGTAAGTTACGAACAATAGAAATTAAAATATACTTATTTAAATTATTTGTATAATAATTTTAGAAAACGACGTATACTGCAAACCTTTAATAAGAGTTTTGTTTAATGGAGAACTGATCAAGTAAAAGAGTTATAACATATTTTAATAAAACTTTTGTATAGCATAACTCATTATTTAAGTAAATATTTTTTTTAATTTATAAAAAAGTTCTTATTTAATAATTTAAAATTTTTTTTATATATGGCTATTTTTTCAGAAGCAAGCTAAATCTCACAACTCAAATAAACTACATATATGAACCTGGTGAATTTGCTGTAAACGTTAAATGGCAATATTTCTTACCTATGTATCTAAATTTTGAATATGATTTGTTATCATACAACTACAAAAAGGTTTCTTTCGGCAACTTCAACTATATGGTATTGATTTTTAATCAATATTAGTAATTATGATAATTTAGATAAATATGCTTTTTTTAGTATATAACCTAAAAATCATGAAAAATAAGCTGTAAATAGTATTATATAGTAATATCATAAAATAAAACATGATAGTAAAAAATAATTAAGTAATCTAAAATAAGATTTATGACTAGCAGTAAGCAACCCGTATTACGGGATAGTAAGAAATAAATAACACTTAAACATATATATTATCTGAAAAATATAAAATGCAAATTTATCTATATATAGGGCTGCTGTTCCGGTTCCTCCACTGAAGAGCGCTATAAAAGTTTTAATTAGTTTAACGTTGTGATCTCCTCCGTAAAAATCGGGACAATGGCAGCCTTATCTATATAATATAATCTTGTTTGTTTTGCTCGCTTTTATTGGTCTTGGCATTTAGTAGAGACCACGTAACCTTAGATATTAGGTTCTTTTTAATAACAGCAAGCACCAGAGAAGGAAAGCCAAGTACAATTTACCAATACCTAAAAAAAAAACAAAAAGATATTTAGCTTAACAAATTCGAGTATTTAAATTTTGATACTGATTATAGCAAGATTTATACTTAGTCTTAGTTCTAAAAGTGTCTTAAGTAAAAAATAGTTAACAGAAATTAGGACCACCAGGCACTATATAGTGCCAAGTAATACAAAAACTTAGTAACATCTCTTGTCTTGAAAGGATCCCAGTGGGCACAAAGCGTCTTTAGGTTGTCCAAAAAACGTATTAGAACGTTTTAAAATGTATTTTAAACGTTTTAATAACGTCCTGTGCCACTGTGACAACAATCTTGCTTTACACACTGCAAAGCAACACCGCTTTTAAACCATAAAAACAAAAAATAAAAACAGAATATATACATATATAAACGTTAAAGATATTATATTTTGTTAACTATTAACATTTCTTTTATAACAAATAAAAGCATACTTATCATAAACTATTAATTAACGACATTTGAAAATAAACTTGTGTACTTTTTTTTACCACACACCACTATGTTGGGTTGGGGATTAATGAAAAAAAAGATTTGATTTACCAGATCTTTTTATTACTTTAAATTTTTAATTTTTAATTATAACCATAGCATTTTCAATTTTTTTTTAAGACTTCCTAAGTAAATAGAAAACTATAACACTTCCTGGTCTAACATTTTGATTGTAAGGCATCGTATTGCATGCTTCTCAGTTTGCTTTTGTTATTTCTATGAGAGACACTGCTCTTCAATTTTAACATATGCATTTTAATCATATTGCTGAAATAGTTTCTTGCCGTAATTTATTGAACAGAAGTTTTGTCCTATTGAAGGACCATAACTGTAAAACTGAGATAATTTAACATGATTTCTAATCAGGTTGCATGTTTAGGGTTGCAAACCAATTATGTCATCTCCTGGAAAAAAGTGAATAAATTATAGAATCAAAGTTAGTTGACATACTCAATATACAGCTTCTAAAAGTACTTTTGGGTAAATAACTTCCCCGGAAGCAAGTGGAACACCATCTTCTCCAATAAAAACAACTGCAACTTCACCAACTATAGTTTGCAAATAAAACAGTAAATTATGTAAGCAAAGTTAATTGCGATGCTACTGCTTTCTAAAATTTACTGCTGCAAGTGGGTCAGAAATACACAGAAAGGGAAATATCTTGATCTGCCTAAGATTACTAACAAAATAAAAAACTTGACCACAGATTTTAAAACAAGGCGGCCTATGATTTGTAGATTAAAGCACACCATCAGTAATTGAAGCAAAATAAAGACAGGTGTATTAAAGTCTAATATATTCAAAAAAATTGGAATTATTATATACATAACTTCCTGTAAGTCTTGAAAAGCTTGCGGAAACAGTGAAAATGTATGCAAAACTACCTTTCTATTATAGCAACATAAAAACTGTGCTTCATCAAGAAACTTTTTAGCACAGCAACGCTGACAGATCTGGTTCATTTCTCCAAAATAAATATAATCTAGAATAGTATCTCTTCTTGCTATACAATACATTCTTCTTGTCTAGCAGCATTTCGTACATTTTGAGAATG
>NC_088934.1:10920000-11025000 GCF_038396675.1 Hydra vulgaris | reverse complement strand
AAATGAGACTGATTTGGAACCGAGGCATGAGACAGTTGCACTGAAGCTACGGTATAAAGAAGATATAGTGTTATATTTGGAGAGGTAGATTTTTATCAAAATAAAGTTTTTCAAAAAGAATTTTTCAGTTGGAGCTGTAAAAAGTTTTTTCAGCATCTAGTTAACATAAATAAATAGGCAAATTGTTGCCGTTATAATGCTCAATTGTTTCGCTTACAAAAAATCAGCATGGAGGGTTAAGCTCTTATTATTAAAACCAAATTGATGTTGATAAGTTTCTTTTATCTCTGGGCATATGAGTAAGATAAGATATTTTAAAACTTAAGTAAATATAGGAATAATACTGATATCGCGGTGATTGCTTGGGTCAGTAAGTGATTTTTTGTAGGATTTAACTGGAGGCAAATAAGTTGACGTTAACATTAATGTAGGGGTCCATCCGTAATTAATAGAAACGCGAAATAATTTTCTTAATAATTGTGTTAGTGCGTCACACTGGGCATGTTTTAAATGTTCTGCAGAGATATGGTCATGATCCTGGCATTAGTTTGATTTTAGACAAGAAATAGCTGTTTTAACATTTTCATCAGTAATAATTATCTTATCAGGATTTTTCAAAGGCGGAGTTCGAAGATTTGTAAATCCATTAGTTATTCTCTTAGTGTTTAACCGTCTTTCAAAAATAGTAGCAAACTCTGGGAGGATAGATACTTTATCTTTTTTATTGTTTATAGTAAAAGGTTTTGAATTTGAATCTCTTTTTATAAGCCTTAAAGTATCCCAGAAATTTTTTGGGTTAGAGTTTCTAAGTTTTTAAATTTTTATGTGTTGTTGATATATTCTATTATTTTGGGCTGCTTTGACGGCTTTTCAGAAATTCTTCCGAGCCAAAAGGTAGCAATTAAAGATAGAAGAAGTAAAGTCATTTTGCGAATCTTGCTTCACTCCATTTTTAAAAAAGAAATGAAACCATTTTTTTACTTTTAGTTTAATCACGAGTTCACCAGGATTTTGAATGTATAGATCGTCTCTTAAAGATTCGGTGATCTTTTAGAGCCGATGTTGCACTGTTGTTGTAGTTGTATAGAATTGGGTAAGCTAATTTTTGAATCTACCAATTAGGTTAAGATTAATAAAGCTCAAATTTGAGTGATCATAATATAAGCTTACAAAGTCATAATTATTCTAGACATATCTTGGAATGCTATAGTCCTCCGTTATATTATTTACATTTTCTTAATGACGCCGAGCTTCAAGTCCAATGGAAATTGATAGTTGCAAATGATCACTCACATTTTGAAAGAAAGGAAGAATAACATTACATTTATAAAAGAGGAGAGATGTATACTTTGATATAGCTGTATGATCAATGTAAGAGGAGTTTGGCAATGAGAGATGTTGATATGTGATTGTTCTAATTAGTTACGTCGACTAATTCTAATTAATAAAATCAAATAAAACCTTGGACAAATTATTTCTCTTGGAGCTAGATCTTTTTAGTAGATTGTATATTTTGTAAGGAAATGGTTGGAAATCTCCAAGTATAATTATCTCACCAATACCCTTATGACTATTTACAATTCCTTTTAGTATGTCTAATTGACTTGTGTATTTTCCAATGACGGCTGATTGTTTTGTGATGAGATTAGATACATGCCAATGTCAATAATATGTGTATAATTTTTTTGTAATTTTATTGCAAACATATTGCCATCTTTGTAAAGAGGTATGATATGTTAAAGTTCATTTTTTCATATAAAAAATGCATTTCTTCCAAAAGCACAACCCTGTTCGTGTTTTTTTGTCTGGCTGAAAAGTAATGAGTGGGAATTTTTACAAATATATTTGATTATAGAATATTCGAGTTTTGATACCCAGTGTTTGCATAGAAACGTTATGTCATGAGAAGTTATTTAGGTCTTAGTAAATTTAATATTTGATTCAAGTCCCTAACAATTAAAAGTAAACATACTAAACGGTTTTGCAATTTTTTCTTTCTTTAATATATTTCTTAAAGCTATTTTGTTTAAAACAATTTTCTCTAGTATGCGTTAGTTTCAACAAGTTGGTCATTGATAGAAAACATGCACTTTTTCCGAAACGGTTTAATAACTCTATTATTATTCCAAATAGACAGGTTAAAGTTTATTTATTTTTCTGATTTAAATGCAGAGACTCTTTATGATCTATTGTACTTGTTTCCTCTATTTAAGATATTAAATATAGGCGTGATGCCTATATCTAATACCTCAAATGAACTCAGTTTTCATATACAGTTTACGCTGTTCTACATTAATTTGGTTGCTTACACCACCTATAAAGACCTCAAATTTAAGAATTATTGTATTACCAGTAATAGTTCTATTTCCGGGAACTTTCGTTACAAATATAGGTTCCGAAAATTTTTGTTTACTTTCTAAAGGTATATTTTTTGTTTTGCCGGCGGGATCATTATTTTTGCCAATTAAAATAAAAGTATTTGAATTATTATCAATTTTTGATGGTTCTTTCTTTAATTTCAAAACTTGGTTGTTTAGTTTTATCAGTTGTAACTGTGGTCTCTTGTTTTTGAGCCACAACATTTGCAAATGCTTTGACCTAATTTCAACCATATGCTGACACTATTATAAAATAAGTTTTTTAGAGTTTTTCACTTCTGTTTTTTTTTTTTTTTCCGAATGTGTTTTTAAATAGAATTTAATATAAATATTTATTTTGCGCTCCCTTATTTGTATAGTTTTTTAGAAAAAACTTTCGATTTTTTATTGAATAAACATTTCTCGGTTCACAGATGTAATTATTTCAAATTTTTTTATTGGTCTAATATGTAAACTTTGGAAGTTTTATTATATACAGGTGCTGTCTTAAGGACAAACCGATTCAGTAAAAAATCGTTAATATGTTTAATTTTTTAATTTCTATACCTATTTTGACAGAATGGTGTCTTTTTAATTCCTTTTTATTTTTAAAATGTTACTTATCAGTAAAAAGTTTTTTATGTTCACCCTCTTTGAACCTAATATCTTATTTATGAGGTACTTTTTGAGGAAATAACACATTAGTAAGCCATATTCATTAGACGCAGTCGGCACACTTATATTTACAATGTAGGGAAAAATAAAAATGGTAGCTTCTCAGTTTGATAAAGTATCAACAAATCTTCTACATTTTTACTTTTTCTGGCTAGATTTTTAAAACGCTTTAATTGCTTTGTGTTTCTGCCTTATGCTTTATAATAATTTAAAATCAAAAGATTCGAATTGTCAACTCAAATACTCTCGTCAACCAAGATCATAAATCGCACAAAAACCTATATGAAGTTGTTTAAAACAAGTATATAAAAAGAGAGGTAAAATACAATCAATTTGCCAGACATTATTGTTCCAGTTGAACCATAAAAAAAACGATGCCTAAAAAACTGATTAGCTTAGATAAAACTTGAATCAATCATAAAAAAAAAGATGATATGCTAAAGCAAAAATACAATTCAGCAAGGCAAAAATTATGGTTATTAAAGGAACCCTTTATATATAATATATATAAAGGATTCCTTTTATAATTTTTATGAACATAATTTTTTTATTTTTTTTTATTTTTAACTTGTATATAATAAACGGGTTCAAAATTAAAATTTTCAAATAGTTAAAATTCCTTTTATCACAAAAGAATTACAATGGGAACAAACTTTTAGTTTATAATAAATTTTCTTAATAGTATTAAAATAGTTTTTACATACAAAAACCAGATTGCCAAATTTGACTTTTAACATAACAAAATTAGATTACAAAACTTGATTTTAGGATTTTTATTTTTTTATTTTTTTCCAAATTTATATTGAGTTTGCTGTTTTTTCAACAATTACTAATAAGGTATTATTTTGTTTAATTTAAAAATGTTTTATGTATTTGTCCCTAGCAAGTATAATTAAAAACATAAAGTTTTGCATCTGTACACTGAATTTGTAGCTGGCATTGAACATAACATTGAAAAAAGTTTTCTTTTTGTTGTTTATGACCCAAAACAAACTTCTTGATGGACCTAGTTTATCAGTGCAACAAACATATTTATTGCCAAATAGGCTAATAAACTATAGAGATTTTTCAACTTTTACTTAAGAAAAAAACTTTCAAATAATTTAGCTTTTTGAATATTTTCTAAACGGCCCAGGCCTGATGAAAATGTCCTATTTTATAAAACATTCCAATGTAATATTAAACTTTAAAAGTTTCCGAAAAAAACCTGTAATTTAGATTGTTAACCAGCTGTAATTTTGAGTTTTCTGTATTCAGGCCACTTTTGTGTTTTAATCTTTGCTCATGTAGTTAATACCACATTGTTTTGGAGCCACGTGGTAATAAGGTCAATATTTACAATACCATTATTAAAAAGCTCTCTATTAATTAGCAATATGCCATGCCTTTTAAATCGTCATAAGTGCTTTGAAATAAGTGTTTTCAGTATTATTTGCGATGATATAAGTGACACTTTTGAGATTATTCTTTTGCATTATTTTTTCTTAAAGTATTATTATCATTTGAATCATGTGTGAGTTTATTGATAAAGAATTCAATGTTTTTATTTTTAGTGCTATCTATGTGAAGTATATTTAAATGAGATAATGGGGTATTAAAACAAATAATGATAAAACAAAGGCAGTTCTTTGTGAGTATTTATAATGGAAATGTTAACAAACAGATGATTTGCGTTCAAATTTAAATTTAATTAGTACAAAATAAACACGTTACAGCTAAAAAGCCTATTTTTTTACTTGTTATTATAATTTTTAAACAACTAATGAGACATCCTTTTAAAAATAGTTTAGTTCTAGATTTGTTGATATAGCAATTATGGCATCTCTTTTTTTTATTTATTTAGGACTTAGTTAATTTTAAAAATAGTTACACTTTGTAACTCATGTATGCAAGATAGAGCCTAAATCATTTCTTTTATAGTTTTTATTGTAGCTAGTATTTTATCATTATTGTGTTTTAAAAAACAAAAAAGTGAAAGTAAGCAACCAAGTACACAATTTACTGGAGCTAACAGGACAACTGCAATATTCTATTTCAGGATTAAATTAATCAAAAAGTAAAACAACTGGTTTCAAATAGTCACTATATAATTTTTTTACTCATAAATTTAATGCATGTAACATCTAGCCAAGTAACTATTTTATTTTAAAACTTAATAAGTATTCTTTATGCTTTTTCAAGAAGTCCGCAGTTTCTTTCCTTTTTTGGTCACAATATCTGTAAACAACATCTTTGTAATTTTCTTTTCGTTAAACATCTTGTTTGATGACCATTCAGCTATAGTTTTATCTATTTCAAGTGAGACTGCATTAAAAATACATGTTTGCTATTCAATAACAATTTTTAATAGCCTATTACTAATAGGCTATTATATTACTAAGAAAAATAACGTGAATGCATTTGCATCTTGTTTCGCATTTCATCGAAAGTATTACATAAGACTTTTTTGTTATCTTTTTTAATCATTAACATTTTTAATGATGATGATTAGTATGAACTTAAAGTAGCAGTAAATGAGCTAATAGTAGCAGCAATAGTATTGTTTAGTTGATTTTTTCTAATAATAAATTTGCCATCTTTACTTTTTTCCCTACAACGAATTAATTTCGTGAACAGGCCTCTGAAATGAATTTGGCTTATATATCATGTTATTTGATAGACATTTTCCACTCACTTATAATTTTGCGTACAATTACAGTTTTCTATTATTTTTTCAAAATTTTTTTTCTTTTAGCAAAGCATTATTGTGATCTTTTATAACTCATTTCATATTTTTTGTGCAACTTTTGCTAACTTTAATTGTGTCTTGAATAAAAGTTTTATGAAATATATTAAAATGCGAGAAGTGTTTATTCACCAAATTTAAAAGCACTCTTCCTATTTTAGTGGAAACTTTGCTATATAGCTGACCTTAGACCAAACTACGTGTCTAGTTCTATTTTACTTTTTTGTGTTCTTTTTGTTAAGATCTTATTTTAATTAAATGTTTTGAAACCCTTTTTAGGAGGACATCTTTAAATATTTGCCTAGGGGAATTGAATACAAATTTCATCAGAGGAGTCTAGTTTAGTATGAGAGAAGTATTATTTCGAAAAAAACTTTGTTTAATATATTTTTCTAAAAAATTTTTTTAAAAAAATTATTTAAAGAAAAGTATTATTTATAAATACATACAGCTTGCCAGCTAACACAAAACGTTCAACCCCGTTTTACAAACGTAGAGAACGTTCGAGCACGTTTGGTGAACGTTCTGTATATTTTTTAGAAAAATGTATATACGCACTAAAAATATAACGTTTAAGAAACGTTAAAATTAACTAAATTCTTTAATTTAGTTAAACGGTAAAATTAACTAAATTCTTTAATTTAAAAAGGACAATTGATCAAACGAAAGAGTTTAGTTAATTTTGACGTTTAAAAAACGTCAAAATTAACTAAACTCTTTCGTTTGATCAATTGTCCTGTTTTATTCAATGCTTAAACTGTCTGGTTTAGTTCAATGCATCAACGCCATCAAATTGTCCGAAGTAAAAAAATCTAAACCAACCTTAAGGAAACTGAAATAAACATTTAGAATCATAGTTTTTAACTGTGTAAAAACATGTTTTAAGCTAATTGAGGTGAACTGGAGAAAGTTTAAAACTATGCTACCAAAACTCTTTATGCAGTTTAAAATTAAACCGCCAAACAACAAGTTAAAATTAAACCGCCAAACAACCTTAGATCTTATAAAACATAAAAAGTTAACAAAAAGAGACAATGGAATGCAGATTTGATCTTTGTTTTTAATTTTAATCACAAAGTCAACGAAATAAGTTTTTACATACCGTTGATTTGTCCGTCATTATCAATATAAAGTATGCTTAGTCATATCAATGATTGGCGAAATCCTGAAAAGGATTGGACAGCATGTAAAGAGAGATACTTTTTACAAAACTTATTGTGTTTCAGAGAATAATCTTGTCGCAAATGGTAATTGATGCAACTTCGCCTAAATAACAAAAAGCTGTCTGGATAAATATATAATTGAACTGCATACAAAACTCATTGAAAATAAAGAATAAACGATGACACAAAGTAATCTCCTATAATATTGGTTTTTAATATGTTCTCAAAGTATGGTTCTTGTATGACAGATTTGCAAGAGTATCAAAAAATTTCATTTTAAATTGCTTGAATCCGCACATTTAAGTTGAAATGTTTTGATTAAAAAAATATTTACCATTTTTGATTTTTTGTCCGCTGAGAGAAACTAAACTTTATTTAATAAGACTTTTAAAAAAACTAAAAGCATAAAAAAACAAAGAAAAGCAATTTTAGAAATGTTATACTTTTTTTGCATGTTTAAAATAAAATATTCTTTCAATATTACATATTGTCGTTAAATGTATACTTTTAAGTTACTCAGTGAGTTATTATGTTATAAGTTAAAATTTTAAATAAAAAATAATGGCTATAAAGTGTTTATTCAATGCCATCAAAAAAAAATGCAATTTCAGATTTTTCCATCCAAAGAACTAAATTAACAATAAAAAAGTGTATGAAAGACAATTTAAAAACTGTTTAAATTCTTTTTTTTTATGTTAGTACAAAAGAAGCTTGCTTTTTTACAAAAGATAACGGCGTGCTTTGGACAGGTTGTTTTTTTGTTTGTTTCTTTGTTTTTGGTTTTTTTTGTTATCTTTTTTTTTTTACATTTAATTTATTAAAATATATTTTTGTAGAAGTAAAATTGTTGTAAAAAATGTTTTTCTAAACATTATTTTCATTATTACCTTCTACCAATAAGAATGGTAGAAATTCTACCATTATTACCTTCTACCATTCATATTCTACCATTATTAAAATTTAATAATATTAGTGCAAAATCACTAGTTAGATTTTATAATTCTAATAACTTATTGGGTAGACATGTATTACATTATTTCGTCAATTTGTCATAAAACATTGACGAAATAATGTAATACATGTTTATAATAATATGTAATGAAAAATGTAATAAAAATATATGTAACAAAACAAAACTCATATCACCAAAAAAATTTATTTTGTTTGAATAACTGTTTACTAAACAACCATGTTAAAGTATGTGTCAACTTTATTACTCATAAGTAAAAAAAAAGTGGCTGTTAGAATTGTTAAAACTTTGATTGCTTATTGGGATTTATATTAGAGTGGGCCGAAGATTTTTTTTATTTTAATTTTTGATTTGCTTTACCGTAAAAAAAATCTCCGGTTATGCTTGCAGGGTACCTAAGGATAATAAAAAAAATTTGTTATAGATCTTTAAGATCTGGAGCTAGCGCATTACGCTTAAATATTTAAACAAACATTAGCTTTTTAAATTATTTTAACAAAGTTAGCATTATAATATTCCCAAAATGCACAGCAAACCTAGTGCGTTTCCCGCCGCAACTACTTGTTTTGATATATTTTTGTTTTGATTAGTGGATAATGTTAACCAATCTTTTATGGTTGTTTATAAAATATTTTTTTGTAGCAAATTTAACTACTCACTGTTTAGTCATAAAACCATTAAGTTTTTTTTATGTCTAAAATAGTGTTGCGCAACAAGTTAAATCTGTGTTTGATAAAGCTTCGATATCCACAATAACAATTTATAGAGATACTCAGATGATAATTGGATACCATGACAGTTATCATAGTTTTATGAAACTCTTCAAGAGTGACAAAGAAAAAAAAGTTCAACTGTTTTAAAAAAATCACTTTCATTGCTTAATGTATCGGCATGTAAGTGTAAAATAACATTAGATTGCAAACTTAAAAAGGTCACCAAAACTTGAGAATGTTAGTGTTCTGTTTCAGTTAACTGTAAAAGTGAAAAAGATAAAAAAATAACAATTATTGAACTAAAATTTTTTATAATACCAAATATAAAAATTTTGTTTGGAAGTTTGACGAAACAAAAAGAAAAAAAAATTACACAAAGAAACGGTAGGAAGTTTGCAAAACGCAAAAAAACTCTCCCGGCTTTATTTTTTTAATTTATATTATATAATTAAATTATAAATCATCAGTCATAGTCAAAACATTTAGATAAAACAAAAAAGCAAAAAGAGTTAGATAGTGTTGTTTACACCGTCATTGAAGAAGTAATCATTGAAGAATTAGAAATTATTTAGAAGAGTATTAAAAAACTTTAGAAAAAAAGTTAGAAAAAGAATTAGAAACCTAAAGTAACTAAGCCGCCACGCCAGTTGCCTGTTAATATAAAAAATACTGCATTGACTAGCGATTGCTTTGAATTATCAGCCACGGCAATATTAGCTATTGCCTTAGGTGTTTTGCAGGATATCAGTCTTGTAAACAGTTATAATATTTGATTTGTTGTAGACAAAAATAAATTTAAAAGAGTAAAGTATTTAATATTTTACAACTTCAAAAGCAGAGCAAGAAAAAATACATTCCTCTTAAGGACTGTATACCCAAACAGTAAAACGATGCGTTAAGCAGGTAACAGAACGATTGTGAAAGTAGTTTTTTCCAATTCCAGAGATGACATTGTAAGAACTATGATCAGCTCTAGATAGTCAATGCAAAATTTTTAGGCAAATTGTTCTTCAAAGTACTGACAAAAATTAATGAAAAGTATAGGAATACATTTCTTTATGAATGGCAATGTTAAATAATAGGAAAAATTTATTTAATTTCATTAACTTGTTAGAAAATAATCAAAAGCAAATATTTCTTCAAATATTTAATTATAATGCGCTAGCTCCAGACTTAAACTGTTCCTTTTTTTCTTCATATTGCTCGAGTATCTAAAAGACAAGTTTTTTGCTTTAGCAAATCAAAATTCAAAATAAAATTATTCAGCTAACCACAATTAATATACAGTAAAAATTTAAAAGTATTTAACTGTAGCACGCATTGAACCTTCAGCTTTGAATATATCCAGTTTCCTTATAAACTAAAACTTAGAGTTTTTTAAAAAAAGTATATTTTCATTGATGTTGTCGGCAAAACTAAATATACTGCTTTACTGTTTGATAATTTTAGGCACTCTCAAACATATCACAGTGTTTGTATTATTGCAGAAAAATACTAATACAAACACTTTTTATATATGCATGTATATATATGTATAATGAAACAGGTTAGAGTTTTCAAATTAGCGAAGTGAGGCCGAATATTCAACTGCCGAATATTCGATGCGTTGATCGAGTGTCTAACCAATCATTTGGTACTCATTTTTCAGAAAAATCTCTTGTCACAACATCTCAAGTAAAATCAACATAAAATAAATTATATTGTCAAAACTTTGATTTTACAAAATCATAAAACTTGAAGAGTTTAACAAATATTCTTTATTAAATATATTCAATTATAAAAACATTTAGCTTAGATTTGAATTAAAAACGGATTCCAAAGTATTATTAACTTTGATAAAATCAAAATTATCAAAGTATTGTCAAAATTATCAAAGTAGTAATCAAAGTATTGTTAACTTTGATAAAATCAAAATTATAGGCTTGGATTTGCGCATAGGTTGCATTCTGGGTCATCACACTTTAACAAAAGAGCTTTATGCTATACATAAAAATCAGAAAGGCTATTTGATGTTTTATAATACATATGAAAAATAGCTAGCGATAACTGATGACGATTTTAAAACAAAGATCTCAAGCAATTTAAATTGGAATCTGTTATTAACATTTGAAGAAGATTATGATCAAGTAGTAACGTTTGGAACAAACTAATGGATGGGTAAGACCATTTTTGTGGATATTATTAGTCTAATACAAACATACACACATACATACATACATACATACATACATACATACATACATACATACATACATACATACATACATACATACATACATACATACATACATACATACATACATACATACATACATACATACATACATACATACATACATACATACATACATACATACATACATACATACATACATACATACATACATACATACGTACATATATATATACAGTATCAGACAAAACGAGTGCAACCAAATAATGCTAATTTAGTTTCTTTATATAAAAGTGCTGCATTTTTTCAATTTAGAGAAATAACTATGTAACTGTTTAGAGACAAAGTTCTTCAAGTTTTATTCATCACAAAGTTCTTATTTGTACACGAAAACTAATAAATTAATCAAAAGTATTAAAAAAAGTTGATTTCCTTCTGGACAAAACAAGTGCAACTCGACAAAATGTTGACCAAGCTGTATTTCGCTATCAATGTTTCGTGGCGAATCCTTTGTTGTCGATCACAGCCTTGCATCTTCGAGGCATAAATTTGATCAGGTGATCAATGAAACTTTGTGGAATCGCTGCCAAGGCCTTTCGGATTTGTTCAAACAGTTGATCCTTATTACGAACACCTTCACGATTAATTCTGCGGTTGACGATCTCCCACAGGTTCTCAATAGGGTTGAGATCCGGAGATTGAGGCGGTCAATCCATCACCAATAGGTGGTTGTCTTGAAACCACTGCTTGGCTACTTTTGCAGTGGGTTTCGGATCGTTGTCTTGCTGAAAAACCCATTTTATTGGGATATTCCATTCAGCATGAGGTAACATAACATCTTTCGGGATATTTTTATCCATGACACGGTCCATTATTCCATCGTTTCGATGTATTGGACCTAGGCCGTTAGCAGAAAAACACCCCCAGACCATTACATTGCCTCCACCATGCTTCAAAGTTTTATGGCAGTAACGTTAATCGAGGCGTTTTCCGGCCGGTAGACGTACACAGCAAATGCCATCGCTCCCAATGATGTTCAACTTTGATTCATCACTGAACAGGACAGCTCGCCATTTCTGCACATTCCAGTCAATATGAGATGTAGCAAACAGGAGTCTTTTCTCATGGTTTTTTAGTGAAATTAGCGGTTTCTTTGCATAGCGTCGAGAAAACAATCCGGCTTCAACAGCACGTCGTCTGATTGTTCGGTCCAATACAGGCAGCTCTAATTGCTTTTGTATCTTGACTGATGATATCCAGGGATCCTTTTTGACAGATCTGACGATCATAGAATCCTCTCTAGAAGTGGTGGAACGCGGTCTTCCATCCTTGTTATCTGCTGCCAACTTCCCCGTAGAACGATATTTGGAACATAGTCTTTATACGGTCCATTTTTTCACGCAATATTTATCACAAATACTTTTTTGTGACATTTCACTTAGGTAATCGCCAATAATTTTCTTTCTTAGTTCCAATCCAAGACTGTCGGGAGCCATTTTTGCACTTGAAGTCATAAAAATAATAAAAATAAATAATCACGCATCTCAAGGCTTACCGTGTTACATTTACCTTGTAATGATACAATAATGCTGTGTGGAACACAACGTCTTGGTTGTATGTGGGCTGTATTGATGTAATGAAACAATTGTTGTATTTCACTTCTTGTATTGATGTTCTTCGATAAAACACTTTGATAAAACTCACTTTGATAAACTGTCTTGATAATACTGACTGGTTGACTTCCATATAATGACTGAATTACATGTCGATTTACATGTCTCTTATATAGTAAAATGAACCTGCGTGAACCTGTTCTGGAAGATTCTAGATGCTTCTTTTCGATGCTTCTGGAAGCTTTTGGATGCGTCTGGATGCTTCTGAATGTTTCTGGATATTTCAGGATGCTACTGGATGCTTCCAGATGCTTCTTCTGGAAACTTCTGGGAGCTTCTGCATGCTTCTGGAAACTTCTGGAAACTTCTGGATACTTCCTTTAATTATTAAAAAACTTCCGTGACGTTGACACGGACCAGACTTAAGAAAATGAAACAAACCAAAAAAGTTGCACTTGTTTTGTCCGCTGCAAAATGTCAACTTGTCAACGAAATTCTGCCTGTGTGCTGTCACCTATCATCTGAATGCTCAAGTCATGGCATGCTATGACTCCAGATTCCTGAACTGTTTGCTGTGGTAGTATAGTTCATTTCATTTTTAAGACATGTAAAATTAGGAACACTTTTTAGCATTGTTCAATGTTGGTTGCAAATGTTTTGTCCAGTATTGTATATATATATATATATATATATATATATATATATATATATATATATATATATATATATATATATATATATATATATATATATATATATATATATATATATATAGATATACACTTATGTTCATAATTATTTGAATTACATTTAAAACTTTTTTAAAAAATGCTATTTTTTGTTTAACAATTTTTTATGTTTATTTTAATTTAAAACACATTAAAGTATCTTGATGAAATGCTTTGGTTAAAATCATAAAAATATTGATAATGCTAAAGTATGCAAAACTTGATAGAAAATAGATCATCGATGACTGTAATTCTGGACCAACGTGTTAAGGTTTTAAATCATCGGTTTCAAGAGAAAATTGTTTGTCTGAAAAAAATCGTTTAATGTATGATAAAATAGTGTGATTTATCGACTGCAAAACATGGTGGATTTAGTGCTACGGTGTGAGGCTGTTTTGGTTGAATTGTGACAGTTGACATTGTAAGTAATAGTAGTAATAAGTAAGTGAGTAATAAAAAAGTAGTTTAATTGGACGCCTAAAAAATCATGCTAAACCTTTAAAAAGTTTGGTTAACGGGACGCCATTACCTTTTAAAAAAATATAACTTAGAGCTTAAATCTAAAACGTATTCTTCAGGACAATGTATTAGTTATTTGGCTGTGTTCAAGAATGTTCAAATATTGAATAGAATGGTTTAGTCTCCCAAATCACAAGATCTCTCTTATCCCTCCCATAAAAAGCTCCATTTTTTATGGGAGGAATAAGAGAGTATATATATATATATATATATATGAGTATATATACATATATATATATATATATATATATATATATATATATATATATATATATATATATATATATACATATATATATATATATATATATATATATATATATATATATATATATATATATATATATATATATACTCATATATATATATATATATATATATATATATATATATATATATATATATATATATATATATATATATATATATACTCATATATATATATATATATATATATATATATATATATATATATATATATATATATATATATATATATATATATATATATATATATATATATATATGTATATATATATAATTAGTAAAAAACACTTATCTAACTTTTATCTTCGACTTGAAGTTTCGCCATTGCTGGATCATCAGGAAGAGTTCTTCACCATTGCTGGATCATCAGGAAGAACTCTTCCTGATGATCCAGCAATGGTGAAACTTCAAGTCGAAGATAAAAGTTAGATAAGTGTTTTTTATTAATTAATTATTGCTCTGTTCTTTAAGAACATTGAGCACTCTATTTGTAAAATACACTAACATAATTTACATATATATATATATATATATATATATATATATATATATATATATATATATATATATATATATATATATATATATATATATATATATATATATATGCGCATACATTACAAAAGTTATGCGCATAATATATATATGATAAGCATACAAATTTAATGGTCAAACGGTGTGTGAAATCTATAGAGGTTGTCAAATATATTAAAAAATTTTAAAAATTAAAAACTTTTTAAATTTTTTTTATATATTTGTATTTTTATATAGTTAGTAAATATTTCTAGTTATTTTCATGATTTTTAAACAAATTTCTATATTGTAATGCTTTAAAATCTAATTTATTTTTGTATTACATTTCCTTAACGAGAAGATTAGCACCGTTTGCTGCACAGCCATAAGTTGAGGTGTGTGAAAAATTTTCTTCAATTAATTTCCAAGCAGCTTTCATTACTGGGGCGTTGTCAGTGATAATGGTTCTGAACTTTTGTGGGCCGAGAGTCTAGATTACTTTTTATGATAGCACAAGCTTCAGATTTAACGAGAGGAAGAGATACTTCTGTTCGGAAAAAGAGATTTGCTAACTTCATATTGATTTCTTTTCTTGATTCTTCAGGATTTATTACATTATTGATTACTTCGTATGCTTCAGCTGAGATTATGATGTCGTTGTTGAAGTTAATTGACGATTCGACTTTTCGTTTTGCGTACAACCGTTTCTCACCTTCACTAGCGGTTAGACATGATATTCTTTTATATGTTGTAACGCCATCTTTTGCCTATTAATCTGTCATTTGGAAAGCAATCCAAGTTCAATTTCTTTTTACTGTATCGAGATTTTGGAAATATCTATTTATTGTAAAGTTTTTCATTGTCTTTGTGTTGCAGGATAAACATATAATTAACCTGTAAATTTATCAGTTTTTAATTGTTTTACTTAATTATCTTTTTAATTTAAGCACTTCTATAATTAAAAGTTTAAAGTTACTACTTATAAAAGTGCTTTAATTAAAAAGATTTAAAAGTAGAATTAAAAAATGTTAACTTTTAATTCCACCATTAAAAATGATGATTATTTTGTTCCAAAAGCACGTTAATTAAAACTTTGCTGAAAATTAGAATTAAAGTTCTTTTTTTTGTCTGTCTTCCTAATCAAAACAATTTAACGGTTCTTAATGATTTGAAATTGAAAAAACGTTATACGCTTAAACACGCGCATAATTATGCAAAAGTATGCCCATACAAAATTTTCAGAACCATATATATATATATATATATATATATATATATATATATATATATATATATATATATATATATATATATATATATATATATATATATATATATATATATATATATTTATATATATATATATATATATATATATATATATAAATATATATATATATATATATATATATATATATATATATATATATATATATATATATATATATATATATATATATAAATATGTATATATATATACATTCCTTTATATTTCATTTTTATTCAATATTTTAGGTAATGGAGAGGGATTACATTTTAGAAACTCTTCAAATATTAATTGGGTTCAAATTGTTAAATGGAAAGATTGTGAAATAAACTTGTAACCTAATACTTAATGCAGCCATGAAAATTATTCTAATATCTATATTTAACTACAAATATTTGGTTTTGTTCTATATCAACTTTAAATATAATTTTAAGATCTACAAAAGCATACTATTTTGTATAGTTTTCTTAAATTTTAAAATTTGATTAAAAAATTATTCGTTTTTTTTTGCTAAAAGAAAATTGTCAATCAAGTTTGTTGCGTATTTTCGTAATTTTTAGCACTAAAGGACGTTGTAAATAATGTTTGATATGCATTTTTCCCTTAAAATCCTGTTATTATTATTACTATGTATTTTACCATCAAGAAAAATTTACAGAATTAGTTATTAAAGTGTAAATAGAGGCAAGAAGAAAACAAGTTCGGTTTTAAATAAAAAGTTACATTACGTCGTTAAATTACACGTTTTCGTTATATTACAATGGAATATATGCAAAATTATATAAACAGATACAAATATAAAAGCAATTTTATATTTTACCATTTAATATTATTTTTAACTTTTGTATTATTTTTAACATTATTTATATTATTTTTACTTTTATATTATTTTAACTTTTACTTTAACTTTTACTTTAACTTTTACTTTAACTTTTACTTTAACTTTTACTTTAACTTTTACTTTAACTTTTACTTTAACTTTTACTTTAACTTTTACTTTAACTTTTACTTTAACTTTTATATTATTTTTAACATTAATATTATTTTTAACTTTTATTCGATAAGATAACAAATTTCAAATAAATGAAAATGAGATAAAACATCAACAACAAAAGAAAGAATGCTCGTATTATAAACAGTATTTATATATTATCATGTATAATTTATATAAAATAAATTTTTGAAAAATTCTGTTTTGCAAAATACAAAATTATAGTATAAATATTGATTTTAATATGCAAAAAATTGTTTTTGTTCAAATACAATTGTTATTTGAAAATCGTGTTGGGTATAAATGATTTACTTTTTTTTAAATGAGTTAACTAATATGGGTGCTACTTTCTCAATAACTTTGAACATAAATATAATAAGATTTTAATTTTGAACATAAATATAATAAGAGTCTAATAATGTTCAAGTTGAAATACGTTGGGTATTTTGAATTTATTTAAAATAGGTTCAGTGTGTGAGAAGCGATCCACATTTCCATTAATTCTTACATGTTTTTGCTTACCTAGCAGCTTAATATTTTTACATACATCAATGGTGCACTAAGCAACGTTAGCTTAATTTAGATGGCAATGAATAAAAGAAAAGTAAATAAACTTTATTTAAGTTTGGTTTAACAATTATTAGGCGTTATATAGGAGGTCTACACTTTTTTATATTTTGTTTTGGATTATATACGTGTGTGCCCCTTCCTCGATACATTTTTATCTGAAACTACACCTACAAAAAATAAAGAACTCTTGACATTAGAGTTACTTAGAAAATGCTCAGGAAGTTTTAATGGAATGTCCTTGTTTCCATGAAGACGATGGAAAAAAATGTATTTTTTTTTTTTAATGTTTATGAAAATCTATTTGATATAAATCGTTTGCATAGTTTCGCAAGTTCTTTTTTTATTGTTGCATATAAAATAATAATATTTTTATCAGTATATAATACTTTAACAACGTCGGCAAATAAAAATGAGTTTAAAATATTTGAGAATTTAATCATTTATATTAATGATTTAAGCAAATCTTGTAAGACACTATTTTGTTTGCGGATGATACAAATTTGTTTCACGCTTTTCACGATATAAAAATGTTGTTTAATTCAGTTTACATGGAACTCATAAAACTCACAGAATGGCTTAATGCAAAAAATTATCAATTAATTTAGATAAAACAAAGTATTCTTTTTTCCATCGCTTTTATGAACGGGATAAAATCCCTTTAAAACTTCCAAAACTCTATATTGGCAGTCAATTTATAAAAAGAAAACAATCATTAAAATTTTGAGGAGTACTCCTTGACGAAAACGTTACTTGGACAAATCATATACATTATCTTGAAAGAAAAATCTCAAGAAATATTGGCCTACATTGTAAAGCAGGGCCATTTTTAAATCAAACTAGTTTAAAATTGTTATATTTCTCCTTTGTTCATAGTTATCTGAATTACACAAACATTGCTTGGTATAGCACAAATCAAAACAAAATTGAAAAACTTTTTAATAAATAAAAACATGCAATGAGAATAATATTTAATGTAGGCCGTTTTACTCACTCCAAAGAACTATTTATAAAGCTGAATATATTCAATGTCTACCAAATAAATATTTTTCATCTTTTAGTTTTCCTGTATAAAGTTAATAAAAGAACAACACTAAATATTTTTAATTCGTTATTCAAAATAATTGAACATAGATACTTAACCAGATACTGAAACAACACCTATATTCAGCCCAAATGTTTTTAAGCCACAACTGAGTTTTTGTTATCCATTAGAGGACCAAAAGTATGGAATAAAATCCTATCTTATAAACTTAAAACTCTTGAAACTCTTGACGAATTTAAAGTAAAATTGAAGCAAATGCCTAGTTAGTGATGGAGTGCTTGACTTTTTCGGGTGACACAAATAAGTTTTTTCGATTTAGTTTAAAGTTTATCTTTGTCAACCCTTTTATTGTTTTGGTTGAAGCATGCTTACATACATATAAATATATATATATATTTTAATTGGAAAGGTTCAAGTTCTTCTCAATTCTGTGTTTTATTAATAATTTTAATATTTAATCTTAATTAATTAAAAAAAAAAAAAAAAAAAAGTTGTTAAAAACCTTTTTTATTTTATTTTATTATTTTATTGCAAGTTTTACTTTGTGCAAATTTATATTAATCTTTATATACTTATTTATTTAATATTTATTTCTAAGAATTTGTTATTTTACTTTTTATTGATTATTTATTACTTTTTGGGTACTTTTTAATTATGTATGTGGATTTGCACTATTTTTAATTTATTATATATTTTTTTAATGCAGTTAAATTTTAAAACGTTTATTTAGAATTACAAATGACATTTTATACTCTCCCTATTTAGCAACTTAATATTTTTTTAAATAAAAAATAAAAGCATAAAAGCTTCTAAAAACTGTTATCGTCGTTTATGAAAAAGAACTAGTCTATGAATAATAAGAAAAAGACTAGTGGTGACATACCAACTTTTATGCTATAATCTTATATTGTTAACTTTAGGGATAGTCTTACAGATTGCATAAATAATAGTATCCATGAAGGTAAATTCCCTTTTTTTCTAAAAATGGCTGATGTTATACCATGTCTTAAGAAGAATAACCCAACTGATAAGTCGCATTACCGTCCATTTAGTATTTTACCAGCCTTTTCTAAAGTTTTTAAAACTGTTTTATATAAACAAATATTTATATTTATTGAGCTTAGATTTGATCAACTTTTGCGTGGTATCCGAAGAGGTTATAGTACTCAGCATAACTTTTTTTTGTTACTTAATAAGTGGCATGATTGTATTAACAATGGAGATGTAGTTGGATCAATATTAATAGACCTCTCAAAAGCGCACGACTATATCCCGCATGACTTACTAATTGCCTAATTAAACGCCTATGGTTTTTCGAAAGAAAGTTCTAATCTCTTGCTATCCTATTTTGTGTCCGTAAACAGAGGGTAAAAGTAGGTTCTTCTGCCTCAAATTTGGTATATATATTATCTAGAGTGCCTCAAGGGTCAATCCTTGGACCTGTTTTGTTCAAAATCTTTTTAAATGATGTATTTTTAGTTATTAAAAATACGGAACTTTGAAATTTTGCTGATGATAACAATATTTATGCTTATGATTTTAGCTTTGAGAAGATTATTTTTTGTTTGCAAAAAGAAGCAGCCAATACGATTGATTGGTTTCAGTTAAACTTGATGGTTGGTAACCCAGATAAGTTACAATTTCTTTCAGTTGGCTTAAAAAGAACAAAAAATCTATCGCTAAAAAAAGGTATTATAAGTGTTTTTGCCTCCGATAAGGTAAAACTACTTGGTATAACAATTGAGAAAAGATCTGAAGTTTGGGGAACACATTAAACAGTTATGCAGTAAAGCCAATGGTAAATGTTTTACTCTTTCACACATAAGAAGTTTTCATCCCGTGATAAATCTATTTTGCTGTTCAATGCTTTTATTTAGTCTAACTTTTCTTATTGTCCTCTAATTTGGATGTTTTGTTCAAAAAAAGATAACAAACAAATAAATAAAATTTATAAAAAACCTCTAAGTATAGTCTAAGAAAAATTTGATTTGTTCCCGGATGAGTTATTAAATTTTGATAATAGTCCTAGAATCCATCTAAGATATTTGAGATTTCCTATGATCGAAATTTTTAAATCTATTAATCGTCTAAATCTAATATTTATGAAAAACCTTTTTACTATAAAAAATCTTACGTATAAACTCCGTTGTAGCAAAAAACTCACTCTACCTCCTAAAGGCTTCATATATAATAATTTAAGCTGTACGTTATATAGAGCCACTTCGCTTTGGAACACACTTATATATATATATATATATATATATATATATATATATATATATATATATATATATATATATATATATATATATATATATATATATATATATATATATATATATATATAATTTTATTTAAATTTAAACAAGTGTAAATTTTCATGAGTTTTTTTTTTTTTTATTTGAAATAATTGTAATTTTTTTAATGACATTTTTATGTATGTGTGTATTGTCTATAAAGTTATATGTGTTGATTTAAATTAGTTTTAGTATTAACTAAAACTATCTTGTAAAATTCAACTAGAAATAAAGTTTTTAAATTAAATTAAATTAGTCAAAAATAGCAGGCAAGACTCAAAAGTTTTACACTCATACGTTGAGAGCAAACAAAAACATACGACTGTATCTTCAGTTCGAAAAAATTATCACTCAAACAACAAAATACTCATCATACAAAGTAATCTACAAAACAATAAATTATTATTTTTAATCGATCTTTGAAACTGAGCCAAAATCAAATCAATGGGATTTGATAACATTTTTCCACGCGTTCTTAATTACTGTGCCGCCCGGTTTACTATTCCACTCAGCCTCATATTAATAAAGTCGCTTGCAGCCAAGTATTTTCTCAATGGAAGAAAGCTGAAATTAATCCCATCTTCATAAAAACTGAAAATGAAACACTCCAAAATAGCAACCTATCTCACGCGCTTGTGTCTCTTGAAAAAATAATGGAAAGTTTTGTACAAGGACACATTACTGATCACCAAACCACAAACAATCAGCCCGTTTAACACAGATTCTTAGGAGGAAAAATTTAACTCACTAATCTACTCAAAAATTGAAAAAACTTGACAGGAACTGACATCCAACTAACATCATAATTACTGAATTTGCAAAAGCATTTGACTAAGTTCTACCTCACGAAAAGCTGCAAAAGCTGAAACCGAATGCGGTAGATTACACTTTTCACTAATCAATCTAGAGCTAACTAACCAAGATTAATAACATTGGTAATGACAAATATAAATGGAAAACAAACATTAGTGGTGTGCCGCAATGATCTGTTCTTGGTTCACTTCTATTTCTTATCTAAAGAAATTATCTACCATAAAAAATACTAAAACATTTCAAAATGTTTGCAGATGACTGTAAAATAATTGTCGTTATCAAATCTAACAAGACACCCTAAAACTCCAAGACAACATCAACGGAGAATGGAACTAGTCACACATATGGTTTATTTCTTTTAAAGTAGCTGAGTGCAAAGTTGTACACATTGGTCGCAGCATCAACAAAATATCTCATTCAACCTACACAATGAACGACACTGTCAGTCAACTGCACCCGATAACTTGCACAACATCTGAAATTGATCTAGGTTTTAAAATAACTAATGATTTAAATATCATTAAGCAAGCATTTAGGATAGTATCAGCTGGCAACCGTATGCTCGGCATTTTGGCATGTCGAAGAGTAATTTTCAAAGCTGTAGTCTTGTTCTATGACGCACATTGTATGTTTGATAGGTTCATCAAAACTTGGAATATACAGTAATATATCGCCAAACCAAGCAAGCTCAACACTGAACTACGAAAAACATCTTTACCATAAAACACTAACCCTGCACTCAACAACTATTAAGATTAATTCTGGTAACGCTCAACAAACGACGAGCAGGAGCATATTTTATTGAACAATACAAAATTAAAAGCAAAATCAACACAATAAACTCAACTGTACATTGATGACTATGAATTTTGGTTACGCTCCACAGCGTCACCAAAATTCATAGTAATCAAAATACAGGTATTGAGCTCGCTGACATACCAAACAACTTAAAGCGCAACATGTTTGAAACTGCATCATTATTGATTACTAAATTCCGTAATAAGTGTCTCTGGTGTTGATTAAAAACTTAGTTGCTTAATTGGTAGTAAAGCACAAATATACTTCTCAAGTTAAGTAGGGAATTTGTGCTAAATTTTTTAAAACAAAGTTTACTAGTTAGCCTCATTAATTAATACATAGCAAATATCTTAAACAAACTGAGTAGGATATTTGTGCAGTGTTTTTTTAATTAAAGTTTTAGAAATATTTAGGACTTGCGTTTTTTTATTAAGTTTTTACATAAAAGTTAAATGATAATAAATATTTGTTAAGCAAACATTCCGAGTATTTGGATTGTTAAATAATGGTTGTGAATGCGAGTGGTGTGCGTTAGATATTATTCTAATTGCATGCTTTACTCTGTTAAAAACATTTTTTAGCTTTATTTTATTGGTAAAACAATGAATAAATAAGAAATAGATATACTTCAAATATATTGGTTTTAGGTTAGGTTTTGCATAATAAAGTATGGCCATGATTTGGGAAATTATAGTTTTGGTTAAATTTTATGTGATTTTTCGATGTGGTATTTCGTCAAGGAAAAACTATGTGTTCTCCTTGATGAAATCATCACATGGATATTTTTCTTTTAATATTGTGATTTTAATTGCAAATATTTTATAGTTTTAGAAGACTTAGGTCTTTTTGATAAAGGAGATAAAAAAGGTATTTTAAATTTTGTTTAGGTTTACTGACTGTATATTTGTCTTAAACAATTCAGTTATTATAGAATGTTCTTTTTTACTTTTTAATAAAGTGTTTTTATATCACTATTGGATTAAGATTATGAGCTAAATTACTGTCGTCAGCAAATAAAATTGAGTCTAAATATCTTTCTTCTATTATCTAAATATAGCGTTTTATACCAGACTAATAGTTTTCAACCTATAACTATATTTTTCATTCCTTAATTTAATAACTTTCAAATTAATAAAGCACTACGATCTACTGTGTCTAATGCTTTGCTAAGATCTATAAATTTAGAATAATTATCATAAGTCTAATGACTATCATGAACAAGTTAAAGATTTGCATGATCAGCTGATTGAGCTATTTTAATCCAAATTGTTTGCTATTAAGATATTTATTTATTTCTATAAAAGAAAATTAGTTTTTGTAAATTATTTGTTCTAGTATTTTAGAGAAGCATATGTCTTACAAAGCCGAATGATGAACTTGTCATATTCAAGAGCAAACATAAGATTTCTTAGATAAAAACGAGCAAGTCACAACTCACATAAAACGTCATTATATATTTTCTAACTAATTGTTTGTCATAAAACTGGACTGTGCTTATAGATATTTAGTGTATACATATTTGGATAAAAGTTTCAAAGTAAATGTACAACCTGTTTCATATCCTTATGCTATGTAGGTTACGCTCTTTTAGCAAAGGTTAGGACAAGTTAACTCCAACTTTATCACCCCCCCCTCCCCAAGCACACACACCTCCCTGCCTTGTGATATTTGCTTTATTAAATGCTAGAGGCGAAGTCTTGATAAAAACTCATCATGGGCAGACGTTAAATGCATTCGGCTAGTGTCATATAGAAGGTTAAAAAGGAAAAAACATAAAGAGCTAAACAAATTTCCATCTATTTACCAGCCTCACACTCCTTCTTCATCCATTAGGCTGGCGTAGATGTATTTATATAAACTTTTTTCGAGTTTAAGATGTTGAATGCTGGATTTTCTTGACTCATTGCGTGGGTTTTTGCTTGTGTCTTTTATTTTATTATAACCTAATGAGGGTAAAACTTTAAAACTAAGCTTTATGGTTCTAGGCCCGGCAGTTAGTCAGGTTTTCTGAGCTCTGTGGTAACTCTTAGAGAGGCTGATTCCATCAACAGCTGTAATGTATCAGAGTGCTAACAGTGCCATGTTTCGATTATATAGTGTCCTTGTTTTACCTTTGGTGTACATTGTTGAGGCCACAATTAGAGCCTTTTGTTACAAATTAGGAGCAATTAATAGTACTGAGGCAATTTCTTAGATTATTAAATAGTTTAACAAGTAATATCTGTGCTTTGAGCCAAGTTCTTTACCCAGTTTAAAAAATAACTAAAGTACCAAAAACTATACAACACAAAAAACCATCGTCATCACTAAGTTTCTAAAATAATAATTCACTAATATTTGTTATCTTTAAAGTAACTTTTTTTGTTGTTGATTCTTATCACTTGGAAAGTTCACCAGACCTACTTGGTCTTTAAGAGACTAATTTGAGTTTAGCTGCATCATGTTTTGATCATAGTGTTGACTATTATTTTTCATTAACTCGTATTACTCCAATAGTTACTAGGCCAAGCATGTATCTATTTTACACTTAACTTTTAATACAACTCTCCTTAACTTTTATTATATTTTGTGACCACAAAATATTTTGAAATATTTTGTGGTCACAAAAATTGTCATTGCTTTTGTTGTTGCACTTCAAGTAAACATTTTATAACAATTAAAAATTTGCAAATTAATCAAAATATTGAAATTGTACGCATGTTATTACTGACATCACCACCAATACCTTATTGTCTCAGTATTTATGCGACTTATTACCTCCTTATTAAACTTACAAGTTACTCTCAACCTCAAAAAAATAGATTTTTTGTTGTCTTGTTTTTATCTTTATTAATTTTTTTTTGATTAACGCATTTATTTTAATTTATATAATCTTAGTTACATTACATATAAACGGTTTATTTAGTTGTAAACTATGACTAGTAATGACTTTTAACGATTGTTTAGGAAATTGCTTTAATTACACATGATAGTGTTATTTGTATTACTTTACTCGTTAAACATAATTTCTGTGCCGAACTTTTTTACATTTGATAAAAAAATAATTATAAGTCAAGTCATTTAGCTATTTTTATTTAATAAGTTTTTGTTTTTTTTGAGATGTATTTCGTCATCTTTATAATAAATTTTTTACAACATCTTTTTTCAGTTAAGATGTGACGGGACTAGACAGAAGACAGAAGTCTTATCACCCATCCCCGTTGTATCTTTTACATACTAAATAAATCATATAGTTACAATCTAATAAATATTGCAATCTCAGTAAAATAATATTAAATACTTTTAAATAAAAAGTGTTTCATTTTTTTTTTTAGAATACAATCCAGACAGTAGGGAGATACTGTTCCGATAATGGCTAGCCTATGCCAGCGAATTTGTTAAAGGTCCAGTAAAGTTCCGTTCTTGGATTGCCAGTTCCGAGCCTTTATAAAATTGTCTGAACTGGGTAGCCGCAAAAAAACCATTAATGGTCCAACAAAGATTTGCCGGAGAAAAACAATATACATTGGGCCGACACTGCTCCATCAGTGGTAAAATCAAATTAGTTATGATATAAATATCAATATTTACGTTTACAGAGCAGATTTTTGTATCCATCTTGAAAGTCGTTTTTTTCACTTTTAATTCAAATATCTAGGAACTATATTGTTAAAGAGAAGACCTTCAAGTAAAAATCTATTCTGTTTTTTTATAATCTATATTGCGTACTTGATAACTTCTATATAGATTTTTAAATAATAATGTAAAATATTTATTATAAAAAGAATATGTTTTTTGAATAGCTTCTAAATGAATTATTGCAAGTTATTTCTTTCGTTAAAAAAATAAGGTTTCGTATGGGATACGTTGATAGACTACAAGTAGCATAATGATCATGTTATATCAATATTGCTTACAAGTCTATTTATCTCAAACGTAACTATTTACATCAAGCATTAACCATTAAATTGGTTTAATGTTTAAATTAAAATTTTTTCTCAAAGCTTAACTGGTTAAATAAACTTTTTATTAAAGAAGGAATCTGTCGCAAAACAGCATATAATTATGTCAATCGACACACTACAGGACAGTTTTAAAAAGTTACAAAAAATATCGCTAAGTATCATCAAGACCTAAATTACATTTTTTGGTCAGATTTAGCTATTGCTCATAGGTCTAAAGAGTCTATTTCCTGGATGGATGAAAATATCAACTTCGTGCTGGTCAATATGTCGCCAAAGCCAATCGAAGATTTTGGGAAGTATTGGCTCAGAATGTGTATTAGGGTGGATGGGAGACCAAAAGTTCACAACAATTGATTGGGCGTATTAATGCGTGTTTCAAAAAATTGATGCAACTTTTTTACAATCACTTATAAAAGGTATCAAGACAAAATTGAGATTGATAGCCGACAAGGGAGTGCTATCGGTTTATAAAAAATAATTTTGTTAAAATAAATATGGCATTAATTTTAGAAAAATATTTAAAAAAATTTTGCTTTTATTTCCTTAAAAATACAACGCTTGGATTATGAACCCGTTAGTATATAAATGTTATTGCGTTATGCAAAGTTGTTGGAGTCAAAATATGAATACCAAAGTATTATTAACATATGAGGCATAAGATAGGAAAAGTTACTAAGTCTATATATCTAGATTTGAACATATAAGTGTTTTTAGCAAAATAGTTTATAATAAATATAAATAAGCCAAAATAGTTGTAATACACATTATTAGTGCCTAATCTAACATAAGTGGATGTCAGACTATAAAAACTTAATTAAGTGATTCGTTCCCAGTGAAAAAGCGCACATGGGATACGCGTGGATTTTTTCCATATGTAACCCATGTGGGGATTATTATTTTGTCCCATGTGGGTGTCATATGGTAAATCCCACATGGATTCCATATGGTAAATCCCATATGGGATACGCGTTGGTTTTTACCATATGTAACCCATATGGGGATTATTATTTTGTCCCATGTGGGTTTTGTATGGTAAATCCCACATGGTTTTATGTGGCAAATCCTACATGGGATATAGGTGGAAAATACTACATGTTATAGATCTTAAATGCCACATATTTTAATCCAAATGGTATAAAGTAGTCAATACTAGACAAATGAAAGTCCGAATGCTTCTATGATAATTTTAAAAATTTTTTTCATTTAAAAATTACTTAAATAGTAATTTAAAATTAATCATCGAAGTTTTCAGTGAGGCTTTACTTAATCTGGTATTTGCTACTTTATCCCATTTGGTATTCAAAATGTGTAGCATTTTTGATCTTTTACGTGTGATGTTTTCCACCTATAACCTATGTGGGATTTACCTTAAACTATTATGACGAAATTTTATAAAATTAAAAAACGTGTTGCAAAATGAATTTATTTTAAAATAAATGCTATTAATACATCCAAAATGAATATTAAATTATTTTTTCTTTTGCGATTTACACGCCGTTTTTTGTCGATTGAATTAATTATATCGCTTCGGCTTGCATAATACCAAGGTTTTTAGTATCTTCTAAATTTCTTCAAACATTTTCTAAAAAAAATAAATATATAAATACAAATATATATAAATATAAATATAAATATATATAAATATAAATATATATAAATATAAATATATATATATATATATATATATATATATATATATATATATATTTATATATATATATGTATATATATATATATATATAGAGAGAGAGAGAGAGAGAGAGAGAGAGAGAGAGAGAGAGAGAGTGAGATATATATATATAGAGAGAGAGAGAGAGAGTGAGAGAGAGAGAGAATTTTAATAAGGAACCTTATTAGTCGAGCAATTTTAATTATTAGCCAGGTTGAAGTCATTAATAACTACAATATTTCACAAATAAATATTTCCTAATTTATTACTTACAATGACTAACGTATTATGGGTAATTGAACACATATTATTCGTAATGAGCTTGAACCCATGAGAACCCTGAAAAAAAGTGATCAATTAGGATAAGTAGTTAAACAAAAAACAAAAACAAAAATGTAAAAATCTACTTTTTCAATGATGTAGACGTTGGGTGCAATAGCCACTGGATGCAAAAGTATCTTTACTTTTTCGTCACACACACGGTCTTCTATAATAACAGGCCTTGACATCGCGCAAAATGCCGTAAAAACTGAAGGCCGATTAAACTTTCACTTTTACTTATATTGATATATTTTTATATTAGGTAGGGTGTAATGGCAGCCTATGTTTTCTAATAATAATCTCTAGTAAAGACGGAGATATAAAAAGAAAACCAAAAAATTGTTAAAAGATAATCATATTTTTCGTATTTCAAATTTCATTAAAAATATTTATGTAATATTAAATAGTATCAATAACAAGCAAAACCATAACAAAGCATATATCTATATATTAGAAAGATAACTGTATTTTTAATGTTTTTTGCTAAAAATATCTCAACAGGGTAAATATTTACAAATCCAAACATATTGAGAGACATATAGGCTAATGAGAAAATAAAAAACATAACAAGTAAATAGCATAATAAATTACAAAACTAATTTTCACATAAACTATGATAGCTTTAGTATTTTGGGAGTGGTAATTAGTGAGTAATTCTTTAGCAGAATATTAGAATATACTCTGCATTGTTTTTATGTGATTTTAAATTTACATTTAGCAGCAATGAACTGAAACTGAGTTACACAAAATGTTCTGCATAAAGGGTCAGTAGCACCTTGAAAAAAAAGCAAAATATTGACCATTAGACAAGAGTATAAGAAGGAATTTCAGGTCTGCCGCAGTTTAGGCTATACAGATAACTTCCATATTTATAATAATAATTGGTAGAATCATCATAAATTTTTATTTCGCTTTTTTGCACATAGCCAGCTATGTAAACTATAGCCACTAATGTAGATTTATTAACTGAGCTTTCAAGATCATGTATATTATCCAGAAGTTCTTTTTCATCAGTAGAAATATCTCTAAAACATATGTCACAAGTATGAACATCGATACCATCAACAGGAATGTCAAATTGTAATATAAATTTAGTATGTTGAATATTAATTTTTTCAATTACAGATTTAGCGTTTATAAAGTAAGTACCTCCAGATGCCTGTTGAAGCTTAGAAAAAGCTTTTTCAAGTGGATCTGTTGAAAACCAACCTTAAAAGACATACTTTGCTCCATTACTCAACAAAGTTTTTACGAGATCAATAAAGCCATAACATGAATGCGCTATTGCATTGCTGGTATCTAGTGTTAGCTAGATACCTGCAATGCAATAGCGCATTCATGTTATGGTTTTGGTTTTGGATAAACTGATTTAGCTGTAAGTTTAGAGAGTTTAAAAAGACTATAGCACTCAGTTTTATATAAAGTTTCTAAATCACTCCACTAAGCCAAAGCCAGTTCTTTATTGTTCAAAAATTGAAGTTCTTCAGTCTTTTCTGTCATCCAATTGTTTCGTATAGATTTTAAGAGATTCACATAATCATACAATAAATATATACCTGATGTTGTTAACCATGGTTTACTATCAACTGTTTTAAACATTCCAAAAAATCTTTGATTTACAGGGTTACCATCAGTAATTATTACCAGTGTCTTACTATTTTCAATATTATTTATCGTATCAACAATTTGTTGACATTGAGCAAACTGAAATTCAGAGGAAAGATTTGCAACAGGTTGAGCTCTCCATATAAATTCTGGACCTCCAAAAAGACATTAAATCATAAATGATAAAATTATTTTGGCTAACTTTTCAGGGTAGTTTACTGCTCGACCAAACAAAGCACCTCTTTGGTAAAGTAATGAAGCTTTGACATAGACCTCATCAATTAGTAGTATGGAAGTTCTTTTCAATGGATTTAAATTCATAAAAATACTATTCATGAAACTTAGGTCCTCCATTGAGCTTATTTTTGAAGTCAATCGTGTTAAAGTCCTTATACTTGGCAACTTGTAGTCAGTACACAAACAATCATATAAACTTTGTCGCATAGCAAAATACTCATATGCTCTACATATAATATCTGAAGTATATAAAACTTCACCAACATTAACTTTTCTCATAGCATTAAGGTTTTCGAATAGAATATTTGACAGAAGCGAACTTTCTTTATTTTTTAAAAATCTAACTGCTTCAAATAAAGCTGATTTTGTTTTTATTAAGTTTAATTTGTTTACAGCTAAAGATGAAATATTACAAGTTGTGCCATTATGGTTAGCTACAAATGAATAATCATTGAAAATTAATAAAATAAATAATGGAACACCAAGTTTGTACATTTTTGATTGTATGTGTACACTTTTTTTATTAAGCTGGATAACATCGTTATTATCACTTAACAAAGATTGAATATCGTCAAATATAAGTTCATCCTCTTATAGAAAATCATTTAACTCATCTGGTAAAATGCTTCGAAAACCGCTTGAAGTTACAGTTTTTCTAACTTTACTTGCTGGTGTGGCAAAGCAACTAGGCGGAATATTTTTAAAAACAGATGGTGGGTTTAAAGGTTGTTGCTTCCCATATTTGCTTTCAAAAGGTGCTTCATTTGGCCAATGAAGTTGACATACTGCTGTATAGTCTGTAACAATAGAACCAGTTTTTGGGATAGCTTCACTACATCTTTTTCTCTCCTCTAGATTCTTCGGTAAATAATAAATTGGTATTTTTGTTGTAGTTGAGTATTGATATTTTTGTTGTAGTTGTAATTGATACTGTAGTTGTATAAATTGATATTTTTGTTGTAGTTGAGATAGTTCGACTTGTAATTTAAAGGCATTTTACTTATTAAAAAAACTTATCGTTAGTTTGACAATATTATTACCTTAAAATGTAACAACTTGAACCTTACAACGCTATTGTCTTGAAGTTGCGCTATCTAATTTATAAAGCAATCAAATTTTAAAGATTTATTAAAAAAGCGTGAACACAAACCTTCGTCTAATGTTAAAAAATGAAAATGTAAACACAGTGTTAGGAATTGGCCTTCAGTTTAACAACTTTGTTGCGCGATGTCAAGGCCTGTTATTATAGAAGGCCGTGGTCACACATAATATAATATTCTGAAACTAATAAACAAACATCTAAATTTCTATAAGTAAATTTATTCTTCGATCATTGCCTTCATATCCTATCTTATTTTCATATCATAATCTATTATGGTATTATTTATATAACATATCACAACAATATTATTAAATTTGTGATGTTCAAATATCATATGAACATTCTCTAACATGTTCGTATGATATTTGAATATAGTTCTTGAGTATATTATCTGCAAACAATTGACTGATGCAAGTTCTAATGTTGTCAAAAACCAAGCATGCATGCATAGGACTCTGCAGTGTCCCACAAAGAAATGCTGGTTTGAGTCAAATTTTTTTTATTAAAAAAAAAGTATTAAAATAGGGAGGAGATAAGGAGGTTTCTGTAACTTTTTTTAGGTTCCAAAACTTTTAACTTTATATATAATAAGGTTCATAAAACTTAATGGACTTACGAAGTACATTGAGGAACAAAAACAGGATATTTACAGAAACTTTTTAATTTTTAATCTGGAGTACCACAGTGTAATTGGGAATAAAGTCTCTGGGTCCAGTATTCAAAGTAATATGATCTAAAGTAACATATAAATTAAATGAAATGCTTTAAAATGCATGCAGTTATACATATAACTCCTGATAGTTAATATATGTATAACTAGTTATACATAAAATTTATTATATAAACTTATTTTTTAAGGTTATGCTTGAACAAATTTGTACCAATTAATTCAAATTCAAGATTTAGTTCAAGTTCAAGTTCTTATTTGTTCATTGTTTTTTCACTATTTTATATTTATTCGATCAAATTTGTTAACTAGTACTAATTCTTACTACAGTATGAATATTTATCATTGTTGAACGTGATTTTATTAGTAACTTAATTTTACTTTCAACATTTTTTGACAACACCCTTTACATTTTAAATGATGACAGCTTTACTTTTCTATTGATGTTAAATTTATTATGTTTCAATAACTCAGATTGAACCTTTACTGAATTATTGTAAGCTTTATAAGGGTTTGTTGTATATCAAGTGGTGTTGTAAATAAAGTGAAAATAATATATATATTTATATATAAATATATATATATATATATATATATATATATATATATATATATATATATATATATATATATATATATATATATATATATATATATATATATATATATATATATATATATATATATATATATATATATATATATATATATATATATATATATATATATATATATATATATATATATATATATAGTATTGAGGCTATGGGATCATCCATAAATGATGCCAGTATATAGAGGGGCAGTGTGAGTTTAACAATAAATGACAATGGGGAGGGGATGTTAAGACCAAAATAATGTCAATTAAAAAATTGAATTAAAATAAAAGTAAAATATTTTATTTAAAAAAAAAGTAAAACAATTTATGCTAGCTATGAGCAGGTTTTAGAGGTATTTACACCAACAATGCAGTCAAAAACTTCTTGCTTTTGTTGCTTAAAACTGTAGAGGATCATAGGAAAAACAATTTAAATTCAGAAATTAGCTTGCTTATCTGAAAGAACAGTTTATGTTTGTTTTTTTTACTTTTAGTACTGTTGAGATTAAATGTATAATTGAACCAGAAAAAAATTGATGGTATATGCATTATTTATATTATATTAACAATTCAAATATACCATCATAATATGATAACAAAAACTGACATCATTTTCAATAGGAGATGGCAAAAAGTTGACTGAGTTTGATAAAGGGTGAAGGTGTTCAATAAACAGGTCATCATCTGACATCATTATGCATAGATGAGCCTATGATTTAGGTAAAATAAGTAATCAATTTGCCATATTTCTCTTTAGAAATTGTAAGAAAAAAGCATTGTTTTGCTGAGAACCTACCTAATGAGCAAGCTTATTTTATAAATTTGAGAAACAGAAGTGGAAGTGCGAATCGCAAAAGAACTAATAACAATGCTCTAAATTGATTTTAACTTTGTAGACTAACATTAATATAGTATTTAGAAATAATAAATGAAGTTTACATGATATTTATAATTTGTATTTATTTCCATTAACAATCATTTGTCAGTCTCTATTTTATAAAATGAATTAAAAAACTATTTATTTATAGTATAATAATAATACATAAATACTAGTTTCCTAATGCTATTATCATCACAATGTTAATGTTATTCATTTTAAAGTGAAATTTTGTATCAATTTTATTGTTTTAATGTTATATATATATATATATATATATATATATATATATATATATATATATATATATATATATATATATATATATATATATGTATATATATATATTAGTTTTACTTTATTTACAACACCATTTGATATAAAACAAACCCATATAAAGATTACAATAATTCAGTTAAGATTCAATCTGAGTTATTGAAACGTAATAAATTTAACATCAATAGATAAGTAAAGCTGTCATCATTTAAAATATAAAGGGTGTTGTCAAAATATGTTGAAAATAAAATTAAGCTACTAATAAATTCACGTTCAACAATGATAAACATTCTTACTGTAGTAAAAAATAGTACTAACTGAAATATTTGAACCAATAAATACAAAATTAACAAAAACAATAAATAAGAACTTGAACTTTAACTAAATCTTGAATTTTAATTAATTGGTACTAATTTGTTCAAGCATAACCTTAAAAAATAAGTTTTTATAACAAATTATATGTATAACTAGTTATACATATAGTTAACTATCAGGAGTTATATGTATAACCATATGCATTTTAAAGCATATTATTTTATTTAAACATTACTTTAGATCATATACATTGAAAACTGGACCCAGAGGCTTTATTCCCAATAACACTGTGGTACTCCAGATTAAAAATTAAAAAGTTTCTGTAAATATCCTGTTTTTGTTCCTCAATGTAGTTCGTAAGTCCCTTAAATCTTAAGGACCTTATTATATCTAAAGTTAAAAGTTTTGGAGCACAAAAAAAGTTACAGAAACCCATCTCCTCCTATTTTTTTCTTTTTTCAATAAAGAAAATTGGGAATTCTTCGACTTTCAAAGCTATATTTCTTTGTGGGACACTGCAGTGTCCCATGCATGCAAGATTGGTTTTTGACAACATTTCAACTTGCATCAGTTATTTGTTTGCAAATAATTTACTCAAGATCTATATTCAAATAACTATTATATTATCCTAATAATACGTCTATTTGCACAAATCTTAATTATATTTCTATAAAGAAAGATAAACATTATTCGTGGTTCTTACATACTTGCTTGCCATTCTCTATATTAATATAAAATATTTTCACACAATATAAACGTAACGCAAAATTTTTTTTATAAGTTTTTTTTTAGTTTCCAGCTTTCAAATTAATTCCCATGCAAATCCCACAGGAAACCCACGTGCGATTTCCCATGTGTGTAAATACCATATGGTTCCCACATGTAAGCCATGTGGGATTACCCACATGGGTTTAAGGTGACAAATTTCCATACGGATAACACATTGGAAAATCCGTCCCATGTAAATCCCATCAATCCCACACGGAACCCACGCGGAACCCATGTGGGACGCGGTTTTATTTTTCACTGGGTTAACTTCTAGTTATAAATGGTTCTATTTGACGACTATTCTATTTATGAAAAAATTATGTTGACCGTTTGATTTTTTGGATTGTCGTTTATATATCCCTTTTTGTTGTCTTTTGTAATTGACTTTCCTATAAATAATTGAACATTATACCAATTTCTTACATCCACGTAATTAATAAAGCTGTTTAGTTGTATAGTATCACCTCTTGAACTTCTGATTTCTAATGTGGAGAAATAAACTTATCAGTGAGTTTTTAGATGATTAAAACTATAAACATGAATTGCTCTATGTTGGTGTTGTTCAATGATAATAACATTTTTCTGTATATGTAAACTCCTCAATGGGGTTCAATATCCAAGGTGAGGTCTAATTAATGATGTAAGTAATAATGTTATGCATCTTTTATCTAAATATTTCAAAAAGTGTTTGATTTGCCCTAATGTCTAACTTTCAAAGTCATTTTTTCTCAATAACTTCTTTTTTAAAATGCTATTAAGCTGACTTTTATTTTAGTGTGTAGCTTATTCCTAAATCTCTGCAACTAAGATAATAACTAACAAAATAATAGATAATAAAACTCCATTCCATAGATCTTTCTTATTTTGTTTTATATCAAATAAATTTAAAGAAAAAATTTTACTTATTAAATTTAATAGTATTGAGGTTTCGTTTTCAGAGTTTGTTTGCGATGAATAATGAGCCACCACATAAATGTAGCAAGTATTAATGAAGCTATGGCAACAAACGTAATGTAGACACAAAAATGTAAAAATCTTAAGTTAAATGGTTTATCTTAATCTGGTAAGTTTACACTTAATCAAATAAGTTATTAATATTACTGCTTTCAGTGTTTAAAAGAAGGAAAAGTTTTTTCCCTTAATTTTACTATTACTAATGACTAGATGATTTACTGCGTTTTATAAAATAGTTTCTCGATGATAAGATCTTAGTTTCTTCTAAGATTTTGTCATCGAGAACCGCCTTAACAGATTTTAAATAAAAAGTAGTTGTTTAATAATAATAATAATATATATATATATATATATATATATATATATATATATATATATATATATATATATATATATATATATATATATATATATATATATATATATATATATATATATATATACACAGCGGTGGCCAAAAATTAAAGACCACTCATTTTTTAGTTGGTTTCTTAATCTTTAAATTAAAATTAAGAAGACTCTAATAAACATATTAAATTTTTTTTTTTAATATCTTGTTAATTAAATCATACGGATTAAAGTGGTATAGTTTTTTTAATCTATTTCTAATTAAATAGCGTGTAACTTATCAAAAAACTGATGAGTACTTATAAATCTTCTTTAAATAAATTAGACAAAATTCAACGACCACTTTCAAATCTTTAATTTGCACTTATTAAAAATAATAATCCATTATTTTTTTTAATTGTCTTAATTGCTTATTACGTTGGCTATAAAATAAAATGTCGAAACCTGAGTTTCGATATCAAATAAACATTTATTTTTTGAATTGCAATAAGGATATAAAAATATTGCAAAAATGCGTGCAAAGATCGAAGAAAAAGACAGATACGCGGCTCTTGTATTAAAAGAAGAAGGCTATAGCATCAGACAAATAGCAGAAAAGCTCGGAAGGTCTCACTCTTGCATTATTAACATAATTCAACGATACAAAGAGAGCCGGTCAATTAATGATCGTCATAGGACTGGACGCAATAAAATTTCAAATGACCGTGATGTTCGCTCGTTAGTGAGATTAATGAAAGAAAACAGACAAGCATCATCTACAGACTTGTCTACGAAATGGACACTGTCAAATGATCTGAAAGCAAGCCCTAGAACTGTGCGAAGGGTCCTCCACAAATTAAATTATTTATGGCATGCTGCTGCGAAAAAACCGCGCTTCAATAAAAAACAAAAATTTGCCGGGAAGGAGTGGCGCAAACTGCATAAAAATTGGTCAACAGATTAGTGGAGCCGTGTGGTCTTTAGTGATGAAATGAACGTTGAGGTAGACAACAGATAAGGTCGCGTAATGTTGCGTAGACTTCCAAGCAAACGATTCAATGAATCATGCATTTTGAAATGAACAAAACAAAGCAGTGGTTCAATAGACATTTGGGCCTGTTTGAGTGCCTGTGGAGTTGGCGTTTTTCATTTATTCAATGTTAGACTCAACAAAGAAAGATACATAGAAATTATGGAAGGCTCCTTATTCCTTGCATTGATTTATGGCAGTTGCAAGATGGATTTATTTTCCAGCAAGATAATGCGCCGTGTCATAAAGCGCATGTTGTTAGCAATTGGTTCAATTCTAATAAAATTCAAGTGCTTCCATAGCCTGCCAATAGTCCAGACTTGAATCCAATAGAGAATTTATGGTCGTGGCTTGATCACAAGCTTGGTAAAGAACAACTTTACAATGTGGAAGATTTGAAATCTTCTATCTCTCATCATTTGAAAAATGTGCCTGATGAAGTAATCAAAACTTTAATGAATTCAATGCCAGAACGAGTACAAGAGTGCTTGAAAACAAATGGAGAAACAACACGTTACTAAATTATTTTTTATTGCTTTTTGAAATATTTTTGAAACTGGTCTTAAAGTTTTTTCAAATTTTTTTTCCCATTCATATTTTTTACTAGTCAGTTTTTTAACTTTTTAACATTATTTTGTAAAAAAGTTATAAATTCTTTTATAATAAATATAAAATACAATAAAAATTCTTTCTAAAAATGTTATTCTTTTTTTGATACCTTTTTCCAAAATGAAATTATACTAAGGTTAAAAATAAATTTTGAAAAAAAAATGAGTGGTCTTTAATTTTTGGCCACCGCTGTATATATTTATATATATAAATATTCACATATAAATACATATAATATCTAACCATAAATATTCACCTATAAATACATAATTTACTCATATATAAACATAAAAACATATAAATATATATATACTTACACATGCACACACGTATACATATATATGTCTAAGTTTGAACAATTTTCTTATTCAAATTTGATAATTTTTTTTTTCTCGATGTACTTTATAAGTCTCCTAATATTTTAAGTGCTCCTCAACATCTTATACCAGACACAGGTAGTATATTAAATCCTTTTCTGTTCCCTTGCTGACAAGTTTGTATTGCAGTTTGATGAACAGATTTTATCTGGATTTTTCCAATAATGAAAAACATAATATTCTGGTTTCAATTTAAATATTTTAAATGTATGTTAATAATGTTAAATGTTCAATCTTAATACCTTTAATGGTGCAGTAATAATGTGCATCTTTTTTTAAATGTTTAAGATGCTTTAAATTGTAATCATACTGTGGCAACATTTTAAAGTTACCTATTTTTAAAAAAATGTTAAATTAATTTGTCACCGCTCGTTACCTACTTTATTTAGAATCTGTTGTGAAGTAAATAAAATATTCAATCACAAACTTTTCAATAAATATATTTTTAGGTACCCTTGGTTTTAAATATCCTTGGTTTTAAGAATCCTTGTTGTTTTTTATTTTTAAGTTGTATTTTTAAGTATCCACTTGGTTGTTATTGCAAATTTTTATTAGATGTTGATTACATTTTAGTTCACAAAGTTATAAAAAGATCCTTAACTCAACTCTATCAAAATATGTTTAGGTGTTAATGGATTAAACTTTAATAATAAAAGTAATTATTACTGTAACATGATAACCATTTTGTTAATATGTTGTGACCATATAATGTATATGTTGTTACTATGTTGTATAAGTATATATGTAATAAATTATTAAGTTGTGTTAATGTTTATTTTTATTTTATTAAAGTTAAAATGGTGCAAGCACTAAAGAAAAAATATATATTCAAGTTGAAGCAGAAACTCATAACGAATCATGTTGATGATTGAGTATGAGTCGCACAAAAGCACCATTGTCTAATATATATGAATCAAATCATCGTATAATAAATGCTTTTTGTCGCGTAAATTTTTTTTGAAATTTCAGCCAATTTTCAAATTTATTCAATTAAATAAAAATTAACAATAATCATATTCTAATACATTTTTATTGTCCTTAAACAACTAAAAAATATTCTAATTTTTGACCAAAAAATTACAGTCGCTTCTGCTAAGAACAACTTTAAATAATTAAGAAGACGGGGTTTAAATTTAAATAATTAAGAAGACTAAAAGGGTTCAACTTTAAATAATTGTTACCACAACTTTAAATAGTTGTAATCACAACTATAAATAATTGTAACCACAACTTTAAAAAAAAAGCTTCAACTTTAAATAATTAAGAACACTAAAATAAAAATATATAGACTTCAAATAGGATACCTCGATGATAATCCATAGCAATCTCTTGCGCAACCCAGTTAGTTAACAAAGACAAAATCGCAATTGAACGGTGTAAAAATGGCTAATCATTGCTCTACCAGTTCTATTTCTGCACTGGCTAGCGTCTCAATTGGTCACATTATCTGATTTTTAATTAAATATTTTTTAAATTAACTTAATAATGCCGTAAATAATTGATTATCGTTGACATATATTACAATTTATCATGTTTTATTTTGTTTTCAATGCAAAATAGATTTGTCTCAATGGGCTATACTTTGAAAATCCAATTTTTTTAAAATTTTTTATTCACCTCCCCAAGGCCAAGAAGACCACTACAGACGAGGAGGTAACATAGTTGTGGTTATAACCCTTACTCAACTCTATAACTCCGAAACATGAACCTTGACGAACAAAGTCGCTGCGCGGAAACACAAGTTAAGTGCGTACTTCCGGAGACGTGGTGGGCATCGAACTCGGAACCTCTCGCTTATGAAGCAAGCGCTCTACCACTACACTACTACAACATAATATGAGTATGCAATTGAGATGGAATTCAAGGAATTCATGGAATTGAGATGGAATTCAAATGACGTCTTAATTTAAAACGTCAACTAGGATGTATTTAAAAAAAAATTTGTTCGCAGCTTTAAAGCCAAGAACCAAACAAATTTTGAACAATCTTTTTGTTTAAATACATTATAAAATTCGGTAGAATAATATATAAACAACTTGTCATTTGTGGTGATGTAAATGTTTAAAACTTTGAATCTCGAGAAAGTATCAATCTACTTATTCAGAAAATTGCATTTATAAATGGTCGTTATTTGTTACTTATTGCTTTTGCTACTTATTCTACTTCTTTATTTCAATTTTCGGTTTGGTATCTTGATTATAAATACAGTTTATAACGGATCCTTTTGCAAAAAGAAAGCGTTAAAATTTATTTCAAAAAATATTTTTTAAGCAACACCTCAATGCACCCAATCACTATTTAATGTATTAAATTAATTTAAGTAAAAAAAATTAGTCACAAGAAGAGCAATTAGAAGGAACACCTATTGGTTCTTCACATGATGGAAATATCAATAAGTCGGCAGATTTAGTGATATTTGTATCATCTGATAGTGAGACGGATAATATCATTCATGTGAGAATCTTAAAAAGGTTTTGGATTCAAAACGGGACAACGGTATGCCAGTAGGTAAGTTCTCTTAGAAATAATGAATATTCATCATAATGATTTAGTTAAAGATTTACTAATATTATTTAATGTTTCTAAAATACCAGTTTTTCTAAGTTTATGCAATATTTTTCTGGTATATACTGTTATTTTAGTATTTAAAATAGTTTATGGGAATTCTGTTTTAAAGCAGGCGATTTTAATAGGCGATAACAATCAATTTTAATTGAGTATTGTCATTAATGGTTTACCATTGTTTAGAAGTACCATACTTTGATTTTGGCCAATTAAGGGAGAAATTGGAAAGATCGGCTCTTTAGTATTTTTTGTTGGATTGTACTATGAAATAAATTCAAATCACTTCAAGAATTATTATTTTCTTAATAAATGAAATGGAACCTTTTATTGAATTTGGATTCGGTCTTGAATTATTAACAAATTATAATAAATTTTTATTTAGCAACTGTAAAAAGCCAGCAAAATTTTTCTTAAAGTGTTTAAAAGGCTAAACAGTTCGCAAGCAACCTTAAGAACTAATGATTCCTTTAGAAATAGACGCCAAGAAGAGCATCAAAATGAACTATCACTCTTTGAATCAATATTATAAATTGACCTGAATGAAATTTTCCTTTTGACAATAAGTAGCTTTTTTAAGTAAGTATTTGTTTGTTACTTTAAAATTTTACACAGCGGTTTAATTCCTTATTATCTAAGTGTAAATGGTATGCAAATTTTGCACTCTGAAATATTAATGAGTCATGACTGTACATCATTTAAGTTTACAAGAAAATTGCGTGGCATAAGTCACCTTAATATGTAGGAAACTACAGAATCACGTAGCATGAATCACCTTTATTTGTGGAAAGCTACAGAAACACAGTAGTTAGTATCTTTGTTTGCATCTTCGTCCATTTTTATTGCTATGTCATGTGTTTAAATAAATCTCCATCATTTTTTGTTATTATCAACAATATTTTGAATTACTTTTTATCCTTCGTGAATTTTTTCACTAAACAGTTGTTGTAAAGATCTCGTCTAATTTTTTCATTGTTATTTTTATAAGATCAGCAGTTTTCTTTGGTTGTAAATTTGAGACCATGAATCTCCATTGTATGCATCATATTGTTGATTGCTGTAAGAGATTTTGTTGTATTGATAATTTAGGTTGCTGTTATAAAAACTTCATGCGATTTATAAAACAATTGATTAAATCTTCAAATGTTCTATTGTAATAAGCTGTAAACAAAGTGCTTCACTGCGTCAAAAATTCAAGGTAAATTTATTGCTTTAAAGCAGGTAATCTTCTGTAAATTATTGTCGTGTATTTTTAATTACGATACTACAAAGTTTTCATCTTATGCTAAATATTGTTTTAAAACAATTTTGTCTATAAAATTTTAAACTCAAGTTGCCAATAATTTAGTTTATTGTAAATTTTTCTTATTAAAATAATTTTACATACTTGTAAACAAGGGCGGATTATTACTGAGGCAATTGATTCACGTTCCCCTGGCCCCCAAATCCTCTGGCGCTCAAGTTTCCTTACCACGCTTTTTCAAAAAGCATGCTTTTTTACTTAAAGTATTTAAAATCATGTGTCATTAGGAAACAAGAACAAGAAAGCAACAACAATTTCCGTGTAATATTTGTTCCTTGAATACGCAGCAAAAGTTATAAAGGTTTGTAACTGCCCTGAAATGAAAATTTTGTTTCCTGTAAGTTCTTTTGTTTTGCAATGTGTTTTTTTGTGTGTTTTTTATTTCTATAAGTTTATATTTTGCTTATATGTTTAATATTTTTGCATTATATTTTGGTTATTATATTACAACAATTATGATTATTATATTTAATAAGTCTTTACAACTTTTTAACAATAGTCGTTTTTATGTCATTGTTTGTTGTTACGTTTTGTCACTTTATTACTGTTTGTAACTGAAACCATGTATGTATAAGCAGGCCCGTAGGAACAAAAATTTTATTTGGGGAGGAGGACCCTTTTTTTTTAAGCCTTTTTTTCAGTTTATTCTTTCAAAGTTATTTATTTTAAAAATTATTGGGGCGGGAGAATGCCCCTGCGCCCCCTTCCACTCTCCCTCCAGGTTGCTAAAAGCCTGATAAGCAATTTTTGTACAAAAGTTAATTAAGATTTATTATTATTATAATTTATTTTTATTAATAATTTTGATTATTATAATTTATTTTTTGTTGTTATCTTAAGGTGGTAGTCTACCTTAAAATATGAAAATTTTCAAAATTTCAAATTGTACTGTTTTACCCAATATCATATACGTAGAAAATGAAAGTGATATTTGTTTTTCAAAAAAATATTTACAACTTATATGATTTTATCATTAGATATAGGTGGTATAATTTTTTTTCATAAAAATCGCATAAATTTTGCGATTTCAAAAAAAAAAAAAAAAAATTAAAATCGAATCTTTAAAAAAATTTAAAAACCGAAGCCTACCTGAACTTGTTTTTATCATTGGTAAGCATCTAAAAGTAATCCAGGACATCCACATGTAGTTTTAAAGTATAACCAAAAGTATAACTCGAAATATATTCGAAAAGATTTAATAGAAGCATGCTTCTGCTGCTGGCAGATATATTTTGTATTTATATATTATTATAGTTCTTAATTTACTATAATTTATTTGATTCGTGCTAGAAGTCCTACTTGTGTATTCAGTTAGATGATTATGATTATTATTCAAATTTAAAAAAAATAATAAGTATCGAAAATAAAAAACTTGATGCTGGAAAAAGACGAAAGGCAGGAGGATCAAGAATTTTCAAAAAACGACGTTTTCATTGCAAAAGTTTTTTTAAAGCTCTTGAACCCAACATTGACTCGGAAAATAGTCTTGTTAATAACATACCTTCAACAAGTAATTTAAATGCTTCAACTTCATCAAAGAAACTTTCATTATTAAATCATAAAGCAACAACAGTATCAACAAAACGAACTTCATTACCTATTAACAAATCGAATTTTCCACACTGTTACATCATGTTGGATAGCTTTGTTTTAAAAAGTATCATAGACGAAATTGTTTTGTGCCTTGAATGTCAATCGAGGAGTATTGAACTTTCTACAGATTTATCAAGAAAGAAAGGACTGTCTGTTTTATTAGAGTTTACATGTACAGCCTCAGTCTGCTCATGGAGTAAAAGGGTTTACACTAGCCAAGAAATTGATGATGAATCTCGTGGGCAATATCAATCGGATGTAAATATGAGATCCATTATTGCTATGAGGGAAATAGGAAAGGGGCATGCTGCTTTAACAACCTTTTGTGGTTTTATGAATTTACCTCCACCAATGCATTAAAAAACATTTCATGATATCCAAAGGAATATATTAGTGGTTTACCAGCAAGTTGCTCTAAACTTTATGAATAAAGCAGCTGTTGAGATTAAGCAAGGTCTTGGTGAGAACAAGACAGATATTACAGTTTCATGTGATGGCACCTGGCAAAAGCGAGGATTCTCTTCTTTAAATGGTGTTGTAACTATAATTTCAAGCAATACTGGAAAATGCATTGACTACCGCATTAAATGTAAAGTATGCCATCAATGTGATAAATGGGAAACAAAAAAAGGCACTGATGAATATGATGAGTTTCTTAGTACACATTAATGTAGCATTAATCATAAGGGCTCATCAAGCGCAATGGAGGCAGCTGGAATTGTTGAATGTTTTACATCATTAGAGTCAGACAGAAATTTACGATATGCTTATTATATTGGTGACGGTGACTCAAAATCTTATCTAGAAGTTGCTAAATGTAATCCATACAAAAGTCTTATTGTCCAAAAGTTGGAATGTGTTGGACACATACAAAAAAGAGTTGGTAGCAGACTTCGTAAATTTAAAGCCACTTATAAACTAAAACTATCTGATGGGAAACCACTAGGTGGAAAAAATCGTCTTACCGAAAAAGAAATTAATAAATTTCAAAATTATTTTGGAATAGCAGTACGTCAATGTAATGATGGAACAGTTTACCAGTTAAAAAAAGCAATTGGTGCAGTACTTCACCATTGCTCAGATGCACTTACATTAGATAGTCGCCACCAAATGTGTCCAAGAACCCCTGAAAGTTGGTGTAAATACCAGTCTGATAAAATAAATGGTATAGCCCTGTATAAAGAAAAACCAGGACTACCCATTGTTGTAAGAGACATAATAAAACCAATTTTTCTTAGTTTAAGTGATGATGATTTACTAAGTAAGTGTTTGCATGGGCAAACACAAAACAACAATGAATCGTTAAATGGAATTATTTGGAAAAGATGTCCGAAGGATATTTTTGTTGCTAGAGACACATTAGAAATTGGTGTCTCATCTGCAATCATAAATTTTAATGAGGGAATAAATGGAGTTTTAAATGTATTCGCTATGCTAAATATGTATAATGGAAAATTTACGCAAGACGCAAGAGTTTTGCACAAATAAAGATTTTGTAAGAGTCGCTAATATGAATCTTAAGTCTACTCCGAAAATCAAGCTTAAACGGAAAAAAAAAAGAGTTCAGCGTAAAGGATTTGCAGATGCCAATGAAGAAATGGAAGGAATAGTATATGAGACTGGTATTTTTTAAATTATTTTTTTCTACGTTATTATACAATTTTTTCTACATTATTATATATAGCGTTTTACTAATTTACAATTTACTAATTTATTGCATTATGTATTTTTATTCTTTTCTTGTTTTTAAAGTGGTTTTTAAACTTTGAAGTCTTAAAAAAACATTTCTAAAGCCAATAATGATTTGAAACTGTTTGTTTTTCAAAAATAATGCTTTGTTAATGCAATTTGCGAGTTTTTGGCTTAAGTTAGACTAAAAGAGTTGGATTTTCTTTTTCTGTTGTGTTTTTCTCAAAATAAGGTTTTTTGAAACGGTGCGATAAATAACTTTTCTCAATTAAATGCTATGAACCTGAAATTTGGTACATTGATTCTTTTATATATAATCTATTAGCTGAATTAAAAAAAATCATTTTAACTTTTTTGGTTCTTTAGTTAATTGGGCTCAAAATCTGTATTTTGGGTCAAAATTTTGCTGCCATTTTGAATTATCATTTACACAAAAACTTTTTAATAATATTTTTTTTCCTTAATTCAGCCAATTTAACTTCTTTATCAGATGATGTACAAAAAAATCCAGAACTGTATCTTTAATTGTTCTTGAGTTATTTATCGCAGCGTAAATGCCCTTTTTTTGGTCCCGCGGACCAAAAAACAGTGTTCCAAAACCAAATTTTAAAATTTAAATTTAAATTCCTTAGTTTTGTAAGGTTTTTTATATTGCAGCCAAAAATTGGTTTTTTTTATACAAAATTTTAGGATTTAGGTTTAAAGGTAGACTACCACCTTAATATAATTGCTAAAGTTAACGTTTAACGTATAACGTTTAACGTTTAACGTCGTTTTGCTTTCGTTTTTAAAGTAGTTTTAATTAGTTACTAGGCTTTTCAGAATTTGAAAGAGCGCGTTCTCAAAATGCACGCGGTCATTAAAGAAAGATGTCTCAAGCGAATTAAAACTTTTTACCTTTTGAAATTTAATTTATTTTAGAAATATTAAATAAAGAATTATATTAAAATAAATAGTTATTATTTAGATTGTATTATAATTGAATTAAGTAAAGAAAATAGTTTAGCAACTTTTATAAAAATTTTTTATTAGATATAAAGTAGATACAATCACTCCTTTCAATTTTTTAAATCGTTCACATTTTGTTTGTTTTGGTTTTTCTTTTAGATTTATTTTTTTTTATTTAGCAGCACTGTTTTTATTGAGCTTATATTTTATTTTTTAAAAAGAAAATAGGGGTATGAATGAGGCCTAATTATATTTTATGCAGCAAAAAAGTTATACTAATGCTTTTTCCATAAACTTGGTTATTTCTACTTTGAATTTTATGTGATGCTGTTATCTATTTTCGTTCTTTTTTAGAAAATTTAGAAAAATAAATTGAAATTTTGTGCTAACACTGACATGACATGTCACATGTTATGGAATGTAAAGGTTAAATTTTATTATAAGTATCACATTTCTTATGGAAAAAAAAAAAATGAAGATAAAGAGTATTGCTTGTATATATATACTTTGTTTACTTTGAATCTTTTTAAATTTTCTCGAGTCATTTTTAAAATTTTTGTTTGCACATATTTTATTGTTTGCACGTGTTTACTGTTTATGCTTTTTTGATAAGTAGGTGTTTTTGGTAGTTTGTGCTTTATAGTTGTTTTATCAATGTGTTTTTATAATAATGTAAAGTGTTTTTTTCTTGTTTATGTATGTGGTAGTATGTGTTATATAATTGTTTTATAAATGCGTTTAAATATGTTTATATAAGGTTTAATATACTTATTGTATTTATCGTTGGTACATATATTTATACCATGTTGTTTCCATGTTTTCAAAGTGCTGTGACTTGGTAAACGTGTAGAGAAAGATTTGTCAATCTTGCCAGCCAAGTGATGTACTTAAAGCAGAGGGTTACATGACAGGGTTTAGTGTCAAACTGTTTCTGCTTTTGGTCTAGGTGTTTTCAAGCCTTTATTATTAATTATTCTGAAAATGCATAATAATGTATTTTAATAACATTTTGCGCAATGTTGTTACTTATGTTCTGTTATACTTAAATGTTATATTACTTGAGTTATGCTATATGCATATTATATTAACTTATGGTGTGTGCTGTTTTGTGTGTTGTTGTTACGACGTTGTTTTTTTTGTTATCTTTTGAGTTAATAGAAACTTGGGTTACCTTCGCGTTGATGTCTATTGTTTAAAATAATAAAAGGTAATTATATTACTAAAAATCACTGCATTTAATCATTGACTAAAAGCCAAGACAAACTATTTTGCCATATATATTCAATTTCATTTATCTGAATTTGATTTTTTGTCTTAAGCGCTGTTCATTACATAATTTTGCTATAAATATTTTGGAATTATGATGTGCTTGGAATCATAATGTAACAGCATAAATTATTTTTTAAAAGCTGACATGAAATAACATTTAACAACTACAACTCTGGTCAATCACAACAGCTTTTCTCTATAAGGTAAATTGATTTTCATTTTTTGTATGTAATGTTTTTTTTATTTATTTACTCATTCGCTACATTTTTTTATTTTAGATTCATCAGATTATGTATTTATGTGGTATAGAAGAAAAAAATATTGTAAAGTTAGTGATTTTTTAAAAAATGTTTACTAATAATTTTTTTAAAGAAATAATATTGACGTTTTCAAAAACGAGTTAACGTTTTTTTTTTTTTTTTAATTTTTCAGTGTTAGCAGTATGTTTATTATTAGAATTGCAGGTTTTTAACAACTTTTTTATTATTATTTGCTAAGTTAACTTTTTTTCAAACATCCCCTATCTGATATATATATATATATATATATATATATATATATATATATATATATATATATATATATATATATATATATATATATATATATATATATATATATATATATATATATATATATATATATATATATATATTTATATATATATATTTAAAGTCATAAGATTATTGTATAACTTACTTTAAATGACAGTTTGTTATATATAAAAATTACTTGTGTGTGCTATTTAGAGTAGAAAAAAAATTATATAGGAATAATCACAACCTTCGAAATTCTATTAAGATTTTTTGTTATTAATTTCAATGAAAAGTGAAGTTTAAGTGGATGATATAAGGTTAGAAGCAGGTATTAGTTTAAAAAATGGGAATTTTGATAGGCAAGTTAATTGTCGCAAAAATGAAAGAGATAGGCTTAGGCGAGGTGAAATTAATAATTGACAAATTGCTAGAAATACTGCTAGATACGAAAGAATGCTTTGTATAGCAAGAAGTAATACTTTTCAAGTTTATAATTATTTAGAAATGAATTATATTTGTCAGCATTGTGGTGCTAAGAAATTTTCTGATGAAACAAATTTTTTATGTTGCTATAATGGAAAGGTAGTTTTGTCGCAACCTTCACCATTTCTACAAAGTTAAGAAAATTTTGAAGAAAACTATGTAGTTGGAAATCCCAATCTGAAATTTTTCAAAATTTATTAGAAATTATAATGCCTGTCTTTCTTTTGCTTCATTTAAACCTAATATAGTTTAACCCATGAATTATGGGTCACCATGTTTTAGAATAAGTGGTCACGTTTTTCATCGTATAAGTAATCTTAGGCCAAATCAAGATGTTGCGCCGATATATTGTCCACTTTACATCTACGATCCACTTGCAGCAGTAAATTTTAGAATGGAACAACGTTGTGATGACCTTTGCTTAAATTATTTAATGTTTTGATTGCAAACTACTATTAGTGAAGAGAACCCATTTACTCTTGTATTTAAAAACATGGCTGAAGTTGAAGATAAAGAAATTCATCTTCAACTTCAGCTATAAAAGGTCGCTCAGTGTTAGTTGTAAAATTGTCTTGACTTGAGGCATTTTTACATTTGACACTTTACAAGATAGACGTTGCTTTAATCTCCCTTCACATAATGAAGTTGCAGTTGTATTTTTTGGTTAAGATGGTGCACCACCTGCTTCCAGGAAAGTTGTTATATACCCAAAAGGTCATCATCTTAAAACTATATCAAGTATGTCTGCCACTTAATACTTAATAACATACCACCAAAGTAAAAATTTACTATCAGTTGTTTATTTGTTTTTCTGTTTAGTTGAGAACAATAAAGAGAGAGGTAGTAAGTTTAAAAGAATTTTTATTTTTTATAAAGTAACTAAAATGTTTTTAAAATGCTGTTGCTGACTTTAAAGTAAAACATTAGGTTTTTATAATTTTATACAATAAACCGAAGATATTATGTCATACTTAAAATTATATTGTCAATAATAAAAAAAAAGAAATTTAAACCTCTGAATAAGACAGATTTTTGTAAATTTATATTAATTAAGTTTATTTAATATTTATTTTCTTTAAAAATCATGAGAGAACTAATAAAGGTTTTAGTTATATTAGTTAAGTGACTTATATTTTTTAAAATTAAGTAGATATTTTAACGTCTATACATTTAAGTACTTTTATTGATTAGACACAGAATTGAAGAGTGAAATAAATCAGTGTTTTTGCTATTAGATAATTGTTAATAGGATTTTGTTTATTTGTACTGTATCTGGAATTTTAAAACTTTAAGTAATTTAGCTTTATTTTATTTTTTTATTTTCTAGGAGAGTTGGAACATAAACTAAGTATAAATTAGATGATTAATACTGTTAAATAAATGAAGCATTTATGTTTGTACCTCAGAAGTCAGAGGTCGGTTGTAATATTTTAAAAACTGTTCAGGAGAGAGGAAATAGTAAAAAATAGTCTTTATTGGTTTATTCTTGATGGTTAAATTTTATGTAACTTTTTTTGTGTTTTATTTAATTTGTCTTAAGGTGCATGAAATATAATTAAGACAAAAAGAAAATTAAAAGTTAAATAAAAAAAGTGAAAAGTCATTCCTGGACAACAGACGTTATTCCTTTGAACATTGTGAGGACACAAGACCTTTTAAATTGACCTAATTTTGTTTCACGTTGTCGTAGGACAACAGTCTTTGTACCTCTGTAGATACTGAAAAAACTAAAAAGGTCTCATATATAACTCCTTTTCACAAAAAACTGAACAACCAACCTTTGTCTTCTGAGGTACAGATATTAAGATTTAAAGTTTTATTTTAGTTTATAGGTTTGGTTTAGTTTATAGTTATTTTTAGTTTACTTTTAGTTAGTTTTAGCTTTTTTCTTACTTAAGTTATCTTTTACAATACTTACATTAGTTATCTTTTTTCTTACTTTAGACAAATTTATGGAGGAAATGACGGAAATAGTAAAAAAATTATAATTATATATATATATTTATATGTAAATATCATTTTGTCTATTATTCTGAGGTATATTAATTTGTCTTTAGTTTCTGGTAAAAGCATAACTGGTAGGGCTGTGTTTTATATTTTATATATTTTGTATGGAGAAATATACGCTATAGGTGAAAGAATTATTTAATATAAATATGACACTTTTATTCTGTTCGCGTTTTATTCATATTTTTAATTAAAGAAAATTTTTCGCGTTTGAGCCTTTATAATTTACTTTCGTTTTTTTTATTTTTCGTTTTCAGCAACCCTTTTATTTTGTGAAAATGATAAACTTATGCTTTATATTTTGATCAAATAAAATTTCAAATATTTATAGTTTTTATTATATTCTTCTATTTGTAATTTTAGAGTTCTTAACATTAGAGAGCGTTTGTGATTTTAGATTAGTTAACATTTGAGCAGTACAGAAATCATTGCTCCCAACACCCAGGGCCTCTCTCGGAGAGGTTCTTCAATAAATGATGTAGTAATGGTGGTATGGATGAGCCCTCCTTCAAACGGAGGGCTCATCCATACCGGGTTGTTGGGAGACACCGAAGAAAAAACAGCAAACAAAAGGCTGTAAATGTCTTCTATCAGTGAAGTGATATTTAAAACTTTTTTGTTGCTGATTTTTCTTTGGTGATTTATTTTTATTTTTTTTAATTTTGTAATTTTTTTTATTAATATTTTTTAATTTATAAAAATTTTTAAATTATACTTTGATGTACATTCGATTTGTTTTGGTCTTTTTAAATTAAAATTTTATTTGTTTTTTGACCAATTAAATCTAAATATAGTTAAATTAATTCACTTCCCATTTATCATAAGATAATGATGCTACATTCTATTGTTAAAAGTAATTAACTGATATTTTAATTTATTAAACTCACTGCTTTTAAAGTTTCCTATAAGCCATGACAATATATTTAGCTATATAAATGCAATTTATTTACATCTCAATTTGATTTTTCATTTTTAATGTTTATAGTTTGGCTTATTGAAGCATTTGTTATTTTGCTTTTTAATTAAAATGTTTAAAATCTATTGTGATGTCTTTTAAATTAAACTAAAGCTTACTGAAAGCCAACATAAAATAACGTTATAAAGCAACACTGACAAGCTGCATCATGGCAGCAACTTATGTATGAAAACAGGTTACCAAAAAGTAGATAAATTGTTTTCCAATTTTTTTTTGTTTTTATTTTTTTTATGTCGACTTATCTGTTACAATTTTTACTTTAGGTTTGTTATATGACGCCTTAATGCAATATAAAAAATCGAAGTTTATATATTTTTTAAATTTCTTATACACATGTTTGATTGTAAATTAAATTTTTTTTTTGTTTAAATCGTACATGTACTCAATTGCTTAGTTATTTTTAATAAATATATTTAGCTGTGTGCATTTTACGTTTTTAAGACAATTTTTTTTTTAAAGAAAAATGAACCAAAGGGATACCAAAAAAATTAATAACTCCTGTATAATAAAAGTTAACTTCATACTAATATTAATAATTAATTAAAGTTCATGTTATAAAAAATATTACAAGACTTAGTTGATATTTTCGTCAATTTAAAGCATGATGGAGTGTTATTATTTTGTATCAGTAACTAAAAACGAATTTTGTTGAACTTAGGAACGTCGAGGAAAATGATTTTGCCTTACACTGATATGACCTATGTCAGTTGTAAATTACTTAAATAATGTTAAAAAACTGGTAAGTTGTTTACCTCGTACTTTTTATGTTAATTTCACAAATGGTTTAATTTTTTCAATTTGAAGGCGTTTTTCTAAAAGGGTATAAGTCAAGGTTTCGCAACTTTAAGTTGTGGAAAACAGCCACTATAAATCAATTATGTAACAGACCGATTATAACCCATATTACGGATTGCTTTCTGCTAGTTACTATTATTCTCGCTATTAACTATTTATTTAATATTGCTATTATGTATGTGTTGTATTTATTATTATTATATGTATGTGTTGCATGTGGCATTACTTTAGTTAAATAAATGTCTTTAATTATGTATGCTATACTATATATTATTCTTGTTATATTTATTTTTATTTTTGTTTATCATCATATTATTGTCATTAGTATCAGTTGTTTACTTCAGATTAGTTTACTACTATTTATAAATGAAACTAAATTGTAACAACTTTTATTTTCAGAAGTATATATTGATTGATTGAGGTAAGTCCCTCAGCCTAATAGTACAGAAGAAAAAAGTTTCTTGCAATTAAAGCGTATAAAAACTTATTGCTGAACTAGTATAAATTAAAAGCTCTTATTTGATGACATATTTGAACACTTTTTTAAATGAACAAAAAAGACTACTTTAAACTATTTTGAAACGAACTTGCTTTTTTTTAAATTTTAAATAAACGTTCAAGTCAAAATATTATAAGCACTGCAATGGTTTGATTATTTGCGGTTTTGATAATTTTAAGGAACGCGCTATTTATTAAATAAAAAAGGTATTTAATCTTTTAACTATAGGCTTAAAACTCGTTTAGAAATAGCGAAATGTTTTCAAAAATAAATACTTTTTTTATATCTTAAAAATTAGATATAAATTTAAAAACTTACAAAATTTTCGGTTTTCGGTAGGTTTTTCAACTGAAATTTTGCTTTTTACCAAATTTTAAAAAGTACGGAAACTGAAACTTTGGTATCGGCTCAAATCAAAGTATCAGCCGAAACCACCTAGCCGGCACATCTGGTTTTATATTTAGCCAGAGTATTTATCAAGCTTTATGTTCCGCTTTTAACTCCAGAAAAATGCGCGTCTAGTTTTCAATTTTAAATTCGAGTTCAATACAATGTATCAATCAAAAATGCGCAATATAGTACAGGGTTTTGTTTGAATATGAACATTTAACAGAAAAATGAAAGTTGAGTGCAGAGCGCATGCGTTAACTATAATCGCTTGGTTAAAATTAAACTAAACAAGAAGTTTAGTAAAAATTTATTAACTTGTTTTAATAAAAACAAATGTTCTATAATTATATTCTGTCAGGAATGTTCAGGTATAAACAAGAAACTATATGAAAAGTTTTTATATAGCTTTTGTGATATATGTGAAATGTTTAGCGGAATTATATATTTTCAGAAGAAATATCCGTCTGATAAAGCATATCACATGTATCTATGCTTTTTTTATTAATATAATATACTTTTCTTTTTTTTAATTAGCCATATAAATTTTTTATTTAAGTCGTAAACCATAATATAAATACAAATAGCAGGAGCAAGAAGAAGACATAATTGTTTAAGAAAAATTTATCACCGAGCCCCTTAGTCTTTACTGTAAATATAAAACAACAAAAATTTAATAGCGTAGCACTATATAATATAAAACGTTTTTCAAAAGACTTACTAAAATAAAAATCATCGGTCCTAAAGTCCTACTTTTACTTTTTGTTTTTGTATTGGTTAAGAAAAATTTGAAAAAACGAAAAAAAAGGTAATTATTTCAAGGAAACTAAAAAGCATGCAAGCAAATACGCATAATCCTGAAGCTTTCCTTTTACACCAGCATATGCCTTGAAATATGTATAATTCTTATAAATCAATATTTTTTTTATATATTTTTTGAAAAAAATAAATGAAACAAAAAGGAATTGAAGCATTAACAAGTGACACAATCCTTTTCTAAAATCGTCAAGCGGATAATGACAAACCTCATTGTTGGGTAAGTTTAACAGTAGCAATCTATAAAACTTTAGAAAAAGATGAGCGCTACTTCGTTTATCAATAGCTCTTGATTCAATTTGTTCTTAAAGTCATTACGCGTAGCAATTGTTTCAAGTTCATGATTTAAAATTTTATTCCATAATTTTTGCTCTAGTAGAAATTGAAAATTCAGTCGCCGCAAAGTAACTTTTTTTTTTTCGTTTTTTTTATTTAAATTTCGCGTACATTAAAATGTCACAGTACAGTTATATGCCGTATATTTATGGTGTAAATATTTTAAAAAATCCAATATCAGCATAACTATAATAAGAAAAAGACTCACATATTTAAATATAGACATATATACACTTACAAATGAATAGCACATATATAAACTGCTAACAATTAAAAATAAGCTGAATCTGAAAGAAGATCACAACATCTTGTCGTCAGAACCTTATAAAATACAAGCAAGCAAAATAAATACAAGTATAATATACAATAAAATAAAGTAAAAATTAGAATAAAAAAGTAATAAAATCCAAGTTAAATAACAATTTTCAAAATATTAGAAGTATCTAAGTATATTTTTATTTTAACGTTATATTTTGCCGTTTATTAAATGTAACAGTTTCCAAAAATTTACAATTAAGTTGTTGGTCCGAGCAAGAAGAAGGCATTGATTTGCCTTATTGCCGAGCACCATGTTACAATTTATAATTTTTGCAAAGTTGTTTTAAGAATAATAGTATAAAAGAAAAATTGAATGAATGTTTACAAAAATTATATAAAAAATAAAGTAGGGTATCGTTTAATACATAATATCATAAATAGATTAGCTAAAAAAAAAAAAGTGAATATATAATAACTTTGTTTATATATATATATATATATATATATATATATATATATATATATATATATATATATATATATATATATATATATATATATATATATATATAAATAAAAAGCGAGAAAATGTGATTTTTGATAATGGTTATTTTCAAAAAAGTTTAAATTTTTTAATGATAACATGGAATAATTACCTTGTTTTTCAGTTTTTAAACTATATATCTGATCTATTTTTAAAAGAAAGACTTATAATAGTATAAATCAAAATCTGTGTTTAATAAAAACTGTTTTGCATCAGTTTTGAACTGATGTAAAGACTTTTTTTTTCTGGAAACGATGTTTGGGAATCTTTTCCATAAAAGCGGTCCGCAATTCTGAATGGAATAAGAATTGTGTTTAGAATAAGATTTTGGTATTACAAAGTTGTTTGCGGGTAATCTTGTAGCATATTTATGGTGTATTTCTTTAAAATAAGTTTCAAATATTTTGGGGATAGTCCATATTTTGTTTTATACATGAACTCTAAAACAAGATGGATATTAAGTTTGAAAATATTCAGGGCCCAATTTTACGTAAAAGAGGTTCACATGGAATCGCTCTACCAGCTCCAAATATGATTCAAACAGCATGTTTTTGCTTGCTATAAAGTTTTTTTTAGCTTAGTGTGATTAGTACTTGCTCACATGATGTTACCGTAAATTAAGTAACTATGTATAAAGGAAAAATATAAACTTTTTAAAGCCTTAAAATTTAAGAGTGGCTTAACTCTATAGATCATGTCAATGTTTGTCGAGAATTTTTTTTCTATTAAATTTATATGAACTTTCCAAGATAGATTTTCATCAAAGTTCACATCTAAAAAATTTACAGATATTTGCCTTTTGATGTTTTATTCATCAAAAGATTGGGAAGAATAAGTGGTATTTCTTTTGTTTTGCTTGGTTTGTGGAAAAGAGAAAATTTAGTTTTTTGAATATTCAAAGACGATTTGTTGCATATAAACCATTCATTTACTATATTTAACTCTTCATTTACTACTGTAAAAAGTGTTTCAATATTTTTGTGAGAATAAAAAAGATTCGAGTCATCTGCAAATAAAATAAAGTTTAATAGGTTTGATGTTGAAGACAAATCATTTATGTATACTAAAAAAAGTAAAGGTCCAAGTACAGAGCCCTGTGGAACTCCGCAATTTACAGTTTTTTTTGTCGTTTCTAAATTTTCAAATTGAACATATTGTTTTCTGTTTGAAAGGTAACTTTCAAACCAGAGTAAGTTTGTCTCCTTTATTCCGTAATATTCCAGTTTTTTTATTAGAATGGAATGATTTACCGTATCAAAAGCTTTTGACAGATCAATGAAAACTCCTAACGTAAAGCAGTCTTCGGTAAAAGCAATAGATAAGTGATTAACTAGCTCTACTATTGCGTGATCTGTTGAATGTTGTTTTTTGAAACCAAATTGCTTACTGTATAACATGTTGTTTTCAGTTAAACGATTATACAGCCTACTGTACACTATGCGTTCAAGCAACTTCGAGAAACAAGATAAAACAGATATAGGCCTGTAGTTAGAAGGTTCTGACTCATCTCCAGACTTAAATACTGGAGTTACTCCAGCAATTTATAAATAATCTGGAACTTTACCTGATATAAGTGACTGATTGAAGATATGAAACAAAGATGGTTTAATTATATCATAAACTATTTTTAATATATTAACGATAACTTTATCCGATCCTGCACTTTTGTGACTATTTAATCTTTGTAGAGCAGTCAGCAACTCCCGTATATCTAGCTTTGACTCATTCATTTTTTTATTAGAATTTGGTAGATAAGACTAAAATGTTGAAGAAGTTAAAGGAATACTTTGCGCTAAATTAGAGCTAACATTAATGAAGAAACTGTTAAATTCTTCAGCTATTAGTGCTTTATCATAAAATGATTCACCGTCAATTAAAAGTTTTTTTGGCAGAGCATTATTTTTATATTTGTTTTGTCCAAATATTTCTTTAATACCATTCCAAGTTTGTTGAGTGTTTTTACTAGCATTTTCTAGCAATTTAAAATAATATTTTTTTTTAGAGTATTTTTTGATTTTTTCAAATATATTTTTATAGTTTTTATATTTTGCTTCGTCTAAATATGTTTTTTTTTAAGAAATTTTTCATAAATTTTTTGTTTTTTTCTTGATGAATTTAGTAAGCCTTTTGTTATACAAGGCGATAGAAATGATTTTAAATTTATATAAAACTTTTTTACAGGAAACGCTTTATTGTATTGTTTACAAAATTGCGCAAGGAAAAGTTCATAAGCATTGATAGCATCATGTGATTGGAGAACAAGCTCCCAATTAACGAAGTTAATTAGAAGGTTGCGAAATTGTTGTATGGAGTTTTCATTGATCTGTCGCTTGTAAATAATGTGCTTTGTGGAAATATTATCAGGGCTTATGCTTTTTGTTATAAAAAATGTGGGAAAATGGTCTGTCAAATCAGTCCTTAATATACCTGTACTAAAGCAGCTATTAGAAAAATTATTAGCAATTATATTATCTAGTAAGGTAGTGGAACTTTTTGTGATTCTTGTTGGCTTTGTTATTGTTGGAATGAGGTTATTTTGTAAAAGAGTATTTACAAAATATTTAACGCTGTTATTTGACGCATGATTCAAAAGAATAATATTTAGGTCACCGACAAGTAAACGTGCTTTTGTTTTTTATTGACTTTTGTTAAAAAAGTACGTAAAGAAACTTTAAAATTTTTTAAATTATTGTTCTATATAATACTGTAATAATTGTACTTGTAATCATTATATATTGTACTGTAATTATTATAGTATATTATCAAGTGAAAAAATACATATTTTTAGATTGAGCATGAAAAGATAAAAGGAAGTTGGTTGATCAAAATTCCGCAGAACAATATTATTCCATACGTGGAGTCCATGAGAAGCAATGCAAAATTGATTAAATTTTGAGTGACAAAACGGCTCATTTAAAAAATTTATGTTTCTCATACCGTATTTGTTGTTAGGTTTGAATTTGAAAATATTAATAAAAGCGGCAGGGAATAAATTATTTCTCCATAAATATACATAACATAAGAGTTTAAAAACATTGAGTTCAAATAAATTTAATAATCTCATTTCAGTAAAAATAATTTTTTTGTGTTGAATAAAACTGTTATTTAAATATCTGGATAGATATCTAATCTGATTTATTTTGAATACTGGTTAAAATTTTTTAGGAGATATGTTTTTATTAATTTTGAATATAAATATAATAATTTGATAGACATTTAATTAATAAACATTCATTATATTTGAATTAACAAACAATGCTTGGGAGTGTGTAAAACGGCCCACATTGGAAATAATTCTGATTGTATGCTTTTGTTTAAATAGTTTTTTTATTATATTTTTATTTGTACTGCACCAAGCAATATTTGTATAATTAAGATGGCAATGAATGAAAGAGAAATATAAAAGCTTTAAGCAAGTTGGATTTAAAATAGGCTTAGCTCTGCAAAAAAGGCTATGTTCCTTGAGATTGAATTATCGAGATATTGTGTGTGATCTCTCCACGTCACATTTTTATTTAGAAGCACGCCGAGAAACTTTAAAGTGGCTTTTTTTGTTACGTCCTGATTGGCAATACAAAGTTTTGGAAGTTTCAAAGGAATTTTATCTCCATGGAAAGTTTCATGGGAATTTCTTTACTTTCTATACTATACCATTAGAGCAGCTAGTATTTAGTAGTGTTGCAACAATGGTATGATTAGCTCCAGGAAAGTACTTTTAAGGGTTATATATTTTTTAACGATTAAGAAGTATTAAACTAATTGTAAAGTTGCATATTGAAAGTCTACTAATGAAAATAAAAATTACGTGATCACCCGTTTACTGAAAATGCAAGAACATTCTTATAAGACTATAGTTTAACCACCTTATACTACTTATCCACTGTGTAAGGCTAATCCATCTGTATTGAAAATTTCGTCATTCATTATATTGAGCACCTTTATTACCTAACCGAAGTTTTTAATTTTATGCAACACACTTTTTCTGAGATTTTTTACTTTGAACTTTACGTTTAAAATAAAGTGTTTTTGCAATAGTTTAAACATCAAAAATTGATTAAACAATGACTTTCAAACTTTATTTTATTCAAATAGGTAAACTTCGTTTTAAATCCAACTTCGTTGGATTTAAAATCTTAAATCCAACTTCGTTGTAAATTGTTTTCTTAACAAGTGACTTGAAATTCTTAAAAAAAAAAGCAAATTTATTTAAACCAGCATATAAAATAAATATAATACAGTTTACCATATATTTAAAGTTATCCAAATAAATTCTGATCCGGTCACTTGAAAAAACATTAGCTTTTTTTAATTTTAACTTTTTTTATTATTATTATAATTTTTAATGCAACTTATGTTTAAGATATAAGTATTTTACATTTTTTACAACAAAAGATACTAGTACCAAATACATCTTTATTTGGTAAACATTTTTGCACAACCATTTCCATTACATCAAATTCTGGCATTGTTAGATTTCTGTGTGACATTGTACTCTTCACTTTTTACATTTTAAATTTTTAATCGTTTGGCTGCACGTGCTTGTTCTTGTTCTTATTTTTTATTGTTGTTTTTCTGTGATGCTCGGCATTATTTTAGTTAGGCATTTGAGTATTTGGATTGAACAGTCTACGATTTGTGTTAAGTTTATCAGATTTTACAGCTTCCTTGGTAGCTTTTTTTCATCTTTTTGTTTCTGGAACTCGATCACATTTTTTTTGCTAATACATTTTCCGCCAAGTTTTTACATGTTGCTCTGTTTCAATTTCTTAAGATATGGCTTATTCCTGACTAACAAAAATTGCTTTAACTTCATCTCAATAATGTTTTTACAATGCTTAACATATGCATGATAAAACTCTATCAAAACTCGAAGTTAGCGTAGTTGATAAAAATGGTAATCAGTGTGTAATTCGATTAGACGCTGCGACGGCTGCTAGAAATGATGGTGGTGGAATAAACTTTGGTGCGATTGCCAATGCATTATGATTTACGTTGTTTTTATAAAGTTCAATTAGACCAGTGTACTGAAAACAACCAATTGCATGCAAGCGTGTAAAACATATACCACTATTGTAAAGCAGTTTGAGCAATGGTAGAAAGTTTTGGATATCTTAATTCTTCACATTATGAGTCTTTGTAATACTTGTTAATAATTTCTTTTCACGCTTGTTTGGCATGGCAATAGACACTTCAATACAATTGTTGTAGAATACGTGAACAATGCTCTAGCGTTTTTTGCACAGCAAAACTGCTTTCAAAGTCATGTGAGTCGTATGTCTATCTCAAACTAAAACATCAATACAACAAATTTGCTCAGTTTTGGTTATAAATACTTCTTACAGTCATTAAACGAATCTCGCTCCATCCAACCTGATTTTGAAATTGAATTTTTGATGTTAGCTGTACCACCTTTTGTAGGACGAAAATTTTTTTCAGCTTTGTCACAAAGGGTTGTAAATTTCGCCTTATGACAAATGATAAGGCAAAATGCACAACCCCTTGTGATAGTATAAAATTTGTGGTAGTAAAAATCAGCGTTGCAGCAATTGTTCACAATATAATGAATTTTTTTAATGTCGCCAGTAAGTTTAAATGCAAGTCTTGCCCCTTTTTAGCCCATCACGGTTGTTTTTGCCTTGATTACCCGAAAAACCTGTTTTTCGGGTATAATGCTTGCCAACGTATTCAAAACAATAATCAATTATTTCTAGCTTATAAGAGGGGGTTCTGTTATACGCTAAGTTGTCCGCTTTTCTAGTTGAAATTTCTTAAGACCATTTTTTTATAAAGCAGTAAAAATAGTTATTGCCAAGCTTGCCATTTTTTATTTAAGTGCAACTGATCTTTGCGTTTAAGTAAACCAGTTAAATTTTCAAAGAAATCCTTTTGAATTAAACCATATTTCCAGTCACAATTCTGCAATTCGATCGCGTCTTTTTTTTTTTTTCATTTGAGAGTATTGTTGCTGCACCTTTGTTGTTACTTTTACGATCTTTGAGTGTTGAGACTGGATCGCTATATTTAAATGCAGCTTTTCTCAATGACGTATTTTTTTTTCATATCAATTGATGCGACTAGTATATCAATTTTCTTATACGCCTTTTTTTTCAGTTGACATGCTGAGTTGAATAAGTCTTATATTAAGAAGTGAATTTTATATTTTTTGATTGTGTTTTGAAGTAAAATCTGCGCAAACATTTAAAAGAATATTTATTTAACTATTGTACTTCGATATTAAATGTTATATATATTTTGAAAGTACATATATTAATATTCTTAAATTTCACTTAAGAAAGCTTGTGAAGTTTTGTGCGTGAGAACGCACGCACTTTGCGTTTTACGCTCGACATCAGCTTTTGCACAGTCTTCAGCTGGACTTTCTTGGTAGCTCAAATTTATTTATTTTTGATATCTTTAATGTTTTTGGCTTCTTTTACATTGACGCTTAGTTTTCTTTTGACAAAAGCCCAATATCTTTTGATTGGACATTTTTGTCCAATCAAAAGGTTTTTGTCAGACATCATTTTTGTTCAATCAAAAGACATCGGGACAATTTGGTGGATTGCAGTGTTTTTCAACGTAATCTACTTTACATTCTCTAAATCAGTTTAAAGTTGTCCCAGAGTAGTGACATAATGCTAAATTGGGCCGATATAACGGGTTACCCGTGTGTGATTTTAAAAATGGCAAAAGAAGTTTCTTAAGGTATTCTTTTATGCATATATTGGTGTTAATTGTTCCCGTAATCACAAAACAAGAGCTTCTTTCACTGCATTCACAAATTGCTTGCCAAACTAAGATTTTTTTAGCAAACTTTGGATTCCAATGCGTTTATAATTGGATTTCAGTTTCTTGCGATTAATTACTGAATAATATTGGTGTCCTGGAAGAGATTGGAAGTATGCAGCACAATAAGTTTCATCGTCAATAATCATACAAATTTTTTTGGCAAGATTTTTTATAGAGCAGCTTTGAACAACAATATGCGACATTTTCTTGCTTTTCTTCACGACAAGGAACTTTTTTCTTTTTATAAGATTTATAGCCTCAATTTCTCTTTACACTTTGTTTAGCGGAAGCACTTGTCTTAAATTTATTCGCTAAAGTGCAAACAGAATTCTCCGGTTTTCTGTCTAAGGCATCTTTCACTTTTTTACCAAGATCTCGTCTAACAAAATAATTTTTTCTTCCACTTCCTGATTTCCATTTATTTGTACCAGTGTACCCAAATTGTTTCACAACACTCTGCACTGTTCTCAAAGCAATCAGCAACTCTTTAGAAATTGTTTTGTTTGATACAACATTTTCAACAAGAAATTGCAAAACTTTTCTTGCTACTTATCTTGATTTAATAACATTTTAATTAAAACTAGATGTTTTGATAACAGAGTTGTTTAAATTTTTAATAACACTAATACAATGACATTTTAAAACAATTAGCTATTTAAAATGATGTACGGTTTCCGTAAACACAACATCATAACATGCGCAGATTTTTTCTGGTACATGTCTTATATATTATTGCTGAACTTAGTAGTAGTAGTAATAATGCTCAGTTGTGCGTGTTTGCACGAAACACTCGGTAGCCATTGATTCCAAGGTAATTGCGAAAAAGAGTCTCTCAACACTTTTTTCTAAAAAAATTTTATAAGAAAATTTGAACGAAAGTCTATGCAAATGTCATATAAATTTTTTGATATGGAAAAAGTAAAATTTCTTTTAAGTTTACAAATTACTTTTCAAGTTTTCTACAAATAAGTTTTCTTAAAGGAAAGGGGAATGTAATATATACTCTGCCGGCCAAAAGTTTCCGGACACTTGATATTTTTATATAAAAAGCTAAAATCTATGAATCATTAAATTAATCAATAGTATTAATTTATAATACTTAAACTTACTAATTTGAATTTTTTATGTAAGTTTGTTTTTTTAATGTTTATTTTAACTTGATAAATAGCGTTACATTACTCTTAAGAGTTTGGTCTTATTAAAATTATTTATTTGTTGAAATATGAAGTAAATCTTTATAATATAATGATAGTCGACTAAAATGATTAAGAATAATTAGTTTTGTTTAGTTTTCATTTGGTATTAATGACGGTTGCATTAAATAATCTTGAAAAAAATTTTAAAATTTTATAAATCCACTATTTAATTAAAAATATGGGTGAAAAACCATCTTTAACGGTTGCAAAACGTTTTGAAATAATTACATTACATAAAGAAAGTTATTTAAATTTTAAAATTTGCAAAAAATTAAAAGTTTCCAGAAATACTGAACAAGATACCATCAAACAATGGAAAGAAACAGGCATTTTTGAAGACAAAAATCTGGTAGACCACGAAGACAACAAAAGCAGAAGATATTGATGAGTAAAAGAAATATTTTACTCATCAATATCTTCCCCGACTTACGGCCCCGGAAAGACTTACGGCCCCGGAAATATCTTCAGGCTTTAATAGGAGTCATTCAAAACCTATTTCATTAACCACTACGAAACGACGTCTTAGACAAGCAGGACTTTCTGGCCGTATAGCGATCAGGAAACCGTTGCTACGGATTGGAAATAAAAAGAAAAGGTTACAATGGGTTATAGATCAGTATAAATGGACAGACGAAGACTAGGGAAAAGTACTATGGGCCAACGAGTCCAAATTTGAACCGTTTGGGTAAAGACGTAGAATTTACATCAGAAGAACAACAAAAGAAAATACGATCCCAGAGTGTTTAGTGCCGACAATCAAGCATGGTGGTGGGTCAGTTATGGTATGGGGATGTTTTTCTTCAGCTAGTGTAGGTGACCTAGTTAAAATTGAGGGTATTATGAAAACAGAACAATATAACACAATTCTTGAAAACAATGCTATACCTTCTGGCTTAAGAACTATAGGTCGTGGTTATGTTTTTATGCAGGACAATGACCCTAAAACACATCTTAAATTTATGTAAGAACTATAATTAAGAAACAATGGTGTCCTCAAAAACATGACCTGGCCGGCCCAATCACCAAATTTGAACCCAATAGAGTTACTGTGGGAAGAATTGGACAGAAAGGTCAAACAAAAAGACCCAACATCCAAAGAGCACCTGTGGCAGATATTAGAAGAATTCTGTTTATCAATTACACCCGAAATAATAAAAAAGTTAATGAATAGGATGCCACGGATCGCAAAAAAAGTGATAAAAACTCGTAGGTCATTTTTTGACGAAAAGACAGTTTAATAATAATAGTGTTGTTAGTATTTTTTTTATTTCATTTTTTTTCTTTTTTTCTTCTTAAATGGAAACTATATGCACCTTTTATAAAATAAATATAGTATTTGAGTTTTTTTGAAGTAATTATACGAGTTTTAATTAAAAAAGTAAACAAAATCCAAATGTCCGGAAACTTTAGGCAGGCAGTGTTTATATATTTATATTACAATAAAATAAAAAATTGACAACAAACTTGTTTTATATTGCATTTTAAACAACAAAAATTTTTTCAAAAAGCAAACTGCTGTTTTAAACTTGCCACGCAGCGACCTAAACTTTCTCAAAACCAGTAAGGGGGTTTTTAAAAGTTTATTTTGATTAGAAGCATAATTAAAAATTTTAATTTTATATTTAAAACAACTTATATTTATTGTTTTTTTAAATAAAAGATTGTTAAACTTACTCATTATTAAGGTTATAAGAATTTTAGACTTTTACTATGCCCCCACCCTCCTCCTCTTCCCTGTTAAACATTCTAAAGCGAGTGCGCAACAATGGAAACATTTAGAAAACCATCAAAATAGTATTATGCTCCGTATAGAATTGGAAGAGTCAACTCAGTTGCTTTTAACTTATAATGCACGAGGCATAGATGTGGACGCTGTAAGTATTTAAATTTCTTATATAACTTTCATAAGTCTGTGAAATATCTTTGAATCTCTCTATTATCATTATCATAAATGTTACAGTTATTGAATATACTTTTATTTATAAAAAGTATGTATGTTTTGGAATTTTTTAATCTGTTTTTTAAGTTACAAAAGTTTAATTTTTATTGTTTTAGTTAATGAAACGTTCTGTTTTGTAGGTAATGTATTGAAATTGTACCTCGACAAGCTGTTAATTTTATAGAAGCTGAAGATGACTTTATTTTAGATATAGGTGTTACTTATTAATGAGTGTTTTTGTTTTATTTAGATATTTAATCATATTTTATATGAATCTAGTTATTTAAAACAGTGTTATTGTCTGGTGGTCGTATTCAAGTTAGACTTTATAAAGTTAAATTTACTTTTAAAGAATCTTTAACATTTACATTTTAAAAAATTTACGTTTGCTTTTTTTTTAGTTCCTAATTGAACAATTTTTTTTTGTGCAAAATGTTTAAGAATAAATTACAATATTTTAATTTTATTGTCATAGCTTATCACATTTTGTAGGTTTTAAATTCTAATAAATCTTTATCTTCAGTTTTAAAGTTTGTATTTACCTTTATATAAGAAGTTATACATTTACTTATGGGCTGTTTAAATAAAAAGTGTTTGATTTTCTGAGTACTTGTGAAGTTGCAGTTTATATTTTTCTGTCATGGCCAATGACACAGATTTCAAAGTGAAGAAGCACATTCTTCAATTTCTAAAAAAAGTCCTCTATATCTAGACTAGGCAATAAAGTTTCCCCTCAAATTAGTAAAGGGAAGGGATAACCCTTACCAAGAGTGAATTGGGAGAAATTATTGTTGGCAGTGGAAAATACTTAATTACATCTACAAATAGAAAAGGTATTTGAATGTTTCTAGTTTAATATTTATTATTATATTTTTTAAATTTTGTTTGTGAATGTTTTTAATAAAATTTGTTAAAAGTATACTAATACTTTTTTATTTTAATATTAAAATAAATTAATATTAAGTTACTTTATAAAAAAATTTTGTTGAAAAGTTATACATTTGGTTTTTACACTTAACACCATCAAAATTTAAGTCAGCAGAACATGCAAAATATGAAAATGATTTAAGTGTCGAAATAATATATTGTAATTTAAGATTTTGTGAATACTTAAATTGAAGTTAATAATTTTCATAATAATCAACAGTTATCACTTATTTAGGTATTCATAGGTATCTAATAGGTATTTACAATGTGAAAGACTTAAAAATCAATTTTTCACTGTGTATGTTCTTTATCGTTGTGTCCTTATCTGTTAAAGAAAACATTATTGTTTTTAATTAAATAGGTCATATTTATAAAAAAATTAATATTTTACTAAATTTTATTTATTTTTTTTTTTTATATGTTTTATAACTTTATCTTTATTATTTCTCGATGGTAGAGTTATTTTTCATGTTTAACTGCAAATAATATGTATTACAAACATTTTAAATTTGTTTATTCTATTTCTTTAGTTCTACTTTAATGCTTTACTGACTATCATACATTTACTTTGTCTACTCTTAAAATATGGTTTAAGCTTAGTAAACTTTATTTATTTTTATTTTACTATGTTGATAATTACCTAATAGTTTGAAAAAAACTAGTTTGTCACAATCAAGGTAAGAATAGTTTAATTTTCTGGTCGAATTACAAAGTTTGCTAGCTCTGATAGCTTTTATGTTTTTGTTATTTTATGTAATTGACTTTGCAATAAATGCCTTTTTTTTCAAATTTTGACTATTTTTAATAATAAAAAACATCAACAGCATGTAACTTGGTTTGTAGTGTTTATTGCTAATGTTTTTACTTAACATATCCGGGTTTTTTTTTCATATTAAATATATCTTGCAAAGCTTTTTCAGCATATTGTAAAACAAATAGAGGGTCCACATCTTACAAGGTGCCTAAGGTGTAGCGCCAAAGTTAAGGTAAAAGCTAAACCCCACTCCCCGTAAATATATACATTCTTTTTTTATATAGACTATGTATCCTGTAGAAAGTAAAGTATGAGGAGAGGGAGTGGTAAAAAAAACAAACGCTGCGACTATGATTAGTGTTATGAAGTTGGTTAATTTACCAATTGTTAATTGATAATGCAAGTTAAATAACATTTTTTTGTAAACATATACTTTACTTTTTATGTTTTGTTTTCTTATTATGTAAAAATAAATTGACTTCCAGTTAACATACATAGTATATTTTTTCCTTTTTTTAATTCGGTTACTTTTTTTAGATTAATTAGATGTGTTTGTTCAATATAGAACTAACATTCAAACTGTTGAAAATTTAAAACTTTTTAAAACTTAATAAAGTAAGAACTACGTAAACTTTTTTTTTTATAAGGGGTAAAAAGAGTCTGTCTGTTGACCAGCCTCGCACCCCTTCTTCATCTATTAGGCTAGCGCAGATGTATTTTTAATACATTGTTTCCAGTTTAGGATGTTGAATGCTGGAACTTCTTGACTCAATGCATGGATTTTGCTTGTGTCTTTGTTTTTATGACTAAGCAACTCATTCTATTATCTCCTAATGAGGGTACAGCTCTAAAACTCAGTTTTATGGTTCTGAGACCGGCTGGTAGTCAGGTTTCCCGAACTCATGGGAAGATCTCAGAGAGGCTTATTCATTTAACAGCAGCTGAAAAATATCAAATTATTAACAGTAAACAAAAATAACAAAGTATTAATAAAGTATTTCTCAATCCCTAACTCAAATAGTCAACTTTTAAAATCGCTTTCCAGGCAACCCGAATCATTTACCTTGTCTACTTGACTTATATCTTGTTTCTGATCCTAGTCAGTGCTCTGTTTCTCCACATTCACCCTTACGTGCTTCTGATCACAGTTTGATCTCTCTGAAACTAATATCTCATTCTTCTTCATCACCTGAATCCCCCTGTTATCGTACCTCTTACAACTACCATACAGCTGACTGGGACTCTTTCCGTGATTTTCTTCCTGATGACCCTTGGGTAGAAATCTTTTGCCTTCCTGTCGACAAATAAGCTTCTTACATAACTTCGTGGATTCAGGCTGGCATGAAATCTTTTGTTCCCTCTCGACAATTTCAGATCACGCCTCACTCTCCTCCATGGTTTTCCTCACTCTGTGCTGCTGCGATTGCTAATCCAAACCGTTACTTCCAATTTATCAGTAAAACAACTCTCCAGAAATGTTTTGTCTAACGCCAAAGCCCGCTATTCTCACTTCATGAAATCTTGTATCTCATCTCAAAAATTAGGCTCTTGTCACTTCTGGATAATCTTTAATAGTATTAATAATAAGGGCAAATCTTTAATTCCACCTCTCTTGTATGGTTCAGACTTTGTCACCTCACGTAAAGGCAAAGCTGAATTGTTTGCTCAAAACTTTTCATCAATATCATTTCTTGATTCCACTAGTTGTTTTCTACCTAATATTGCCAACAAACAGGTTGATCCATTGCTTGACATTTGTATCACTCCAGCTTCTGTATCTAAAGTGATTTCCTGCCTAGACTCTTCTACAGCTTGTGGCCCGGACAACTTACCTGATATTGTCTTGCAGAAGCGTTCTCCGGAGCTGCCGTCTATACTTTTAAAACTATTCAACAAGTGCTTATCAGAGTCTTGTATTCCAGCCTGCTGGCAAGCGGCATTTGTTATCCCTATCTTCAAAAATTTGGGAGAGCAATCTGGTTTGTCCAACTTCCGTCCAATTAGTCTTCTTCCTATCATAAGCAAGGTTTTTGAATCTTTAATTAACAAACACCTAATTTCTCATCTTGAATATAATAACTTCAATATGGATTTTGATCTTCTCGTTCTATAGCTGATTTGTTAACAGTAATTACTGATAGGTTTTATCTTGCATTAGATAAAGGTGGTAAGGCCTTCGCTCTTGACATTTCAAAAGCTTTTGATAAAGTTTGGCATAATGGTCTTCTCCATAAACTTTATTCTTACGGTGTATCTGGTAACATCTTTAAGATTATTGAATCTTTCCTTTCCAATCGTACTATAAAAGTTGTCCTCTATGGACAGCACTCTTCTTCTTATTCTGTAACTTTACGGGTTCCTCAAGGTTCTATCCTTGGCCTTATACTCTTTTTAATTTACATTAATGATCTTCCAGATATTCTCACATCTAAGGTGGCATTGTTTGCTGATGATACTATCAAGCCAGCACAAGCACGTGCTTTTAGAATCTAAAATGTTAACACCTTTAGACGTCTAAATTCAGAGAAGTATAAGACATCTAATTGTATTTATTTTTAAGACGACAAAAAATAGCTGTCTCAAACCGTCTAAAAGATGGCTACTAATAGGTGTCTTATATTTATCTGAATTTAGACATCTAAATGTGTTAACATTTTAGATGCAAAGAAAACGTCTGAAAAACGTGTTTAAGCCGGCTGGGTTTATTCTTGTCGTGATAAGAAACCAACATTCTCTGATTTCTGGAGGGGGTATTTGAGCTTGAAAAGGATCTCTTAGACTCTGCTACAGCATGGGGCTCACAGTAGCTGGTGAACTTCTATACAGATAAAACTCAATTTTTTCAGCCAATCCTTATCGCAATAATTTAGATTTTTCTGTATTTATGAACAGTAATGTACTCGATGAGTCATCTACTCTTCATCTTCTAGGATTAACTCTTACTTCCAATCTTTCTTAAAAACCATTTATTAAATCAGTTGCAAAATTAACATCTGCTAAGGTTGCATCTCTTTATCGAGCTCGACACTTTCTTACATCGGATTCCATTCTCTATCTCTATAAATCTCAAATCCGGCCTTGTATGGAATACTGTTGCCATATCGGGGCGGTTCTTCTAATGATGCCCTTTTTCTTTTAGACAAGGAGCAAAAATTCATTGTAAACATAGTTTGACCTGCTCTTGCAGCCAACCTCCAACCATTGTCACATCGCCGTAATGTTGCTTCTCTTTCTTTTTTCTACAAATACTATAATGGGCACTGCTCTAAAGAGCTAGCGTCTCTTGTGCTATCTACTAAAATTCATTCTCGTGTTACTCGTCACTCAATTAAGTGTCATCCGTTTTCTGTGACTATTCCTAAGTGCTCCAAAAACGCTTATTTGTCTAGTTTTTTTCCTCGAACATCAGCTCTTTGGAATTCGCTTCCTTCCTCTTGCTTTCCTGATTCATATTATTTGCAATCCTTTAAGTCGTCTATCAACCGTTATCTTGCCCTACAATCTTCATTTTTTCTCTTCCAGTAACTTCTAACTTTAATTAGTGGTTGCTTGTAACCCTGTTGGAAGCGAAGATGTTGAAGAAAAAAAAAAAATTGTTGTCCTAATATGTTGTCAATAAATATGCAAATAGAAATAATTTTAATTCTACAAAGTTGTTGAGCATTTTTTTGAAATCGCATCCGTAATAGTTTGTATTTTATCTGTGTGAACGAAAGTCTATGCAAATATCTAACACGGGGTGTCTGCAAAATGAGGGAGTTCAGAAACCTGCAAAATAATCAGGTAATAACAAGAGAAATTAGATTAAACTTCGGAAATATCAGTGAAAATGACTTTTTGTCAAATCTACGTAGTTTAAGTAAGTTTTATATTTTACACCTAATTTAAAATTCTATTCAGCAAATAGTTTTATAAATATTTATTTTAGTACTTCAAATGCGGGTTGTATATTCGTTAAGATTTTTGCTAATAAAGAGGGTTTTTCCAAAAGATTCCATGTCTGGTTTTTTTTAAGTTGAGTTTTAGTAACTTTAAATTGAATCAGGGTAAACAGGTATTGGATCAGGAAAATCCACCCTAAAATATTGGTAGACACCCTGTAACATTTAAACTTCAAGTAATGTAAATTGTTAAAAAATTGTTGTAAATTTTACAGATTTACTTTTATTTGAAAATATTTTTGCGGCAATATCTCCTTAGTTTTGATTTATAGCATTTATATGCCATTTTATAAAATGTTAATTAATAAATAATAAATTTTTTGTCTATTAAACAGTGTTAAAAGATGATTCTATAGCATGCCGAAGAGGATGAAATATTTCGCGTGGGTTTAAATCCTTTCGTTTACGCACTGAATTTTTTTTTTTTAATCTTTTCCAATTTTCTAGAATACAAAGTAAAAAATTTTTAAAGTCCTACTATATGTATAACCTATATAAAGATGTAATATACTATAATAAACGAAAAGAAGAGAATTTTTTTAAAAACTTTTTTAAAGTTTTTAAAAACAAAAAAGTTTTTAAAGTTTCTAAAAATTAAAAAGCTTTAAAAATATCTAAAAACATGATAATTTCATTAAAAATTAGTTGAGCATATGTCACGGTTGAGATACTTGTCTGAGATTAATGAGACAGTTTTCTTTCTTATAGAATTAATATTTTACATACAAACTTGATATTTTTAAAAAACTAACGGAGCGAAAGCCATAATAAGCTAAAATAACATCTTAAATAAATCAGAATTAATCATAAATAAATATCTAATCATCCTAAACAAATTACAGAAATGATAGCTCTTGAGAATGAACTCATTGATCTTGTAAAATACATTAAGTTTCGAAAGGTGCACAGCAGTTTCCAAAATAAATTAAAAAAAGATATAAACAATATTCGAAAATCTAATCTAACTTATACGTATGCTGATAAAACGACCAATATTTACTATTTATCTAAAAATGATTACAACCACTTGTTAAGAAATGCCATCACTTCAAATTACAAATTATCTAACTCAAACATAATAAATAAAGTAAACTTAGAAGGTAAACGTTTTTTGAAAAATCATGAAGTTTTCAATAAAATTGACATTAACACATCTTCCGATTGTTTTATCACTTTAAAAGACCATAAAGATTATTTTGAAAACAATCCGACTGCCCGTTTATTGAATCCTGCTAAAAACGAGGTTGGTAGAATTAGTAAAGATATTCTTTCTAAAATACAGACCTAAGAAATATATTACAATTAAATCAATGGAAAAGCGCTCGAACTGTTATCGATTGATTTAAGGCCATAAAAGATAAACACCTTTATGAATTTTTAGTTTATGATATTATTGACTTCTACCCTTCTATCAGTGAAACACTTCTTAAAAACTCTATCAATTTTGCGAAGCAACACCTAACATTAAATAAAGAGAACATATCACTAACTTTTCATGCAAGAAAGTCTTTGCTTTTTAATAATGATCAAGTTTGGATAAAGCAATCAAGTGGTTTATTTGATGTTTCCATGGGAGCGTTTGACGGTGCAGAGGTTTGTGAGCTGGTAGGATATTTCTTCTTTTTCAAATTTCAAAATTTTATAACAAGTTTGAGGTTGGTTTTTACCGTGACGATGGCTTGGCAGTTTTTAGTAAAAAAAGCGGCCCTCAAATGGAAAAAATAAAAAAGCATATTGTCGAAATATTTAAATGCAATGGCTTACGGATTTCTATACAATGCAACATTAAAACTGTTAACTACCTCGACGTGACTCTAAACCTTAGTGACTGCACTTTTAAACCTTATTTCAAACCTAATAATACATTAAATTACATCCATGCTGATTCAAATCACCCGCCAAGTATATTAAAACAAATACCACGTTCGATTGAACTTAGATTGTCTACAAATTCATCTATCAAAGAAATATTTCAAAATACTATTCCTCTATATAATGAAGCTTTATTAAAGTCTGGTTATAAATGTAGTCTAACATATAATCCTATAACAATATTAACTCCAAAACGGAACAGAGCCCGCAACATCATTTGGTTTAACCCTCCATTTAGTAAAAACGTTAGCACCAAAGTGGGAAAATGTTTTTTGAAACTTATTGACAAACATTTTCCTAATAATAATAAACTGCATAAAATCTTTAACAGGAACACAGTCAAAGTTAGTTACAGTTGTATACCAAGTGTAAAATCTATTATAAATTCGCACAACAAATACATTTTATGCAACAATACAAACTTAATCAACAGGACTGAAACTGCTATAATAAAAATCTCTGTCCGTTGTTTAATAAATGTTTAGCAAGCAACATCGTATATCAAGCAACTGTTACAACTGATAATCTTGATTCATCTTCCAATGAAAAATCCTACATTGGGATAAGTGACACTCCTTTTAAATTAAGATACGCTAATCACGTAAAATCATTTAACTCTCTAAATACAAAAATGATACTGAACTCTCAAAATATGTATGGAAGCTAAAAGAAGCTAATTTAGTTCCTATAGTTAAGTGGAAAATTCTCAGGCGATGTAAAGCATATAATCCAACATCCAAATCTTGCAAATTATGTCTTACCGAAAAATATGAAATTCTATATTATAAAAATACTAATTTATTGAATAAAAGGAGTGAGATTGTTTCTAAGTGTAGACATGGAAACAGGTTACTTCTTTCCCGATATGGCACTGGCGATTAAAAAAGATGTTTTTCCATATTATTATTATTTTTATTATTATTGTCATTATTATTACTATTATTATTTGACATCAGAACTCATTCCATTGTTTTTTTAATTTTGTAACGGTTTTTTAATTGTATTTTTGAACGATTTTTTCTTGATTTAAATATATGGCTGATGAGTGCCGCAAACGGCATCAAACTTTAAGTACCGTAAAAAAGTTGATTTGTTTTGTCTTGTTCTTATAATTTAGACCAATTTAAGAATAATGATAAATAAGTCAAAAATCGCATATCAAATTTGTTTTTCATTTTACATATTATTATTATTATATATATAAATATAGTTTCGTTTTACAAATTATTTTGTATACATATATAGTTTTTTATTTATTTTGAACGTTATGCTTTACAGGGGATCTTAACTTTGTAATAATGTACATAAATACTTTCATATGTTTATATTTAAAGGCTGTGATCTTTTTTTCACCTATTTGAAAGAAATAAAAATAAAAAGAGATTAGTACAGATATTCAATACCTGAGGGAGTATAATTTCGATGTCACTTTAATTTTAGGGCCCTTATAGCAATGTAACAAAAATTTTTTTATTGAAGTACTATTATACACACTATTATATAAAAAAATTGAAAAGACTGAAGTTTTAAGCAAATTGAGCTTAAAGTTTATTATTCACTGTTTATTGTTTAAGTAGGTATTTTAAAAAGATCCTTAAAAAACTAATTTTATAGTTTTTTGCTGTATTTAAAATATAACAATGCAGATTTAGAATTTGTATTTGCTAAACAAACAGATAATGTTCTCAATTGTTGCCGTATTTTAGCATTAAGGTTCTAACGAAGATGTTTCTTATAAGTTTTCAACTTTTAGCGGTAAAACAAGGCAATAATTACTTAGGTTTCTTTTGTGTAATATCTTTTGTTTATTTTTTGTTTTTATTTTTTTTTGGTCGTGCAAAGTTTGAATTAAGTTACAAGAATTGTAACTTAAAACATATTTTGCAGGACCAACAAAATCAAACAATCTCTATATACTTTTTTTTAATTTTTGTTCATCAATGATTTTAAAATATTTTCTTTTTAACATATGATGCCATGTTTTTAACTTAAAAGCTTTTATCTGATTTTGCCAGACAGTCATTATTTTCTAATTATTTCCAGATTTAGGAAACCTTATAAAAAATGTTCCTGGAGGTAATCTATTACTATATCTAGAATCTATTCTACAAATTCCCCAAGAACAGTACTTTGTAGGACTTTTGCTCTTCATATTTATTAAATTGTTTGTCCGAATATCAATCCCATAATCACTTGCGCTACATAAAGCAGTTTTATTTTCAGAACACAAACGGTACGCTATCAAATAACACATTTCAAGAAGGTACTAATATTCAATCCTTTAATAAATAGCAACGTATACCAAAAGGCTTAAAGTTTATAAAGTTATTGATAATAGATTTTTTTTTTTTTTTTATAGCTGTAAAAAGTAAACAATAAGCATAGTTTATTTATATTTACATGGTTTATATCTCTTACTAAAAAATATTGAATCAAGGATTAAATGAACCCGTCATTTCGAAAGGAGCACAAGTCTATTTATTCAAACTTTTCAGGATCAACAAAAATAAGTTTTTTAGAAAAAAAGTCTATGGTCCTAAAGAAACTAAATATAAGTAGATAAAAAAAAAGCATCCATAAATTTTTGAAGTTTTATTTATTATAAAAAACCAACATATAATACATATATCTTTAATTTAAAATTATGGACTTATGCCTTTTTCAAAATGAACACTTTGTTGAATATAAATGTCCCAAGATTATCAAAATAGTAATGATTTGTTATAACATTAAAACAATTATTGTTAGTTAATCTTCACTTATTTCCTGGAATTTATTGTTTGTCGAAGTTGTTGGTCTTGTAAAAAGCTCTGTAAAGAAGTTTTTATACTCTTCTATTGAATATGGAATATATTTTTTAATTTCTTTTAAATCTGATATTTTTTTCCATTGATAGGCAGTTTTCCAGCATATGCAGGAGTACTACTTAATGGTAAGGTGTGGTCTTAGAGAACCTGAAATATGACAGTTTTGAAATACTAAATGTTACTTTTTTGTCCTTGGCTACTCCTCTTCCATAGGAATCCACAGATAACACAACTTTCTTACAATAATTTGGCCAACATTTTTTTTACATCAATAATACCTTCAGGTTTAGGCCTTCTAGTTTCTAATTTTTCGTTTGTCGCAGATATAAGATTTACATACTCTGTTGGTGTGTAAATCCGGTCATTTTTTCAAATATGTCGCTTTGCTGTTCCAAACATTCTATCATTTGGCAAGAATGAGTGATCTCCTTTTGGTATGTAGTATTGTATCTCATTTATATTGCTACCTAGTTCAGCTACCAGTGATAAAAGTATGCGGACCATGGCATGATTTCTATTTTGGCCTGCACAACCATCAGAAAATAGGTGCAGTTGTTTGGTTTTGTTCACAATGTTTTTTTAAATATAATCCAGCACAAAGGTACATACTTCGTTAAGACCTTTGTTAGCAACTCCTTCGCAATATGAATAAAATACTGATTTACCAGTTTCAAAATCGTATATGCAAAACTCATACAGCCATAGTTGATGTAAGTAAAATATTTCCTGAACAGGGATATGTAGAAGTGGCAACTTTTGCATAAAATTAAATGCAATTTCATACAAATTTAGATTGTTTTTGCACTTAGTTTCAACTTCCTGTATTTTTTTGTAGAATTTGTTTGCTTGTCTTTTGTGGATCTCAATATTTTTGCTAGATAGATTCTTTTTGCATTGTCGTTAACGTGCGCGTTTTTTAGTTTAATTTTTAACTCTTAACACACCCCACAAACATCAACTCGCTTACTACCAAAAAATAAACTTAATTTTTCTTGGAAATAATAAAGGTAACACTTATATTTAACAGGATGATCTGGATATTTTTGTTCATATAATGTGTGCATAATTTTCACATTGAGTTTTTCATATAAATAATAAGATGATGTATCTTTACTATAGTAGTGCACATATATAACAGGAAATGATTCGATATGCTCACGTACTTTTGTTAATGTATCACCAGGTAAGGCGTAGCATCGTGATCCCTGGGACTTACCTCAGTGATCTATAGGCGGCTCTTTTTTTTTTAGCAAATGCATAAACGTCTAACTTTATTCATAGAAATTCCATGCATACTGCGTAAAGCTTTCTTGCATACTTTTTTTCTTATACCTTTAATGTAAGTGAGATAAATAAATAAAAATTCTTTTTTTTTAGGTTCTTCAGATCTAAACCATCTTCTCTCTATTTCATTCTTTTCAATCAATGACTGAAAGTATGTGTCTTGGGCATTTTTACTATCAAATTTGTTATCAAACTGAATTGTACTTTTCATAACATCTTAAGATACAAGCTCCGTACATTTTGAACTACACCCGTAAATAAAGAAAATTATTGAGGTAGTATTACAATAATTAAATATCAAGATGTTTTACATCCAATAATTGGTGGTAAAACATGAGTAAATAAACAAAAATTTGAGAACAAATACAGTATATATTATATTATAGAACAAAAAACTAACCTGCAAGAAGCACCCGTCTGTCTCGGTGCCACATCATTTCCTTTGTGGTTTTTATAAGCTTCTCCAGCATTTTTGGCTTTTTTTATTTTTTCGTGTTGGAAATTTTCACTGTTCCTTATACCAGACACTCTTTTTCTAGATGTATATGCATTTTCAACAAGCTCACGATTTTCCATTTTTGTAACAAATAAATTGAGATTTTGTCACTTCAATTGCGTTTTGTTTCATTTGAAAAAGGCATTAGTCCGGAACTTATGCCATTTTCAATTAGACTTTAATTTTCATTTTCATTTAAAGTTGACTTGTGGTATATGAAAATGTGTCTCCTTCAAAGTAAATATGTAAAACACTTTAATAAAAAAAATGGCATTAAAAAGCGAAATTCGAAAAAAGTGTGACTTGTGCCCATTTTCGAAATATAAAAAAATATAGGTTTCAAATATAGAAAAGGCCGGGTTGGAATAGATTTCCAAGACCCGTATTTTATGTGTCATGACTACTAGTTGATTTTTAATAATGAGTAAGTAATACATAAAAATAATTTTTGTTGACCAATAATAAAATAATTTTTAATTAAACCGTAATTAACGCAACGTTAATTAGATAAAATTCTTCGTCACGTGCAAAAAACAAAACTAAGTGATTAATCGATTGAGCGGTTTTATCAGAAAGTTTTTTTCTGATAAAACCGCACAATCGATAATATTTTTTAGTTTGTCGATTTTCTAATAAAGTTTTAGCTCTAGCTTTATAAAATTTACGCTATCAGAATGGAAGTTAAATTTCCAACAAGATAGTTCCAAAAATATTTTTATATCAGTTTTGGTTCTAACACTATTTAGCTCGCAACAATAAGAATTTTAATAAAATTCTTATTGTTGCGAGCTAAATAGTTTTTATAAAAGTTTTTATAAAATTTTTATAAAAACTTTTAGCTTCCCGTTAAGGTTGTATAAAAAATGAAGAAAACGGAGTTGAATTGCCATTTAACCTTATCAATTCAAATAGAGGACATAATTCTATATGCGAATCTATTTTTAATTTTGTCAAAGCCACCTCCATTCGGTTTTTATTAAATAATTTTAATCAGTGTGCTGAATGATACGTTGTGCGGTTTGACCCGGTTTTACTCAATATAATGTTAATTAAATTGTTAACTATTATATTAATTATATTATATAAAACATTTAAAATATTATTTAATTTTTTTACTTGAATGAAGTTCCATTAAACATTACATTTAAAAGAGGCAGTCGTTATCTAAAGCTATTAAATAAAAGTATAAGTATACATAACTTTCTATGATTCCAAACCAAAGTAAGAGATTTACTTTTATTAACTCCTCTTAACAACTTTATGCATTTTAAATCTAAAAAATTAATCACTATACGCAAATGAAAAGTCATAAAAGTTAGTAAGAAAACCTATTAAAGTTATCTGCTTATTAAGAAGTAGTTTTTTATTAATAGTCATATAAAAATGACTGAGAAAATGGCAAGACGATATATTGTTTTTACATTAAAAATGTGTTTGTTTTTATAATGTTTTTTTTATACTACTTTAAATATTTTAATTTATTAGTACTTTTTATTATTATTCATTTTATTGTATTACCTGAATTAAATAGAGGTGGCTAAACAGGATTTGTTTCAACAGGATTGTTCTCGACTGGATTCGTTTAAATCTGCCTGATTATTTGGCGAACTTAATCCTAGTCAAAAAATCATAAAACTTTGTTTATGAAATATGCCACCTATACAAAAAATTCTATAGGAATTAATTAGGTAACCCATTGAATTCTATTGAAACCCAATGGCTTTCAATAAAATTTATTTAATGTGAACTGCTTGTCAAAAATGAAAAGATTTATAAACGCACAATTACATATATTATGTTTGCACTTTACTATTAAAGAGTAATTTAAAAGCATAATCTTTATTCTAATAGTGCATTTACAAATCCTTTTATTTTGACTTTATCATATAGTAAAATCCTATATGATAATAAGGCAAGTTTTTTTTTAAATTATAAAGATTTTTGAAGAAAAAAAAAAGAGGTAAACTTTTCATAATGCTAATAAGTTACAGTATACTTTTCACTTCCTTGTTTTACATGTTACCAGCAGGCCGATAACATATATATATATATATATATATATATATATATATATATATATATATATATATATATATATATATATATATATATATATATATATATATATATATATATATATATATATATATATATATATAAATATATATATATATATAAATATATATATATATATATATATATACATATATATATATATATATATATATATATATATATATATATATGTATATATATATATATATATATATTTGTTGAACGTCGTAATAGCATAAAATAAGTAATTATTTTTAAAAATAACGCGATGTTTTTTATTCTTGACATCCCAGTAGGCACGCAACGTTTTATTCACGTTTTAATCACGTGTATTTTAGGTGACTTCGTCCAGGTTACAACTTTACGTGAAAGTTACGTGAAAGTTACGTGCCAAAATATCGCGTCTAATGCAACTTTTTTTAATCTTAATAAAAACCTGTGATAAGAAAAATGAAATAATATTTTTTATTATATTATTTATTTTTTTATAGTATAGTTTTTGTATTCATTATATTAACTATAATTATTTTACTGTTATGATAATATAATTAATTTTTATTGTAGTTTATTCATAATTGAAAAAAAAATTGGTCTATATAATATCTTATAACGCAATGCATTTAAAACAGAACTAAATAGTTCAATATATTTTAAGTTGTAATATCTAATATCCAAATTGCATCAAATTAAGTTAAATAAATTAGTACCAAGCGTCCCTACTTGCCACACAAATAAGATTAAACTCAAATACAAGGTATGCTTTTTTTCTACTTTATGACTTATATATTTTAGACTGGCGAATTTGTCCATTTTGCTTACTTAATTTAGTACAAAGTAAGTTATGTTATAACGAATTTAATATCAAATTAAGTAAGCTACAAGGACAAATTATAAGTTCTAGCAGAACTTATTCTAGATTCTTGAGCAATAATAATGTCTGTAGAACTTCTCCATACATTATTGCTCAAGAATCGATTAGGTTCTTGAAACCAAATTAAACCAAAAAGAAACCAAAAATAGATTTTCTTCTATTATTTGGTTTTTATCAACAAGGTTAAAGAATTTATCCAAGATAATATCAATAAACAAATGTGTTATGTTATTTATTATTGATATATGTATATATTATTATTATATACTTTATCTTTTTGTAATATATGACATCTTGATCTTGTGCTTTACTTGTTAAAAAAGGTTAATACTTATTTATTTCATTTTTTTATATTATTTAAATATTATATGAATAATATATATTTGAATGGTATTTATGAAATTATTATTGTATATATTATATGACTTTAATTACTATTGTTATTATGTACAATATAAAACAGGTTATTAACGCAGATTTGTTAAATGTTTTCCCCACAAAAAGATGATTATGTGCTATTATATTTGAGACTGCATTATACTTATCTTTCAATGTTGACAACCTTCCAATATGTAAAGCAAGTTTCTCTCAAATATAGCATTGCTTTTCTAAAAATTGTTTCATGATTTAGATCAAAGAAATAGCAACACCAGAAAATTTTGTTGCCAAAACAGTTGGCGACTTACTGTGTAAGACTTGTGTTAAAAATATGTGATTTAAGATAATTATTTGATAATCATATTATTATTTAAGTTTTTATTTGTTTCTCTTTAGTTAAATTTGGTGTTGCTAGCTATTATTGGAGAAAATATCAACTTATTCATTATATTAAGTTTGATGCATGCTCTTACCCAGTTTCCTTCTTCACGTTTCAATCATGTATATTTTAGGTGACCTCGTCCAGGTTACAATTTTACTTGATTGAAGCATGAAAGTTACGTTGCCAAAATATTTTGTATTTTGGAACTTTTTTTATTCTCAATAAACCCCTATGATTAGAAACTTGGAAAGATATTCTTTATTTTATTTACTATTTTTTATAATTTGGTTTCAGGGATAATTTTTTTTGGGATATTCCCGGAATACCAGATATTTTTCTGAAATTTATCTTTTTCCAAATATCCGAAAAGTTTTCCATACATGCAAGTTAAAGTATATATTATTGTCATCTATTTGTTTTTATGTTGTATAAGTCATCATTCATACAAAAATTGAGAAGAGTTTATAAAAAATTGAGAAACAACTTGGCTGAATGCAAAATTAAGGGGAAAATATTCTGAGTTTTTTCAGGATATTTTCCGCAAAAAATTTTCCAAATTTTTTAATAATAATGATTATATGAAATATGTAGTTTATATATTCATTATTGTAATTACTTTTTATTATACTTTTATAATAATATAATTATTTTGCATTGTAGTTTTATAATATTAAAAAAAGTATCAGGGTATAAGATATATATCTTATAACGTTGCTATGCATTTTTGACAAAAATAAAATCTCACATATATAATATTTTATCTAAACATATTATATTATCTTATATCTAAGTTTTATCAATTTAGATTTAATAAATATATTACAAAGCTTAGTTAAAAATTGTGTAAAGTTATCGCAGATAATTTTCATATTGCAACACGCAAAAGATCATCAAACCCTAGTACAAGGTATACTTTTTTTTCTACCCTATTGTTTATTATTTTAGACTGTCAAATTTGTCGATGAAATTAATTTAATAATAAATAAGTTATTATAACTTATTTAATATTAAATTTATTAAGCTGCATGACAAATCATAAGTTCTGCATAAAATATTATTGACTTGGAAGACCCAATGGTATTGTTATGTTATTGCCTAGGAATATTATTCTGTAGTAAGACCCAATAACCTTTTAACTTTTAAAGTTTGAGAAAATTCACTTTTCCCTCTCTTCGTCTTCTTTTGTGATCACACCCTGTAGCAAGAATTTAATTTAGTTCATATCTTGTTGGAGAATGCAACCTGATTCTGAGTCGAATTTTCAGCACTCTGTATTTATTGGTGACCTAATTTGACAATACTTTATTTTACATACTTTTAGTTTTATACTTAATATATTATATATAATTAGGGGTAGATGAGGCTCCTTAGCCGTGGTGAATGTTTCCACAGCAAAAGGAGCCTCAAGGTGATGATCTCACCATGGGTAGGAAAGTCATGATATAAAATCCCCACTATAATGTTGTGTGGTTATGTGGTAACTATTACATTTTTAAAAATTGTTATAATTTTTCTGTGTGCATTCTAAAATAATATTTAATGTTCAAAACTTTGTAGATTACTCATTTAAGGCAACTTTGTGGGCTGTCACCTTTGCATCTAGTGAGTTAATGTATGAACAAGTTAATGCAGAAACAAGTGCAAATATAAGAAGATGGAAAACAAAGAAAACAAATTATTTAATCAGATGTTATCACATAAGGTGAGTACAGGTCTTTTTCTAATCACGCGCATCAGTTATTAACTTTATATATATATATATATATATATATATATATATATATATATATATATATATATATATATATAAATATATATATATATATATATATATATATATATATATATATATATATATATATATATATATATATATATATATAGACAGATATTAGATATAGATATATATAGATAAACAATATTTTTTTAGACTTGTATTTTTTATTTCGTACTTCTTTTTTTTATTTATCTGTCGATTTTTTTGTTATGTCTTTTTTTATTAAATCCTTATTTATTTTTTAGCAATAAGAGTATAAAATTAGAAGGCAAATGACTTTTTTTATTTTTCTACATTGTATTGTTTTCTTAAAATTATTTCATGATTTAGATAAAAGAAAACAACTAGAAAATCTTGTTGCCAAAATGGTTGGCAACTTACTAAGTAAGATTTGTTTTAAAAGTTTGTGATTTAAGATAATTATTAAATAATCATATTATTATTTAAGATTTTATTCGTTTTTTTTTCCAGCTAAATCTGATTCATTAGATAAAGTTTGATGCGTACTCTTAGGAGAAAATATCGACTGATTCGTTAGATTATGTTTGAAGCGTGCTTTTATGGGAGAATATATCGACTGATTCGTTAGATTAAGTTTGAAGTGCGCTCTTTGGGGATCGAAGCGTGCTCTTCGTAAGTTGCAGATCTATGACTTTGTACTTATTACTTATTGGATATAAGGAGGATATTTTAACAAAAGTGCAGCTTTTATTACAAATTCAAAATGTTTATGTCAAGAACTAATGTACTGACTAATAAAACCATGTAATTTAATACGTATTACATATTTCCTCGACGATGAGTTTTTTTTTAGCATAATTATTACTTAAATATTACGTGCCAAAATTAACGTAAAAAGCACGTCTTTTAGACAGTTCATGGGGACCAAAAAGTTACCTAAATATCACGTGCCAAAAGTAACGTGAAAAACACGTCCATAAATCACGTGAATTGGTCATTTCATGGGGACCAAAAAGTCACCTAAATGTCACGTGCCAAAATAACGTGAAATTCACGTTTTTGTCACGTCGCTGTGCCTACTGGGATGTTTCGTAAAATTTTATTTACATTTTCAAAAGATTATTTTACAATAATAAAAAACTCTGAAATATATGTTAAAAAATAAGAAGTCTTTACAGAGAAATATTAACGGACAAAAAATTATACTTAATAAACCAATATATTTATTACAAAATAACTCGGTAAATAACCAATTAAAATAACCAACTGTCAAAAAAAAAATATATATATATATATATATATATATATATATATATATATATATATATATATATATAAATAAACTGACAGTAAAATTAAATAGATAAGTTTATAGTATAATGTAAAGCTTGTTTATTAAGTAAGGGACTTTCCTATTTAATGTGGACGGCTTCTTTTATCTTTAATTTGTGTTTGTTTGGGGCATTACCCAAAATCTCAAAAGAATCAGAGTTAGCCAAATTTTTTTTTTTTATTTATATATATATATATATATTTTTTTTTACAGTTGGTTATTTTAATTGGTTATTTACCGAGTTATTTTGTAATAAATATATTGGTTTACTATGTATAACTTTTTGTCCGTTAATATTTCTCTGTAAAGACTTCTTATTTTTCAATATATATTTCAGAGTTTTTTATTATTGTAAAATAATCTTTTGAAAATGTAAATAAAATTTCACGAAACATGTCAAGAATAAAAAACATCGTGTTATTTTTAAAAATAATATATACATATATATATATATATATTTATATATATTTATATATCTATATATATATATATATATTTGGGAAATTCCATTTTTAACAAACGTTACACGCGCAACAATTTTATAAAATACTTGCCTATTTCAAACTTAAATGAGACTACTAGCTATTTTGTATGAAAGCTGTTAGTTTAAAGAATAAAATAAGCTAAAAAGTCTTAAATCTGGCCAAAAGAGGACAAACTTGTTACTAATAATGCCACTTACCTTACGTTACACGGAAAAAAGGTAAAAAAATTGCTTAAACTTTAAGATTTTTGCGAATCAATAAAGCGGTTTGTATAAGAAACTTTCGAGCGATGTTGAGAATTCTATACCAATTTAAAAAATATATAAATGTTTATCAGAGGTGATCGGCTTAGAAAAATGAACTGTTTTTTTTATACCACATCACTTACGTTACACCACTTACGTTACATCACTTACGTTACATCACTTACGTTACATCACTTACGTTACATCACTTACGTTACATCACTAACGTTACATCACTTACGTTACATCACTTACGTTACATCATTACGTTACATCACTTACGTTACATCACTTACGTTATATCACTTACGTTACATCACTTACGTTACATCACTTACGTTACTACACTTACATTTCATCACTTACGTTAATGAGCAAATATTATCGTGGATTTTTTTAAATCCACTATTAAGAGTTACATAACAAAAGAATTAAATTCATTCATTAAAATAATTATTGAACTTATTCGTCAAAAAAATTAACAGAGGAATTTATCAAAAACTGGTGCCACTCACCATGAGTGGTTTTTCATAACATTTATGGTAGTCGAAAACAAAATTCCGTAAGACCAAGAGAAAATTTATAAAATTCTTTTATTATTACAACTTTAATACTAAAATAAATTTTTAATACTTATATGAGTCATTAAAATAATAAAACCTTCGCTTTGTCGAGTTTTTTACTTTTTGCGTTTATGAGTATTGCCTTATTTTTATTAAGTTGAATTTTCAAAATGCTGCAAAGTATTTAGATTTAAATTAGTGATGTCACAAATATTTGGCAACTTAATAAAAAAAGCAATTGTCTAACCGTCTTTCTCATTAAAGTTAAACCACGCGTTAAGTTCAGGTTGTTGTTTTTAATAAGTTTAGAGTTTTGTATACTAATTCAATCTATTGTATTTTCTGAAATAACCTCAGAAGTGCAAGATATGCCTGAGCTGGTTGTTTTTGAACTCTTCTAAATGGTTTGAATAGTATGAAACTTTTATGCATAACTGTAGTTAAAATATTTGGTGTAACAGTCAATAAATAATGCATGCTGTAACACAACCTATTTATAAATGTCCACAGAGTAGTTGACTTATGCACTACAACGACGCAGCACGCAGCCCACAATATAATGTTGCCAAATATTCGGTCGAATATTCGTGGCATCTCTAATTTAAATCTTTCAAAAATTTTTTGACGTAAAAACTACTATCATAGTTTATGAGGGAGAGGGTATTTGTGATCATTTCACGTATATGTGATCGTTTGTGACAGGAGGGAAAGGGTTAAGAATTGACAAATATAGGGTGACGTGCTTTATGGATGATCCCTCTGCATTTACAAACTGCATTTACAAACGATTTGTTTTACTAAAACAAAACAAGAAAAGGTTCTATCTGATTTTTTTATATTAAGAGAATAGCAAATAAACCTTTTTTTTTTATTTTTTTAATGTTTAAATAAAAATATTTATATAGCTCTTATTTTTATTTATTTATGTATATTTATACGTTAACCAATATAAGAATACATAAACAAATAAAAAAACAATAATATAAATAATTTTAATTAAATTACAAAAAACTAAAAGATTGTTTTAAAAAGTTTTGGTTTTAAACAAACGTGACGAAATAAGAATTACTTGACGTAATTCATTTTGATAACGAAAAAGCGTCAGAATTTAGTAAGCTCATGTAGTAACTTACGTTTCACAATACGTTAAGTAAGTGTAACGTATAATGTTACGATACATATGTTTAACTTACGTTACACAAATTCAAAATGAAAATGTGCCTTAACTCAGCATCTTTATTCAAAACTTTAAATGTAAAAACGTAAAGTTTAATATTCTTTTGCATATATTGTTAAAAACTTGACCAACAATAATTTGAGCATGTTAGCTCTATTTTCACGCTAAATTAATTCCAAATATGCAAATAAATTCATGGTTAAAATAAAATTTTATCATGCAACAATACAAAAAAACCGTAACTTTCGGCAGCATAAAAATGACTTGAATAAATAAATTTTAGTGCTGAGGTTCTAATTTAAATATACTTTCATTTGTCTTCATTTACATATTCATTTGCTAAAAGTTGATGAAAAAGAAAAGAAAGTTTGACTACTTTCTCGTTTTCCGCCGTGGAATTGCCCATGTATATATATATATATATATATATATATATATATATATATGTATATATATATATATATATATATATATATATATATATATATATATATATATATATATATATATATATATACACACACATATATATATATATATATATATATATATATATATATATATATATATATACACACACATATATATATATATATATATATATATATATATATATATATATATATATAATGTTTATTTAAAAAAAAAGATGAAAAAAAAAAAAAAAAAACGTTTTACCCGAGCAAGCGTTTCTTACAACAAGTTTTTAAGTTACTAAGGTAGAAAATTATAGTATTAAAAATCTATATAAAATCTAGGTAAAAAGGTGAATTTTAAAAAAATTAACTCAAAACTAGTGTTAAATATATTCGGCCGGGTGAATAAAAATGAGCAATTGCTTAAACTCAGTAATTGGTCAATTTTACTTAAATAAAAACCTAAGCAGTTTTGCTCAAATTTTTATTCACGTAAAGTTAAGCAATTTACTAAGCAGTTGCTCAGCTTTACGTGAATAAAAACTTAAGAAAAATCGCTGAAATTTTGTATCACGTAAAGTTGACCAACTACTCAGCAAACGCAATTGCTAATTTTTATTCAGCCGGCCTAATGTCTTTTTTTGTGTCAGCCGATTGCATAGGTTATTTTTTATAAAAATTACGATTTTCCTTCCCCTGAGGAAAACATATCCCAAGTTATACAAAGTCGTTTTTAAAGAATCCTAAGAAACCGTAGATTAATCAAACATATATTATTTTTAAAGAGATAATATGAAATAAAAATATATGATAAAATAAATTGTTTTACGAAGATTCGTAAAAAAACAGAAAAGAGTGTTTATCGAAAAAAAGAAAAAAAGCTAGAAAAAAATATATATTAATTGAACACCCAAAACAGCTTGCGTTATTGGGCAGTACGCTAAAAAAGTTCTTGGTTCTGCTAAAGCATCTTTGCCTTAGTTGGAACAAATGGATTTTTAATTGAGCTTATTAGGTGCTTTTCGTGCAACTGCGTTCGGTATCGATATTAGTTAACTTTCAATATCTCAAATTATAAAAAGTTATAATCAAAAAGTTTTTAACCTAACTATAACAAAATAATTTACACTTTTTCCTGCCAATATTCATATATTACCTTGAACCTCAACATTTTCAAGATTATATTATTTCAAATAACATTTTTGATCACTGTGCCAATTTTCTCCTACTCAAAACTTTTTCACAAATATTTTAAAAACATTTTTGTTAATTCAAGCTTTTGAAAAGTATTATTTTTAAAGATCATTTAATTGTTTTCATTAAAAACAAAAACAAATAACAAATTTTAGAAAAGGCTACAAAAAGTATTACAAAATCTGAGCAAAAGACATTTTGGAATGTTGATTTCAAAAATGTAGACAACCCCATTGTTATGTATCTTAAGCCACGTACTAATGGGGTTACCCCATTATTACATGATAATGAATCCCATTGGTTCGTAACAATAAACCCCATTATTATATGATAATGAATTTAAGTCACTTAATAATTATTGTCTTAAAAAAAGTAGCTAATCCCGTTATTACTTGACTTTATGTATAGTATAATAATGGAGTTTTCTACGTTTTTAATATAACCGTTGCAATAATACCAATTAATGATGTTGTTATGATATAAAGCTAAAGTTTATAGAAGCATCGGATTTTTAATTGCGTTATTAAAAAAAATGGTCGGTTTTTTTCTAAAAATCTTAGATTAAAGTTTTAAAGAAAGATATCAATCAGCATTATATAATTTAAAATCTTATCTAAGTTAAAATTCATTTATTTTTTATTTTATCAGATTTCAAACAGCTCGCTTGCGCATTATGGAACTAGATAGAAAAAAAGATTAGTAATTTTGCAAAATAAACATCAAAAAATTTGATTGCAGTTAAACAAATTAAGTTAAGAAGTCAAACGTTTTAATTTTTGCAAAAAAATTAAGACGTTTGACTTCTTTATTCCATTTTTCTTTTTAAGAAAAATAGAATAATTTTCCTAGTAAATAATTTATCTGCCCATCCACAGCTAATTGAGATCAACCAAGTTCCCTCGTTCAACGTCACATCTGTATATCAGCCTATAAATTAAACAGTATAAAAAAATTTTTAGGCTGTTCACTAAAACAAAAATATACTAAGTTTTTGACTTAAAGAAACTTAACAAAATTAACACAACAAAATTTTTTGACTTCCAAACAAAAAAACTTTTTTTTTTGCCGGAGTTTCAAAGAAGACTGTTTTAATATTTTAAGAAAGCTAAAATCAGTTAGTTTAAATCTTTGATAAATGAAGATTAACTATTTTCTAGGAAAAGTAAAAAATATATTTTATTGGTTCAAATTACATTAAAGTAACTACCAATTCCATTGCCAAAATGTTTCGAAAACATACTCTCAAGTTTTAAAACCTAAAGCCTGGAAACTAAAACTGTTTCTCTGATTTCATAACATGGTTACAAAAATCGTAATAAAAAATTGGAGGTTTTCAAATGTAACTTTTTGGAATTTACGGTTTTTGTTTTTACACTGCTCAGATCTCAAAGTCTAACTTTGAAGCTTTGAAACTGAAAGTTTGAAATCTAATATATATATATATATATATATATATATATATATATATATATATATATATATATATATATATATATATATATATATATAATATTGCTTACTTTAGTTAGCCCTTTGCTTTGACGCTGGGGGCTTCAGTACATAGGCAGAACCTAAGGCTGGGTGGCAAGAGTTTATAGAATATATTATTGAATCTGGAAGCTATCAAATTTTCCAAGGAAATGTAATGGTCTAAACTTAAGATGAAAATGGGGATGAACCTATAAGTTGCTTTTAGTTTACCTCAGTCAACTATTAAGTTTATTGAAATAAATATTCTTTTTAAATAATTAGATGAGAAGTATGATGTTTATAGTTTACTATGTAAAGCATAAACAGCTAGTATATTGTTTATATTTTACTGTGTCTATTATATAATTAATGGTTCAGCTAAGATTTATATTACTTGAGTTACTTTAGTGTGAAATTAAAAAAATTATATATATATATATGTGTGTGTTTGTGTGTGTGTGTGTGTGTGTGTGTGTGTGTGTGTGTGTGTGTGTGTGTGCTTAGGTGTGTATATCAATATATCAAGAATATTTGTCATCTCTTCAAACAAACTCCACTTTAACTAATTTTCATTAACTTTTTAACGCATTTGCAATTTTCCAATCATCATCTATTATTTTACTAGAATTAGAAGCTACAGCATACCATAAAATAGCTACTCTCTCTTCTTCTCTAACTACTAATTAGTTTTTAACTTCTAATTCTAGTAAAATATTAGATAATGATAGTAGAACTGTAAATGCGTTAAAAAGTTAAGGGAAATTGGTGAAAGTGGAGTTTGTTTAAAGAGATGACAAATAAACGTGAGTTATTATTTTTTTCGGTTGTTTTTATATTTGGATGAAAAAAATGTTATTGATAATATTTTTCACTTTCATTTTCATTAGGAGATCATTTGGCAGGGCGGTTCTTAGTTGTGTGGCTTAGACATCATATCATAGTTGTGTGGCTTAAATAGCAAGTCTATTTAAGCCAGACGACTTTGAAGCCGAGTTTATAAAACTACTAAAAAAGGTGTTCCTATAAATTAAATAAATTTTGAATATATTATGTAGATGCATTAACGAATCGATGTATATACTTTTTGTTTATTACCTATGTTTTTTGATTTCAATCTTAGTTTAGAATTTCATAATGCTTTGTTCAAAGATTTGCAATCTCAAAATCCTTGATAGGCCTAAAAAAATTGAACAAATTGAATATGTTGATTTTTGTTTAAATGTTGGCAAAATGGAAAAAGAACCAATAAATTCAATTCAGAGACTCGATATTAATGAAAATATTTGAAAAACATGTTCAAATGCAAGAAAAAGCAAGGTAACTTGGACTCTTTGAGATTTACTCTTTGACAAAAAAAATACTATATACTAGTTTTGTTTTTGCTCACAAGAGTTATGACCGGAAGGTGTTAGGAATACCAGAAGTTTGAGTGTTTCGTTTGGTAGTATACTACCGCTTTGGTTCCCTCATTGTGGGGCATGTTTTTGTAAAAGGATGTGACATCTGCTGTGCCCAACCAGTATTTTCTGGATATTATGTCTTGATTGGAGAGCTCACGTAGTAGATCGGTGCTATCTTTCAAATAGGCAGGTGGTCTTTCTGCTAGAAGTTGGATATATTCTGTAACAAATTTGGAGAGACTTTTTGTGGGTCCATCACATCCCGACACTATTGGGTAAACGGCTTATCCTATTTTGTGTATAATTGGTAATCCGTAAAATACTGGGCATCGGCGTGGGTTGTCTGGTCTAAGTTTATAAGCTGTTTTCTCATCTATCAAGTATTTGTTACACATATAGTCAATTAGGAAGCTAACCTCGTTGATTGTATGTTGGGTAGGGTGAATTTGTAGTCTTTTGTTTGTTCTACGATCTTTTAACATGCTCAAAACCTTGAGTTTGAAGTCATCGGTGTTTTTCACGCACATGCCTCCTCGTTCGTCTGTATATTTGATGGTAATTTCTTATTTTCTTTCTAGTGATTTCAGGGCTTTGAGGTCATTCTTCGTCATGTTGCCGGTTCAGTTTCTCCTTTTTTATATTCAGTATTGATCTAAGTTATATGTTAAAGATTGTAAAATATCTCAGAACTTTTCTATTTTCTGTTTCTGAATATTTCCAGGTTGGTTTAGTGTTTATGTTCCGTAATTTGTTAGTCGCGTTGTTTATTTTCACTTTGCTGAAGAATAATTTTAGCCAAATTCTTCTCTTAAATTTTTCGAGCTCAGTATGGTACTCATTGCTGGGATTATGTTGAGGTGCCACAATAAACTTTAGTTCTTTACTAACTATGGTAAGTTCATTGTTTGAGAAATTTATTGTAGAGATGTTGGTGATTCATTTGTCTTGTAAGCGTATCTCGACTTTTTTTGGCTTTTCTCAGGGCGTTTTTGTTATCCTTAAAATTTTTTACATTTTTACATTTGAATAGGGAAATATGGTTCATTGTCTACAGTTTGATGGTTTTTATCGCGTTGGATGGAGCGTACATTTTGTTACGTGAAACCTGAGAGTAGAAAAGAGATTGATTTAATCACTATTACTATGAATTTTTTCTTTTAAGGAATAATTTTAGTAACTTTATACTAAGTGTGATTGGTTTTTTGTTGGTTATTTTATTAGCTTATATCTTTTCCAAAATCTCCGAAGCTCCGAACAGGCTAAATTCTTCCGTATCTGTACTATTTTGATGTTGTTTTTTATTAAAAAACAGCATCAAAGTTTGTGACCAGTAGATGCTAGTCTGTATCACTGAATAGTTTTTTATTCACGTTTTTTGTTATTTTATTCAGAGTTTTTGTTATGTTACTTTATTGTGATTATTAAAAAATACTGCCTGACCCTAAGGATTTAGCTTGAGCAGGTCTCCATTAGTTTTTATATCAAGGTTTTGTTTAGGTAAACTAGCCTAGAGTAAGTTTTGCTTTTTATTTCTTAGAGTTATTTATCTTTTGCTTTAAATGTGCTTTATCTGATCATTATAATATTTCTATTAGTGAGTCTTGGCTAGAGAAAATAAATAAATAAATGTTTTCTGTAGTTATACTGGTAGTTAATTAAAATTTTTGTCAAATGATAATTAAAGATGTCATTCTCTAACGGTTGTTACTACAGGTTACAAACCATACAACAACTGAGGTTTTGCGTTGGGCATGTCTCCATTTGTTTTTATATCAAAGTTTTCTTTTTCTGAACTAGCCTTGAAAAAGTTTTGCATTTTATTTCTGAGAATAATTTATCCCTTGCCTTACACGTGTTTGATAAGTTGATATACCTAATAAGTTTAACATTTCTTATTTGTGAGTCTTGTCTGAAAATAGAAATCGTGTCTGCGGTAATACTACTAATAGATTAGAATTTGTGTCACATAATTTTAATGGTGTTATTTCATAATGGGTATTCCTACAGGTTTCAGAAAAAGGAGCATCTGGGGGTTTTGGTTGGGTAGATCTGCATTTTGTCGTTAAATAAAGATCTTTTTTTATTGAACCAGGTTGGAACAAGTTTGGTAATTTGTATCTAAAATGTTTTTATCTCTTGCCTTAAAAGTATTTTATCTGATAGGTTTATCACTTCTAGTGAATATTGCCTGGAAAAAGAAATTGCTCCTGTGGTTATACTGGTAACAAACTAGATTTTATGTCACGTGATTCTAGTGATGACAATTCCTAATGGCTGTTACTTCAGGTTACAAAACATGCAGTGACTGAGGGTTTGGGTCGGGCAGATCTCCATATTTTTTTATATATCATTGCTTTGTTTTCCTTAACTATTCTAAGAAAAATTTTTCATTTTATTTCTGAGAATTTTTTGTTTCCTACCTTAAAAGTATTTTATCTAGAAAGTTTACCATTTCTAATCAGTATATTAGGCACCTTAGTTACGTGACTTTTTTCGTGTGACAGGTTTAGAATATAAATATCGACGAGTTTTTAGGCAACTTTTTTGGGAATTATTTTAATACTAATTTTAAACCCAATTGCCAGTTATATTTCACAAAGATTTAAAAAAATTTAAAATAATGTTGGTCTGTGAAGATTATTTTTCAAAGTTTTTTAAAAAAAAAGGCTAGAAGATTTTTCAAGAGTTTTTCTCCATAGTTTATTTTATTTATACTTTTTGACGAGTACATATACTAACTTTAAACTGCTTTTTTTGGGGGTTCTAGCACAACAAAAAAAAATATTGAGCTTATCGAATTACAATGTTTGGAATTTATTTTTATAAAAATTTATTTTTATGTCTCAACTTCACAATCGAAAAAAACACTTTTCATTACTTTTTCGATATTTTTCTTGACGTCGTTATAGTACTCAGTTTAACCTACATAGCCAGTTATTTAGGGTATACTGACCCAGCCGGCATCTCTACGTTGTTTCAATGTTGAAATTTGGTTGAAGCGTTATTTCAACCTTGTTCAACTATGTCTCAAAGATAAAACAACGTTATGACTTAAACGTTGTTTATTTAAGTTGTTTCAACGTTAAAGCAACGTTGACAAAATTAACTTAATTATAAAAAAACCGTCCGTTGAATTGGTGCTTAAAGTAAAAATAGTTAAAGCGAAAAAGTGATAAAGCAATATTTTAGTATAATGTGCAAAACAGAGGGTGTTTATGTGTGAAATTTGGAATTTTGAATTTTCAAAAACGTTTTATTTAGTATTCAAATTTCTTCTTGTTCTTACGACAAAATAAATAAATGGTTTATTTAAGAAACTGGTGAAAATGCCACTCTTATGTTCTAGCTCTGGCAGAATCATCTTCTAGTAGTGAAAAAGAGAAAGTCGAAAAAAGTAATGACAATTCAAAATTTACACAAAATATCAGTTAAGTAGAATAAGACAAAAATTCGGAAAGCGATTATGAAAGTGAAGAATTTCTTTATGATTATTTATCTCAAAGTGACAATGACACTGTGTTTTTCTCAGAAGAAATAGAAAAAAACTATGTTTCTTTTAATCATAAACTGGCAAAATGGCAGTAGAGCATTGCTGCTTACGTGAATCAGTAAACGAGTTTTTATCTATACTGAAAGCAGAAGCCTTATGCTATCTGCAGAAACCGTTTTTTTGTATGCCAGTCTCACGACCAAAATAACAGTATTGACCACCACACTTGCTTTCGACAGTAACTGATTTTGGAGCCTGAAGCAAAGTTCTTTTTCAGTGAGGATAAGAAAAAAGGAAACAAAGTACCAAAATTAGATAACATTCATAAGTTCTCGATGGCGGAAGGCAGTATGTTATTAATTATTTTTTAGTGAATTTTTGTTTAATCTTACTAGGTTTGTAAAAATGTTTGAGCAAAAGTTGTTTTGTGAAACTATTTTAAATTATAGAGTTTTAAAAGAGAGTTTTATATTTTCTTACTGATATAAGAAATCCCAAAACATAGTGACAAAGTCTGATTATAATAGTGAATTTATAAGCCAAATATTTTTTATTTTGTCAGTAGGTAAATTTTTTGAAATGGACAAGATATTAGATGACAAAAAAAACATAATCATCAGGAGTGAGTTTTAATATGTATTTTATTAAATAGGCATATTATTTAGTTTCAAAACTTTTTTTAATTTCATGTCTACAGCTTTATGTCAAAACTTATAAAAACTTATAACTGTATATATTAGAACAATGGCTTCTTATTTGGTAGTATAATTTCAATGGTTTAAAGGGCAATTAATGTTAAATGTCTACAGTTTCATTTTCATTAATATGATTAAAATACATTATGAGCGAGGTTAGGCAATTTTTACAACCAGATGCTATTCCTGGTGTTAACTTGTTATTCAGATCAGGACTGATTTTTTTTTTCTTACTATACTAACAGAAGTTTACTAGACTATATGGTGCTATGAAAGGCATACCTTTATAAAATATATAAAACTTTTTTATTTTTATTTACAGCTTCTTCTATTGAATTCGATGAAGCAACTGAAACTTTTATTGATGGCATTTTGTCTGACTTCCTAAAATACGCTCCATTTTGAAAAGGTGGCGGAAAAGAAAAAAAATTAGATTGATTGTTATAAATATTTACATATATTTCAATAAAGAAATATTTTCTTGTTGTCTACTAATATTTTGTTTTCAGTGTTAATTTAACATTACCAAAAAAATAATTCAATTACGAAAAAATGTAGGATGGAGTTGATGCTTTAAGTAAAATAAGAAAGCTTAACTGATATAATATTTTTATTTTTAATAAAAACAAAAATACTAATGTGGTATTAAAAATTGGTATTAATATTAATGTTTATTAGATGAAGATGTGTAAAAAATAAGTCACAAGTTATTATTTGGTCTTTAAAATTGTTTGGATGATAATTTATTAATTATTAAGATGTTTTCTTTTTTAATTTTTGTTGCTTTTATATTATCAATCAAACTAGGTTATTGTTGTGTGATATTTTATAATAAACTTTATATTATATTTTGTATTAATAATGAATATTATCTATTTTTGTTCAATATTCCGTATTTCTCTTATGTAGTTAATTATGTTTTAGCAACCTGGGATTCTTTCATTATTTTCCTTTGATGCCTTGAGTTATTTAAACATAATATATTCAGAACTAGGCAGATTAATAGAACAATAAATATATTCATAAAATGAATTTAAAATACAATAAGTTTATAAAATAAAGGAAATCTTATCTTTGCTAAAAAAGTCTACTATATTTATTGTTTAGCATGTATCATGGTTGTAAAATATCAAGATTTAGCTAGTTTAACTAGGACTGTTAGTACACTTATATAATGGTTTCTTCGTTTTTTTATTAGTTCATATAATATTTTCAAAATCAAATAAGTGGAAAGGAGCTATTTGGAATGAAGATTTACAAGGAGAAGAAGGTGTAATTCCATCTAATTGGACTTGTAATAAAACTGTTTATTGGCCTCCAGGTACCAATACATTGACTACACTAAAATGCTGAGAAGAAGTGGCTTAAGTTTCCACAAATTAAAACTAAATTCTCTTCAGGTATTACATCTATATATTACAATTATTATTTTTTAAATAATTTTGTTAGGAAGAGTTATTTTGTTGATACAAAATATATAAATATTCAAATAACTATTCATATAACCATTTCAATTCCACAGAAAGCAAACAGGATTGTGAAAAATTTGAATTTACAACTACGAAAGAAAAATGTTAAATGAGAACATCTATTTACGAAAAAGAAAACGTAAACAAAGAGAATTTCCCAAAAAGGTATTAGTTTTATGTGCTTGGATTTTATAAATTTCAATTTTTATAACTAAAAATAAAAATGTTTTTGTGATTTTTACCATAAATTAGTAATTATATTTTACAGGTTCAGTTATCAAAGATTTAGATGAAGTATCAATGTACCTGACCTCCAGTTATTCATTAATCAAATCTATAGGTAAATATATATACATATATATATATATATAATATATATATATATATATATATATATATATATATATATATATATACATATATATATACGTATATATATACATATATATATACGTATATATATACATATATATATATATATATATATATATATATATATATATATATATATATATATATATATATATATTATATATATATATATATATATATATATATATATAGCAAGCAAGTGAATATATATACATATGTATATATATATATATATATATATATATATATATATATATATATATATATATATATAAATATATATATATATATATATATATTTTTTTTTTTTTTTTTTTTTTTTTTTTGTTAATTCACCTCCCCAAGGCCCAGAAGGCCACTACAGACGAGGAGGTTACTTAATTGTGGTTATAACCCTCTCTTAACTCTACAACTCCGAAACACGAACCTTGACGAACAAGGCCGCTGCGCGGAGAAACAAGTTGTAAACAAAAGTATATATATATATATATATATATATATATATATATATATAAACAACTTTTAAATGTATTCTACAAAATAGAGTGCTCAATGTTTCTTAAAAGAACAGAGCAATTATGTATTAGTTGAAAATCACTTGACAAAATTTTTTTTTTAATTTTACACTGTGTTTTATCAACAAAGACTCATCAGAAACGCTTTTACACTGTGTTTCATCAATAAAGACTCATCATTTCTGATGAGTCTTTATTGATGAAACTCAGTGTAAAAGCGTATATATATATATATCTATATATATATATATATATATATATATTATATATATATATATATATATATATATATATATATATATATATATATATATATATATATTATTTCTGATGAGTCTTTATTGATGAAACTCAGTGAAAAATGAAAAAAAATTTTGTTAAGTGATTTTCAATTAATATATATATATATATATAAATATATAATATATATATATATATATATATATATATATATATATATATATATATATATATATATATATATATATATATATATATATATATATATATACAGTGGCGACAACATAAGTAGCACACTTTCATGACCAGTTGGTTTTACTTTTTGATGCCAACTTTTTTGTATTTATAGCTATTGCTGTTATTTTTTATAGCATCAGCAATGTTCACCTTTTGGAACGGAAATACTCATTTGGCATTTATAGCTGTCAAAATTGCTAGTTTTGAGCATTTAAGCGGTCGTGTTTACCTTTTGACGGTCATTTTAAATAGCACACATTTACTTTTTTTTTTAAAAAAACTTAAATGCTTTTTTTATATCAAAAGATAATCATTCTTTTCAGAATGTAAAGGATATTCTTGTAAATCATTTGGCAAAAAAAAAAAAAAAATTATTATCTATCAACTATGGGACGAAGTAAACATGGAACAGATGTCTTTCGAGGACAAGTACAGGCATTTCGAGACCTAGGATTGAACAATTCTGAAATAGTTTGAAGATTGGGCTGTTCTCGTAAGAAAGTTATCGATGCTATTAATTTGTTTAACGATACTGGTTTATAAGGGAACAAAAGTCTCGCGAACAGAAGACAACCCCCAGAGAAGACGCAGCCATTACCCGTATTGCTAAGCTGAATCCTTTTGTTGGCGCACCAAAAATTAAAGAACAAATCGCTCAAAATTTAAAAACTGATCTGTCTGTCAGCACTGTTAAAAGTCGCTTACGCGAAAATAAGCTATTTGGAAGGGTTGCCCGAAAAAAACCATTGGTCTCAAAACGTAATCTCGTCAGCCGTTTGAAGTTTGCAAAACAGCACGTACACAAAGATATAAGTTTTTGGCAAAATGTGCTTAGGACTGACGAGTCTAAGTTTAATCGCGTTGGATCCGACGGAAAACAATATGTTCGTCGTCCCCAAAACCAAGAACTCAGCCCTCGCTATACTCTTAAGACCGTAAAACATGGTGGTGACAATGTGATAGTTTGGGGCAGTTTTTTATGGTGTGGTGTGGGCCCGTTGCATAGAATTTAAGGGACAATTGATCAACACATGTACAAAGAAATACTTGAAAACGTCATGTTGCTATATGCCGAGGAAAATCTCCCTTTGATTTGGAAATTCCAACACACACTAAGCACACCGCCAAAAGTGTTAAAATGTGGTTTAACGCTGAGAAGATTAATGTATTGGAGTGGCCCGCACAGTCACCAGACTTAAATCCGATAGAAAATTTGTGGGAGGAAGTTGATAAAAACATAAACCGGTCAACTGCAACTAATTTAGACCGACTTTGGATCAAAATAAAGGCAGCTTGGGACGCCATTACGCCTGAACGATGCCAAAAATGATCTCGTCAATGGGCTGTCGTTGTCAAGCAGTTACTGACTCAAAAGGATACCCCACTAAATATTAATTTACCCCTAATAAAGTTTTCTAAACTATTTATACAAAAAACCTCCATGATTTTGGTAGCAAAAGGACAAAATGATAGTTTTGTACAGGGTGTGCTATTTAAATTGCCCCCTTATTCTGTACTTCTAAATCGTTTATATGATTGTACTTTTTTTTTAACGAAGTGACTCTCTTTTCTTACTCAGTAATGTTATCTTCTAAAGATAATTTTTTATTTGGCTGAAAAAGTTTAGATCTCAAAAATTCAGATCTCTTGAAAATATATCATTACATATTGAACATCAATCTGTGTTATTTATTTTGTCGCCACTCTCTCTCTCTCTCTCTCTCTCTCTCTCTCTCTCTCTCTCTCTCTCTCTCTCTCTCTCTCTCTGTCTCTCTCTCTCTCTCTCTCTCTCTCTCTCTCTATATATATATATATATATATATATATATATATATATATATATATATATATATATATATATATATATATATAAATATATAAATATATATATATATATATGTATAAATATGTATATGTATTTATATATATATATATTTATATATATATATATATATTTTCCGCTGAAATTGCAAAGGATTATTAAAAATTGCTTTAGCAAATGCATGATATTTAACATGAAAAATGACATTATTGACCTCTGTCCAAGCCCCATAAGTGTAAAAACGTGGACGTTAAACCTAAATTAAAACAAAAAAAATCCTCCATATTAGGTGCAAAATCTCTTCTAAAATCCTATTTTTCTTATGAAAATTTTATGTGACCACCCCGATAATTACTTTTCAAGGTTAGAAAAATTTAATACTTTGATTACGAATTTATTTTGAAAAAAGGTTGTTTCATTTAAATTAAATATTTGAAAAATTTATTAATAATCATCTAACAGCAGTGCCATCCCGAACAGGGGGTGTAGGGGTGTCCCACCATCCCTAAAGCTGTCATATAAGCATTTAAGTTGACACATTTAGCAAGTTTTGAACTAAAGTTGGCTAATTGCAAATATTGAGGGCCTTTTTTTTTGTGTGTGTGTGTCTCTAGTTGGCAAAAAACACATACAATTCCCCCTCTCCCCATTAGAGACTACTTCAGGACGGCCCTGTCTAACAGTTAAATTACCTTTTAAAAATTCAGAGTTTTTTTGAAAAAATGTTATGGCCTCCACGGATATGAAGGGTAAAGGTGGAAAAATATACTTTGAAACACTAACTTATATGGCTTTGTAAATGGAATGTCTTTATAAGTTGTAACACCTTCCCATTCATTATATTTTTTTCAAGTTTGCCTTTTTTGATTTTTTACATATATTTTTTTTATTTACAGTTTCTTCTATTGTATTCAATGAAGCTAAAGAAACCTCGGTCAATAGAATATTCGTGATTTTCAAAAATACGCTCCATTTGAAAAAGGTGATAAAAAAGAGAAGAAATTTGTGTAGATTTTATTCAATTATTTGTAGATTATATTCAAATATTTGTAGATCATATTCAATTATTTGTAGATCATATTCTATTATATGTAAATATATGTAATATTTAAATATATTTTTCAATAAAACAACTTTTATCTCTTGCTTTTATAACTATTTTAACTAAACTGAAAAAGTACTAAATAATCTAAGTATAGACTATGAGTAAATTTAATATTCATAATATACCTTAATAATGTAATAGAGAAGTGCAACATCACTATTGGACATGTATACTACGTTTTGATGGTGATCTAAGTTTTTATCAACGGTTTCTGTGATTACAGAACGTTTTTTAACAGCCGGTTTAACGTTGATAAATCAACGTTAAAAAAACTGTAATTCTTAACGTTGTTTCAACGTAAATTCAACGTTATTATAACGTTTTTTTGTGTCGAATCAACGTTAATATTACGTTTAAACCTAACGTTGATTTAACGGTAATAAATCAACGTTGAAAAAAACTTTTATTCTAAACGTTAAATCAACGTAAATTCAACGTTAGGTTTCAACGTAAGTTCAACGTTATTTCAAAGTTGTATGCCGGCTGGGTGACCTATATCTGGCTGCGTCCTTTATCAGGCTGATTTTCAAATCTTTAATGCAGCGTTGTATTAATTGCTTTAAAGTAAAAATACAGTATTTAGACTTTATAATTTATAAATAAGCAGTTTAAAGTACTTATTGACACGTTAACTGCTTTGATTACATATTTTTTTAATTTAATAAATATAATATTCTGTAATCTCGATGTTTGGTATTTTTAAAGTTTTTCTGATTATACCAAGACTTTTTAGGATTTGTAATTCTTTTAAATTGCTACTAATATTATAATATAATATTGCTACAACTGTGTATGCATTTATGCTTATTTTGTATAGCGTTCAAGAGTTCTTTTTTTTTTTTGTATGTTTCTGTATACAATCTTATAACATATTTTTTATCCAGTATCCTATATCTGAACATGATAAGTCTTAATTCTGGCTATGCATGAAACGCACAGTTTTTAAAATTAATGACTTCAACACAAATATATATATATATATATATATATATATATATATATAATATATATATATATATATATATATATATATATATATATATATATATATATATATATATATATATATATATATATATATATATGTATATATATATATATATATATATAAATATGTATATATATATATATATATATATGTATATATATATGTATATATATATATATATATATATATATATATATATATATATATATATATATAAACACATAATAAGGTGTTAACTTTTTGGTATCCCCATTTTCCAATATAAAAAAAAATTGAATTTTGGTTTAAAAGTAACTGGGAAGTCATTGGTTTTATTGAATTTTTGAAAAATCTCACCTGCCATGACCCTTAATTTACACTGGCTCCCATATATTAGTGAATTTTTTTTTTCTTCAATAAATATCAAGCTGGCATTCAAAAGTACCAGAATTTCATAGTGATTTCAGAAATAGTAATGGTTTCAAAAAAAATGAATTGCCTAAATTTTCATTAAAAAAATATTCTTCAAATAAAAATTGAAAAGGTCGTTTTTATGACATTTTGTTTGCAATACATATTTTTTTAAATGTTTCAGTAAAAAAGATTATGGCATTTAAAATCACTATAAAGTTTTCGTTCTTTCAAGACCCAGGTTGATATACTTTTAAAGAATAAAAATTCATTAATGTATGGGAGTCAGTGTGTAATCTAGGGTCATGTCGGGTGACGCGTTTCAATAATTAAATAATATCAATGACTTTTCATTTAGTTTCAAACAAAAGTTTATCTGTTTTTTTATATTGGAAAATTTACTAAAAAGTCAACACCCTAGTATGCATTCTTCTACACTGTGTTTCACCATTAGTAGGTTCATCAGGAAGAATCAAAAATTAGATAATTGTTTTTACTAATTTATATATATATATATATATATATATATATATATATATATATATATATATATATATATATATATATATATATATTAATATATATACATATATTTTACTAATTTAATATATATATATATATATATATATATATATACATACATATATATATACATATATATATATATATATATATATATATATATATATATATATATATATATATATATATATATATATATATATATATATATATATATATATATACATACATATATATATACATATATATATATATATATATATATATATATATATATATATATATATATATATATATATATACATATATATATATATATATATATATATATATATACAGTGCCGGTTTTAGCTCTACCAGCGCCCTGGGCGAGATTTTTACGGCGCCCCTAGCTTAATTTAACCCCATTCAAAAAAAAGGCAAAGGGTAAAATAACCAATTAGTTTCGCCCCTTTATATTCGGCGCCCTGGGCCATCGCCCAACCAGGCCCTACCCTAACGCCGCCACTGTATATATATATATACTTTGTATTAGTGTGACAATTTTATACAGTTCTAAAATAAGGACTTATTTACTTCTACTTCTTATTTACCTTAGTAAAAACAGTATAGTGTATCCATACCTACTCATGTTTATATACAATTGATGTTTAAAAAAAATATTCATACTCATGCTTATGTTTATAAACAACGCCTGTTGGAAAAAAAAGACTTTATAAAATATAAAAGGAATTAATAATAAACTTATATTGTGAGACATTCATTCACTCACAATTCAGCATTGGGTTTTTATTACATAAAATAACTATGTACTATGTGAATTTTGCGTTAGTTTTGGCTGTATAATATATTTGTAGTTATACTGTTTTATGCATGTACTTTTAAGAAGGAGCTCGATGATCTTAGTCAGCGCTATAATTTAGTCAAAAATAAAACTACGTGTTGTTGTGAAAATCACGTAGTTTTATTTTCTACCAATAATGTATTTAAAATCAGGTTTGTAACAATATTTACAAAATAATAATAAAAAACTAATTATAACTTTACTAAAAGCTTGTCTATATTATAGGCATTCAATGGTGTTAAATAAAACAAATATAAAACAAGTTTGAACTTTATTTCAAATTTCAAATCTCATTTGGGGACCCACAATTAATTTTTTTTTTTTTTGCTATTGAATTGTAACATGGTAAACGTTAATATTACTAAGATACAATTCATTATTTTATTAAAAACTTTAATTTTATTTTATTTTAAGATCATTTATATTTGATGGGTGTTACAAATATATCGAAAAATGCTACATTTTTTTCTTTAATTTTTAGTATTTTGCATTTATCATTTTCGATAAAGTTAATTTTTTAATAACTTTCAAACATTAATATTGAAAAGCTGCGTATATAAGTTTATTTCTATACTTATTTGAAATGATTTATTCTCAATTTCATCAATTGCTATAAACTGTTTGAAGAAGAATTTTTTTAAAAATTTAACAAGTTTTCAGGAACGCTAAAATTAAGCTTATAAATTATATAGTATATTTAAGACAATAATATATTGTTAAATTTAAAAAATGTGACATGATTTTTAATGTTGGTAGTTATTATTATTTTACAACAATATTGTTGTTAATTTTTTAGTTAAGATTAAATTTTTTATTATGAAGTTATTAGTTAAAACTTGTTTAATCCTTTTTTTGAAAAACGGAAGTTGCAAAAACCATTTTATTTCCAATTTAACTGTAAGTCTCCAAAAGCACTGTTGCCAATTGCAATTTAGCCTGCGGTCCTAAATTTCATTATAAAAATAGCACTCAGCCAACTTCTTAATTTCTTTGAAAGAAATGTGTTTTTAAATGACTCAAATTTTATTTGTCATAAAAATTGTGACGCAAAACTGGTAACAACAGTGTTGTGGCAGTAGAAGAGAAAATTAGTGACCAATAATGATTGACGGTGTGTTTCTAGATCAATTTATCCCATTTGCCTCTATTATACATTACCTGTTGGAAATTAAATAAAAATTTTCTAAAATAAATGGAAAAGCATCAAAATGATTTACGGACAAATAATTTTGCAGATTAAAATTGTAGTGTTTAAAAGAATTGTACTTTAAAATACATACTCAGGCCTCAAATCTTAATTCTTACATTGTCAGCAAGATCCAATTTGGTCTTGTGTGGTATTCCTTTTGGTTTTTGTTGCAAAATCTAATATTGTACCCAGATATATTTATCTTTTAGCTGCTGTTTTCTTTATTGTTTAAAAATTATTTTTTAAGGTTAAAGAAACATTTTTTCTTTAACCTTAAAAAGTTTATATATTGTTTACACAATTTGCTATTAGTAACATTAGTTTAAAATTAATAAAAATCTGTTTGACGCATAATTATTTTGTTTGATGCTTTTAAATTTTTTCAATCAATTTAAAAAATAGATTATAAATAAAAATATTTTTAGCAACAAATAAACTTATACAGTACAATGATTTGATTCTTAACTCTATAAAAATGATTTCTTTTTTCGAAAAATTTAATTTTCACCCATAACAAATTTTGATATGCTTATAAAAAA
>NC_088934.1:10907500-10915000 GCF_038396675.1 Hydra vulgaris | reverse complement strand
ATTTACATAAATCATATCTGCATGATATGTGGACAATGCATCCAAAAAATCGTATCCAAGCATGCAGTGGACTAATGCCATACTGTAAAGTATTAGGTTTAGGCTTAAATAATTCTGCGGTTTTGAATTCCTGTACTTTAACAAAATCATTGGGAGTAGCTCCACATATAGGACAAGCTTGGTTTGATTTTGTTCCAGCTAATATATTTAAAATTTTGCCATCAATTAGCGTCATAAATAAAGTAAAGCTGATTTGAATTTTTTTATTATTAGAGAAATAAATTGTTATTGGCTCTAGCTTATTTATTTGCCCGTCAATATCTTGTTTTTCTTTTAAAAGTTGTTTTGTGGATTCCTTTATGTATTCGACTTGTAAAGGTCTAGAAAACCGCACAAATTGAGGAGTGCGATTGTTCCATACGATGTTAATATCTTCTGAGTTCAAACGAAGTGGTACAACAGTTATCACAAATAAATTTGAATCAGAATGACAACCAGATGTATCAAATTTTTGCTTATAGGCAGAATGACCGGAACTGCCATCAAACTATAACTAAATATCATATCGGCTATAATTTCGTTCGTATTAATGGATTCCATGTGCTGAAAAATCACTTTTTCTTGTAATTGTCCAATACGTTTCACTGTATGCTCTAACAAATTCTTTAATGGTACTTGTGCAATGATATCGGAAATTGATATACCATTTGGTCTACATGTTGATTTACATTTCCAAATCTCTTTGTAATCTGGATACATTTTACAATTTTTGATAAGAGCTCCTTGTCTAATGTTTTGATACTGTTGTTTACTTAAATTAAAATCAAAAATTAATTCTAATACTTCTTCGGCTGTATAACGTACTTTTTCTTTTTTGGGTGAAAATATAGTTTTTTTAATTTTAGGTGGCCGAGATGGACTTGTGTTCAATTCTTTTAGAACTAATGCTAAATCACGTTTCTTTTGCTGACGTACAGCTATACCTGCTGCTTGTAATATAAGAGATATTTCGTGCAAGTTATCCCGGCATAACTCTGTGCTTCCAATCTCTTGGCCCAATCTAATTTTTCGGTATATGATAACCTTGGTCGTCCAGAAGATGTTGATGGAATTGATTGACTTGAAGATGTTTATGGAATTGCATCATCAGTAAATGTAATTTCTCTTTTTAACCGATCTGAATTTTTACTTTTAAATCGGCATATTGTTCTTTGGCAATCTGACCATTTTTGTTCAAAATAATTGCACAAATGACATATTTTCTTTTGAATATGATTGCTAATAACTACTACTTCATCACTTCCAACTATTTGAATGACGTGCTCAAAAACATTTGACTTTTTCTCATTTATATCTTTTTTTTCCAGCCATACATTAAATATATCCTCGTATTTGACACGGAACTTCACTGCAAAAAAACAGATATATTTTTAATTGGGGCAACTAAGGGCAAGTTTTGAAAATTGGAATATATTCCTGAACATTACCGAAATTTAATCGTGTAAAAATATTTTTAGAGAAATACGGAGATTTTTTTAAAAGTCAAATCAAAGTTTTGAAAAATGTCAAGGAAAAAAAAATTCTATACACGCGCTTATTTTTTTTATATAATCAATATAATAATGCAGTATTTTAATTTAAATAAATATTTTTAAAAGTATATACCTGTATAAAAATAATTTTCTTAACAGCAGTCAAAAATGTTATTTATTTCAAAAGTAATGCATTATTAAACTAACAGCTCACTTCACGCTAACTCACTGCAAACCAAGCTGAGATTACTAATATTCACAGTTTGAGTGCATATTAAAAACAAACTAGGCAATTAATTTAAAAATAGACCACGTTTATTATCACTTTAATGGGTTTACTTTAAGGTACCAAAAAAAAAAAAATCTTTTTTAGAACTTAAAAAAATTGGGTTTCTGCCAAAAAATCGGGTCTCAGAAACCTTAGTGAAATGTGTAAAAATTTACTGTAGTTAAGACATATGCGACTTACTGTAATTTAATTTTTGTATAAGTTGAAGCTTTATTAATTTGATCATTCTTTTCTGATGAATCTTTATTGATGAAACACAGTGTAAAATGAAAAAAATTTTTGTCAAGTGTTTCTCTTTTAATATTATATATATATATATATATATATATATATATATATATATATATATATATATATATATATATATATATATATATATATATATTTATATATATATATATATAATCTTTGAAAGTCATTTTCTTGTTATACGTTAAAATATGGATAGAATTCAATAAATACGGCTGCGTATAAACTTTTTTTAAAAAATATATATATTTTTAATAATATATAATTATTTCGATATTTCGCTGATCTATCGTGATCAGCGTCATCAGGTATAATAAATAAAATAGTTACAAAGAAATCCTTACAGTAAAAACAAACCGTTAAAAAGATAATACTAAAAAGCCAAAATATAATACAAAAAATTTTTCTCAAATAACTGACGTCAGCAGATTTTATTAAAAAAAGATAAACCCTTTCGATAAAGGCACAGGTTTCGCAATGTTAAACCAAAATGATGCATCTCTCAAATTAGAAGAAGAATTAAAAAATAACAAAATTATTGATTATGATCCAACATCCACATTGACTACTAAATTTCAAAGACAATTGTGCAAATTAAGAATAGAAGGTAAGCTAGACACAAATACATACTTTAAAATGTATCCATCAGATTATAACCCACCAAGGATTTACGGAATGATTAAAGCTCACAAACCAGAAAAAAAATTACCCAATGCGCCCCGTTGTATCAACAGTTAACACACCACCTTATGTAACATCTAATTATCTTGTTAAAATTATTCAACCGACTCTGAACAAAAATAAAAGTAGACTTATGAGTTCTAGTAGTTTTGTAAATGAAGCTAAGCAATGGATATTAGATTCTAACGAAGTTCAAGTTTCATTTGATATAGTCAATTTATATCCATCCATACCCATTGACGAAGCAATTCCGGTTATTATTGATATATTGAACGCTGACATTGATGACTTAAAAACTCGAACTAAACTTACTCTTGCAGACATTCACCAATTAATTGTACTTTCATTAAGTATATGCTATTTTTTATATAAAAACAATATCCGAGTAATACCTAATTTAGGTCCTATAGGTTTATCTTTAATGGTTGTTATGGCGGAAGCGTTTTTACAAAATATAGAAAGAAAGGCCCTTAACATAGCAATTGTTTATACATCCGAACCAAAAACTTACAAGAGATATGTAGATGATTGTCACGCTCACTTCGCTTCAATAAAACAACAACAAATGTTCCTGAACATCCTTAATGAACAACATCCTGCCACAAAATACACAGTGAAACTTGAAAACGACCTCAAACAACTTAATTTCCTAGATTACAAATATTAATATTATACTTAATATTACAAATACAGCCTCTGGAGCTTATGAATTTCAAATACATCGAAAAGAAGCTATTACAAATATTCAACTTAAACCGAACTCGAACATTAATCCTAACATTATTTTTGGCGTTTTTAAAGGATTTTTATGTCGTGCAAAAAGAATTTGCTCTCAAAAACACCTTCAAAAAGAAATTGATTTTTCAATAGACATATTTGTTGAAAATGGCCACGACAAGAACATTTTAAATAATATTACTATAGGCTATTTAAAAAACGGTTCAAAAAATAGCACATGTCAACCATTGGATACCCAACCCTTTATTAAACCACCTTGGATACCAATTGTTGGTCCAAAACTTCGTAAAGAATTTCGAAAACAAAACATAAAGGTTATTTTCACATCAACTTCCAATTTAAAAAATATTTTTTCAACAATAAAAATAAACTACCACTAAACACAAACCCTGGCATATACCAGCTAAAATGTTCATGCGGTTCGATATATATTGGCGAAACTAAAAAGAAGGTGATACCGAGATATATTGAACACCAGAAAAACAGCTTAAAAGAAAAATGGTCAAGTTCGGGTGCAACTGAACATTCCAAGGCATGCCATGGTAAGTTTGATTGGTTGCACCCCAAAACATTATCTGTAGCCCCAGAAAATCGAACTCGGAAAATCAGAGAGTCACTCGAAATAAGCAAAGCTAGGGTTCGACAGGAGTTGAGAAATGGTGAAGTGGTTCTCAATCGGGATGACGGTGATAACGTGACAACTAAAACCTGGGGGCCATTTTTTATTAAAATCTGCTGACGTCAGTTATTTGAGAAAAATTTTTTGTATTAAATTTTAGCTTTTTAGTGTTAACTTTTTAACGGTTTGTTTTTACTGTAAAGATTTCTTTGTAACTATTTTATCTATTATACCTGATGACGCTGATCACGATAGATCAGCGAAATATCGAAATAATTATATATTATTAAAAATATATATATTTTTTTAAAAAAATTTATACGCAGCCCTATTTATTGAATTCTACCCATAATATATATATATATATATATATATATATATATATATATATATATATATATATATATATATATATATATATATATATATATATATATATTTATATATATATATATATATATATATATATATATATATATATATATATATATATATTTATAAATATATATATATATATATATATATATATATTTATATATATATATATATATATATATATATATATATATATATATATATATATATATATATATATATGTATATATAGATATATATATACTTGTATCTAACATATCAAATATAATGTATTTAAACTCAATACTATTGATAAAGATAATCTAACCCATCCATTGGTTTGTTCCAAGCGTAACGACTTGATCATAATCACCTTCAAATGTTTTCAATAAATTCCAATTTATGTTTTTCGAGATCTTTGTTTTAAACTCGTCATCAGTTACAGCAAGCCATTTTTTAACTATGTTGTGAAACATCAAATAGGTTATCTGATTTTTATGTATAGCATATAGTTCACGTGTTACAATGTGATGATCCAAAATGCAACCTATACGTTCATCCATGTCTATAATTTAATACTATTACAGTTAATTTTGTTACTAGTTGTGTTTTTAAATACATTTCTATATATTTCATATTCGTAATTTTAAAAGTTAAGAATTTGATATTTGTTAAATTTGATGATTTTATATTATATACACAAACGCGCGCGTACATACACACATTTAAAGAAATAAATTCGTTCCATGTAAGTTACATACATACAAACATCGTTCATATTAGCACTAGATTAGCACGTTTTTTCTTCATCGGGCCAAGTTTGTTTGATCAAATAGTATTAATTAATAAATGCGGACGGACTATAAAATCAATTGTTTACTATGCACAGATCTTATGTTATTAAGCATTATTGACACATTTTACCTTAAATATTTAAAATAAATACTTATTTATATATAAGTCATTTGACCTATGTTATTAGTATAATTTGCATTGTATTATTATAACTTAACTTGAGCATTTTCTGAAATTACATTACAATCGGATAACTTACCGCCAATTCAGCCTATATAACAAATATGTTGAAATAAGATAATTAGACGCAAAGTTTCTTGCTTAACAAAAGCCTATAAACCAAAAAAATTAAAAGTAAATGCAATTCAGTGCACAGTTTTAAATACAGTATAATGATCGACCGAAACAGGAAAATAGCCAAAACCGAAATAAACTGTAATTTCGGTTACTCAAATTCGTTACCAAAAGTTTGGATAGTCAAAACTTACTTTATTATAAAAAGTTATTTAAAAATGCAATTTTATATTTGTTGTATTTTTATACTCGTATTATGTTAAAAACAGTTAGGTTTAAATTTTAAAATTAGAATTGAGATTTAATACATAAGTAGGCGATATAAGTTAGCAGCGAAATTTAACAACTTGCAGATTTTCTTGCAAATAAGATTTTTTTGAGGTATTTTGTGAAAGTTCTCAAAATATTTTGTGAAAATTTTGAAAGTGTAACTGTTTTTCTACGTTAGATAAATATTGGGTTTTGGTATGTTTTTCAACCGATGTTTCGGTTTTACCGAATTTATAAAAAATACCTAAACCGAAATTTTGGTATCAGTTTTAATTTAAATTTCGGCCGATACCGATACCAAAACAGAATTTCGGTCAATTACAAGTACAGTATATTGGTGTTTGCAAAGAAACACTATATAAATCGTTTTTTAACACTAACCGTTTTTTTTAACTTCTTGGTAACGGCAGGTTCAATGCTCAACCATCCAATTATTTATTTAAGACTATGCATTTATTTTGATTATATATTTAGTTTGTTATAAAAAATAATGATAAAATATTATAAAATTAACATCAGATTGACTGTTACATATCAAAATACATAACAGCCAATGGGTAATATTAAATAAAAACATAAACATGTGTTTACGTTTTTATTTAATATTACCCAATCTTTCAAGTATTTTTTTTTTTGATTTTTTTTTTTTTAATTTTTTTTAATTTTTAATTATTTTTTAAACTTTTTTTTTTTAAACTTTACTTTTTTAAACATTTTTGTTTTTAAAAAGCGTTTAAACTTCAAAATTTATAATTTGCTTCTCCTCTCCACGTTTTTTTGCAGCAGTTGGTGTCTGCCTCTGCATTAGTTTTTATCGGCATCATGTTATTTGTCCACCTCGAGTAGCTTCCGTCTTTCTATTTGCGACCGCACTCAGAGTATTTTTTTTTGGAGGAAAAATATTTTGGATACAAACACTAATAGGGAAGCAGAAGCCATTGTTTGCCGCCTCAAATTAAAATTTTGGAGGAAAAATAATTTCAGAGGCCGTCTACAGTGGCTTCGGCCTCCCAGCTTACTGCGGCAGCCGAATTCGGAGGCGGAAGTTTTAGCCTCCTGCCGGCGGCTTTAATGAAAAATAATTTCAAGTTCATTTTTAAGTTGACGAGCAATTTAAATCATAATTTAGAACAAATGTTAAAAATTTGACATTAAAGTCTTGTTTTATATGATTTATTGAGAAAGATTTGAATACTTAATTAAAATTATAATTAACTTTCCCGTCCGAAATACGCCTTTCAGCGTACACGCGGGATCTGAAGTACGCCTTTTTGGTATTTTTAAACTTAAATCTAAATTTTACTGAAAAACTGAAAAACTAATAATTGTATTTTTTGACTTTGATTTCAAATCAATGGTCCACAGCAGTTCGAAAAAACAACAATTTTACTTGGTTTTAATATAAACTTTGTTATTTTTTTCGATATTCTTGGTGTCAATATAAATATATGTGAAAAAGAAAAATAAACTTGTGTAATAACAAATTCAAACTTTTCATTAGAAGCAGCTTTCAATAACAAAAGAAATAAGACCATTCTTTTACTTTTTTGGTGCTGTTTAAGAAAGTTATAAGTTGTTAAGGCAAAAATGATTTTTATATGAATCCTAAAGAAAGTTTTTACCGTAATTGTAAACTTAAATTAATATATTCCAATTAACTTAAACTTCGTATCAGTTGA
>NC_088934.1:10792500-10902500 GCF_038396675.1 Hydra vulgaris | reverse complement strand
CAATGTTTAACAAATGAAGAGGAATCAGTAAAATGTTAAGTGATTTTATAGTGTGCTATCCAAAACTAACAACCTTTTCTTTAAACGAATGTGAATAGCAAAAATCTGCAAGGAAGGAACCGCAACTGATAAGGAAAAAAACTGAGTTGATTTCATTTCCATTTCCTACCTAACCATAACCTTTAACCATTAAATTCTAACCATAACCATTAACTCTAACCATACCCTTCACACATACCCTAACTTTAACCCTCCCTGGAAAAGCCTGGTATTTTAACAATGAAGCAATTCTTACTCAGTTCATTCGAACTTCAACTTGAATTTTAAAATATTGCGTAATAATGAAGTTGTAAGCTTAAGCCAATAAAAATGTATTTTGCTGAACTGAAAAATTATTTCAGAAAAATCATGGATCAAAGTATTAATGGAATGGTAATGGAACAAAGACTGCTTGAGTCAAAAAAAATTAAAAAAAAAGTAATGTCATTGATAAACTTTATGGTTAAAACGAAAACTAGTTGAATTTTAAAACTAATCTGATTGATTGAAATCGAAATTAGTGTTCATTCATAACTTTTTTTATATTTTTTTGAACCAGTTGTTAGTAATTGAATTCAAGTTTGCTGGCTTTCTTTTTTGAACTTGTTTCCAATAACTTTGTGAAAACTATTTTTTTGTTATCTTAAGTTATTAAAAAAACTAAAATAACAAGTTTCGTAATTTTCGTAATTTTCGTAAGTTTCGCAACAATAATCCATTGTCCACCAAATGTCCATTCCAATGTCTAGTGTTCGGCAAAATCAAATATACGTCAAACCTGTAAAGATTTGAATTTGAACTGTTCTTTGAGGGGGTAGATTTGAATTTGATTTGACAAATATCTGGAGGATTTGGATTTGATTTTCAAGTATTCACTTTGTTCTCAATTTTTGCGTTTGAAAAAAAAACGCCAAATTTTACAGGCCCGCAAACATATATATCACTGCAAGATTTGGTATTGAATATTACAAAAATGATAAGGGCGCAAACAGCGAGTCGTATACAAAGATTATGGACACAGTCAATTGTGAATATCAAATCAATTATGCCCCAAGCAATGGTACAACTGCTACAAGCATTCAAAACGTTTCAAAATATACCCCGTTCAAATCGCGTGTTTCATCAAACCCATGTAATGAGTTTGAAAACTATTGTAATGATACAAGTAAGATAGATGGCGGCAATAATAGCAACATATTACTTTGGTGGAAATCTCGATCTGACAAATATCCAAACCTATCCAGAATGGCCAGAGATTACCTGGCCATTCCTGCTACATCTGTATCATCAGAAAGGCTCTTCTCATTAGGAAAAAATCTTATTACTGACAAAAGAAATCTTCTCTCTGCAGATACCATTCAAGCTTGCCAGTGCTTGAAGTCTTGGTTGGATTAAAAAGAATAAAAGAAGCTGTAATGTGTGAGAAATAGTAACAAATGCTGCAATATGAATAAAATTTATAGATTCAGATAACTAAAATTAATAAATGAAATAAGTTAAATAACGTTCAAATATACATCAAATCTTGGAAAGATTTGAATTTGATCTAAATTCAAAATAGGAAGATTTGAATTTGGCCATTTCAAACATTTGACGCATATTTGATCAAACTATTTGAATCTGTGCCGAACACTACCAATGTCTAGTTCAACAAATGTCCATTCCAAAAACAGTGCAACATATGTTCATTGACATTTAATTTCGGCAACAACAGACTTTTTTTTTTAATATTACTGATGTTTTACAGTTTTTTGGCCATAAAATAAAAGCTATAAAATTTTACTAAAAAATTTCTTCATTTCTTTTTACTGGCGCTATTAGCCTCATTTTAAAATGATTTACGATATTTTGAAAATTCCTAACTGCCCCTGAAAGCAAAGGCAAACTCTCTCATATAATAACTTTTTCTTCTATTTCATCCAAAAATGTATACAAATTGAAAAAATGTATACAAATTGAAAAAAGTTTTGGTAAAGCAGTTCTTATAGAAACAAAAACAAATTTTAAAAAATTCAATCGCACTTTTTTTTATTATTATTAACTCAACTTTTTTTATTATTATTAATGACGTCGCAAATGGAGGAAGTATGTTTTTAACGGCAAAAAGCTGAAAAATGAAAAAAGAAAAACAAATAAGTTAACACAATTAAAATATTAAAGAATATAAATTGAAGAAAAATATTAAATAAACAGAACAACTAAAAGCAAAATTAAAAGAAAAATGTTCGTGAGATATTCGAAAATAAAAAACTTTAATAAGTTATTAAAAGAAAACAAAAAAAATAAAAACAGTTTATAAGTTTTATTAATTTATGTTGTTTGCATTGTTTATATTGTCGTGTATTTTTGTGTATATTTTTTATTATCGCTTATTTCTATGTTTTTTTTAAACTGTCGTGTAATTTTGTGCATCATTTATATTAACGTGTTCATATGTGTAGAATTTTTTTTTTTTTTTTTTTTTTTGGTGTTGTTGCTAATTATTTCTATTACTGTTGCGTTTTACGTTTGTTGCTATTGATCAAGTGATTTCATTTTTTTTTTTTATATCCTTTGGTTTTATTTTTTTATTTTTTATCATCCTTCTGACGTTATATTCTCTACGTTATATTGTCACATTTATTTTCTCTCATGTCCGCTCATTAACTTTTTCCCTTTTTTTGTGTTATTTGTCTGGCTTTTTTTTAATAACTATTGTTCTTCTTTTTATTATAATTATTTTTTGGTCACTATCTATATTATTACTTTTTGTTGTTTGTTTGTTTTTTGCTTAATTTTTTTATTTTGCTAAGGTTTATTTTGTTTTGTTTATTTATTTTAATAATGTATTTAGCGGTCCATGATAGATGCAAAGTAAGCCACTGCCCCGAAATTACTTTTCATTATAATTATTCAAACAACGCATGACTTTTTTTTTAACGCAACTCCTAAACAACAAATAGAAAAAAAAAAAAAAAAAAAAAAATTAAATAAGAGATTTTTCTCTTATTTAATTTTTTCGTTTTCTCGGTAAAAAAAGACTTTTTTCAGCTTTCCATTTACTCAGCAAACCTGCTTTATACTGACCGTGATGCGCAAAGCCGCCGCTTGTAAACCGGTGCTGGCCCTCTGCGATGCCATATGCGACTTGCCACTCGCAGCTAACCAATAAGGGACCGTCATGTTATTTTGTGTTGGTTTGCCGTCGTTGGCTGAAAAACCACTTCGTTGCAAATGCATTTTTAAATTGCCAGCTTCGGTAACTTCATGGCGATACGCTATAGTTTTTCCAATACATATCCAGAGTTGGCTTTCAGACAGCGGTACGCTGTTGTAATAACACTATAGAAAGCATTTCATGCGTCATGACACTTTAATAGAGCGCTGATAGATGCGCCATGACACTTTGATGGTGGTTTTGATTTAAAAAGTGCTTATAGACACTTTATAAATCAAACCACCCGTCAGAATTTTTTATTTTCTTCAGATTCAGAACAGCAAGATTTTAATTAACTTGAAAAATGAAAAATTATCAATTTTGCTTAACTTGTGTATTTATGATGCTGTGGACTCTTAAAGATTTAGTTACATATAAATTTTCGCCTTTTTTTTTTTTTTTAAAAGAAAATGTCTATATATTAAAATGTATGCTGTGTAAGATATTTCTTAAAAAAATATATTTTTTTTAGGCAAAACCTTTAGAAATTATATGAAAACCATGAATCACTTTATATAAGTTATATGGTATTTATAAACCTTATAAATTACTTTATAAGGTAGTATAACCATTTTTCCTAAATTGTTGTGTATTGAAAATTATACTTGTTTATTGTTTTTGTATTTTAAATTTCTCTATAGAATGTGAATAAAGCATAACTTTAAATTTTTAGGATTTTAAAATTTGAGAAACCTTTTGTAAAGTATTGCCAAATTATGACACACTGTGCGATGGCAAGAAATGTCGTTGCATTATCTACACGCGCTCTCTTAGACATAAAAAAAATTTATAGCTGTAGTCGCAGTGCATTGTACATACATTGACTGACATAAGTAGGCGCAGTGAAATAATCATATATTGATAAGGGTTTATATACAAATAATGGTTGTAGCATTTTATAGGTCGGAAACGTAACAAATGGGCGGAAATTTTAACTCTGACTCGAAAATGTTGTTTTTCAAAATGCAGATAGTTGCAAAGTCTTTTCAATGACATTTTGAATTAAATAGTATCATTAGTTTTTTTTTTTTTTTAAAGTGTCTAATATTTCATAACCATTAACAATATCTAAAGCTATTTGGAACTTAAACGATTTTTTTCTCTAATAGTTTGTAAATTGAAATTAGGAGATTACCAAAACATCATGAATGCAAAATATAATTATCTTGGTTTGAAATAAATTATACAGTATTGTGAAAAAGTTAAGAACCACTAAATAATTTTTTTTTTTTTTCAAATAAAATCAATTTTTATTCTAAAGATAATAAAATAGTCCTTTTTTTGCAAACATATTAAAAATAGAACATCAGAAAAAAGAAGATTTTTTTTTTTTCTAAAAATTTTTTAATAGAACCTATAAAAATAAGGATTAAATATTATGTGCTAATTTTTTTAATTATTTTTTTGTGAAAAAGTTAAAAAGCACAAGGAATTTTCAGTGCTTAATGCGGCGGAAACGTCTTTTTTAAATTTATTTTACCTTTTTTGATTCAATATTCTAACAATGACCTGAGTCATTACCAAAAACCAATAAAAGTATTTAAAAAAAAGTATTTAATTTCAAAAAAAAAAAATTGTTTTCTTTTGATAAAAAGAGCAGAACAGCTATAACCTATAAAGATCGTGTAAAAATAGTGCATTTTTACCAGGAACGTAGAACCGCTCGTAAAATTGGAAAAATAATAAAGCGATCACGTAGTTCGGCGCTAACAATCATCCAAAGATTCAAAGAGACAAAATCTTACGTTGATTGTCAATGCTCTGGAAGATCGCGTATTGAGACAACCAATCACGATCGCCCTTTAATCAGGTTGGCAAAGAAAAATCGAACCATGTCGTCGCATGAATTTAGAAGGGAATGGAAGCTTTCAAATTTAGGTCAAGTATTGGTATCACTTGTGCGTTAGGAAACTAATAGCTAACAATATGTAATGGAAAAAAGTTGTTCTAAAACCACGACTTACAAACAACCTCCAAAAAAGCGAATTATGCCAAAGCGTCAAAGAATTGTCTAAAGAAAAATGGAGGACAGTAATGTTCAATGATGAGATGAATATCGAGGTTGATAACCAAAAAACCGAATTATGATTCGCAGGCAGCCTTCAGAAAAATATAATCTCAATTGTATTGTTTAAAGAACAAAACAAGGTATCGGGTCGGTTGGAATATGGTGCTGCATAACATATTATGGTCTTGGTATGTTTAAATTACTTGATGGTCGATTTAACTATTAAATACGTGGATATTTTAAAAAACAACTTGTTACCATCAATTGATGCACTTGAGAAAAGCGTTCCCTTCATTTTTCAGGAGACAATGCACCATGTCACAGGCCCAATATTTTCTCTAAATGGTTCAAAATCAAAAATATTGAGCCTCTAGCTTGGCCATCAAATAGCCCAGATGTAAATTGCATTGAAGTTCTTTGGAGTCAGCTTGATAAAGAGATTGCCATGAATGCACCAAGGAGCCTTGAGGAGTTGCGCAATATTTTACCAACAATACTTGGAAATATTTCCAAAAATAGTTTAGAGAATTTGTTAGACTTAATGCCAAATCGTATAAATGAGTGCCTAAAAATTCATGGTAGAATTACGGGGTATTAGGTAAAAATTACCGTTTTTTGTTCTATGGCTCTAAACTTTCTCACAATTTTTTTAAAATAAAAATTACCTATAAAACTTTAAGTACAATTTTTTTTATTTCTTTAAAAGTTTTTGTGATTATTATCATTATTTTTTATTTTGTTTGTCTATTTTCTAAAATTTACTATTATCATTTTTTTACCAGAAAACTATATAATTAAATAAAATTTTAAAAATAAATTATTATTTGTTTTTTGGTGGTTCCTAAGTTTTTTACAATACTGTAGATAGATAAATCGTGCAAAGCATATTCCAAGTTAGCTGAATCGACAGTGTGTGTGTTTTTTTAATGTATTTTTATATTCGATTTTTTAAAGTAGATTATTCTTTAGACTTGAATAGTTGCGCGACGATAAAAAAACATACGATATTTTGGTAAAGAAAATTTTATATTGATAAAAACTTTTTGCCAAACATTAGCTTTAAATAAGTATTTAATTTTTTAAAATTTATTCATAGCATTGGGAAATTACTTTGTTCATAGCAGTGAGAAAAGCTAAAATTAAACAATTAAATATATAAATTATTTTCAAATTCAAAAGATTATTTTAAAAAATACCAGAGATGTCACGAATATTCGACAAATATTCGGTATTCGGCCTACTTGGGTCCCTTTTTATATTTCGATATTCAAACAAATGTTGCAAACTATTCGGCCCATTAGGATACCATTTTAACAGTTCGGTATTTAGAATGTTGCAAACTACTCGTCCGAATACAGGATACCAGATTAAAAAGAAAAAAGCGCATAAAAAAGGATGGCATAAAACTATTTTATAAACTTCTATTTGTTCAAGTAATAAACATATTTTATAATTAAAATCTAAAGGTGCCAAGTTGTGATAAAAACAGATTCATTGTTTGATGATTACACTTTTTTTCACTTTTCCTCATAAATTATACATACTTCCAAAAGTAGTGATTCACTATGTACACGGCCACCGGCAAATAATAGGAAAATCAAAGGAAGTTCTGTTAAGAAAATAATTTGCGTTTGCTGACTAGCACATTTGTAAAGGCTTGCTTATTAATTTATGCGAGCAGTTTCATGTAAAAAAAAGAAGAAGAAAATAAATATGGACCGTATGATCGTGATAATGAGGAAATGGAAGTAAATGAAAAAGAACAGAATGTTTAGGCAAGTATTGATGTTGCTGAAGTATATGTCGGTTTAGGGTGGGACTGCAACTTAAATTATGAACCTCCTACAGAGAGACAGTCAGAGTTAGTTACTCTTCACCTTACCAATAGAATTATGCAGTCCAATGAAATGACTTCTGCAGCAATCAGGCTGAAATTGTCTGAAAATAGAATAGTTATGATTGTGTCTGCTGTAATTAAAGCTGCTGGTGGAAATTTGAACAAATTTGATAACTCAACATTGAAACAAACTTTCAAAAATTTAGATAACTCCACACTGACATCTCGTCAAAGTTGAATGTTAAATAGACAGAGAATTGTTAAGAGTGTTATAGAAAATGTGAGATTCAACCCACCTAAGTTTGGTGCCCTTCACTGGTACAAAAACTTGTTAAAAGACATACTAGGTGTGCAACATTAACAGTTAGCGGAGTTTTTATCAGATGCTTCAAAATACAGTAAAGGAAAGTTGCGTTTTTTTCCTGCTCTCATTGGTTCGAAAGAAAAGAATCAAAAAAATGCATTATTGTATTTTTAAGAAGCTAGGAATCTTAGCAACAATGTTGTGGCATTGGTATTTGATATCACTGTCAGTGAAAGTGGTATCCACGATTGTGTTGCTAAATTAATAGAATAAAACTTTATCTTGCCTGTCAGCACCACATTCTTGAAATTACTCATACTGTATGTACATGTGGCATTTTCGTTAGTTTATATATTAGCACGTTTATGTTACCTTATCTACTTTTATCTTTTTTACAGTTTTTGTCTCTACTATTTAAAGTTTGATTCATTTTTTTATTTTATTTTATAACAGCTCTTGTAAAGTTCTTGCAATTTAATCTGATTCAAAACTCGTATTTTTTTAATTCTATTTAACTGCTGACATAATGCTTTCAAGTTTAAAAGTATTAAAATATTTAATGATGATAAGGAAAAGAAGAAGACGTGGTTGCGTTATCCCTTCTTTAAAATTTATTAAGGAACTTAAAAAAAGGAAAAAAAAAGCAAAATTTATGAGGTTTTTTGTAATGGTTTTCTTTTAACATACTTTTTTACAATATCGCGTGGAATTACAAATTTAACTATTTCTTCGTTCAATGCAATAAGTTTAACTTATTTATTTTTTTGACACATGCTTTCAAAGCATTCAGACGCTTTTCAGCGCACTAAAGTGTTGGGAATTTTAATGAATTGAATAAAAGTTATTGACTAAAAAAAAGCAAATTAATTAATAAATTCTACATAATTCAAAAATAATGAAAAAACAACTAAAAAGCGTATAAATTAAAAAGATCCTATCAATATTAAGTATGGCGGAACACTTATAAAAATTAAAGAAAAAAAGATTAAAGAACTACTGCATAATTTTAAAAATAAAACTGAATTTATATGGCGTTAAAAAAGTTTTAACAATTGAACTTTACACAAAAAAACATGATTTTAAGCTGTTGTTATCTACCACAAGACCGCCAGAGTAAAAACCAAAGCATGTTTTTACAACATATGCTGTAAACAAGCAACGCAAAAAAAAAAAAAAAGAATTTTGTAATTGGTAACATTAATACGAATTGTTTTCTTTATAACGATGATCGTAAAGTTAAAAAGTTTTATAATAAAGTTTTTGAGACGGGATCTATACCCTTAATGAATCCCTACTAGAGTAACAATAAACTCAGCTACCCTGATAGATAATATCAATAGAACAGACATTTCTGATAAAAAGTGTTTAAACTAGTAGAGGAGAGCGGGGCACATTGTCATACTTTTTATATTTTCCCAGATATTTCAAAAACTAATTGGTCAATTATCATAAAAACTATTTTTTATGGTAGTTTACCATTATATCTATTTAAAAAAACAACTTTGGAAGCTTCATACCTTTTGAATATAACATGCCACCATTTTTAAAAAAGGCTCAATGGTATGATAACTTGCCCCACCGTCGGGGCAAGTTGTCCTAATAAGAAGGGCAAAATGTCATAATTATATTTTATCACAAAAAAAGGTCTAAAAGGTGAAAAAAAAGTTTTCAAAAAGAAAGCAAGTATTGTATTAATCATTTATAAATTGTTAGAAATAACATATATAATTTATACACTAAAGCACTTTGAAAATGACCATTAAAAATTATTATCAGAGTCACAATTATGACAAACGTAGCTGGACTCTTTTACTGTACATTCTTCATGTGCCCACCTTAAGCACTCACAACATTCGATCCATTTTTCAGCATTTCTGCTAATAGCCCAAGTATCCATGCAAATGATACAGTAGCTTTCATTTTCTGATGATGATAAGTTTTGTGTATGTTTTTTGTTGATTTGTTTTTTCCCATTCCATTAGCAGAACTTTTGCAATTTTTTGGCAGTGGCTGCGATGATCTCACATAATTTTTGAAAGGGGAATTAGTCAATAAAGACGAAGTTCTTTTCTTACGTGTGTTTTTGAAGGCTTTCTTTCTAGTGCCTTTGATAATGACCTTACTTTTTGTTGAAACAAAGGTATTGTCAATTTTTCTTCAAGATCTTTGTAAAGACTTTTGAAAAATAGCGTTGTAGGCTTCTATAGTTGATAAAATCTAGAGACACCCGTGCTGTTCTTCTAAAATTTAACTTTACAGCTTTCACTGCTTCAAGGATTATGCATTTAGCAGTAGTACCTCCAAGGATTTTCCTTTGGTTATTGCGAACCGTGATTTAAAATCTGATAAAGCAAAAAAAAAAAATGTTAGGCTTTTTTTTATAGTAAATTATTAAAGCCAAGTCCAAGTAAGCATAACTTTTAACTGTCTATAACTATCATTTATTAATGTTTGGTTAGGCTTATTAATCTCAAATATTATGCCTAATTCATTTTAGTGATGTTTTTTACTTATAATAAGTATTTTATGTATTATTAACATTCGTTTAAGAGTTTTACATCTTTATGAGAGTATGGAGGCAATTTTTTTTATATGGCAACTTGCCCCCTTTAAAATAGGACAACTTGCCACAAATGGGGTAGAGAAAAGTTTGACTTGAACAACTTTTTACCCTTGCCGCAAATCTGAAAAATGACAAGCACATCAATAAAAGAATTTCCCAAACAATACACATGAAAATTTATTAAACACAAGTATTGCATACTGTTGCTGTATTAAACATTTGAACAAAAAAGTTAAAAAGTTACCTACCAACGAAATTTTAACTTTTCTTGGATTTGTAGAAAAACCATTCGCGCGAATTTTACGAAATCAACTGAGCAGCCATCTTTCAACACCATTAATATAATATAAAAAAATCGCAGCATCAATCCAGCCATAATATTCCGAAATAGCAACTATGAAAACTAATCTTTATGACTTTAAGGATTTTTCACACAAAAAAAATGAACTATGTAAAGATGAGCTATCTTTACTTAATTGGAATTCAATTTATTTTAATGAAAATGCAATTAACATCTACAAAACACTTTATAAAACATTATTTTCTGTTTGTGACGTCAGAAAACAAAAAAAAAGTATAAGAAACATTTTTGGCAGAAGAAGTTAATTGCACCTTTGAAGCCACAAGAATAATGTGCCCACCCTTCACGTACTTGTACTGGCACCATTCTTCCAGGGCCGTCTTGATGAGATTTTAATGGTGGGGGTTTTTGACCTTGATCTATCTGTTTTTTGGTGACTAAAACCCTAAAAAAATTTTTGCTGACTATCATTTCAAAAAAAAAAGACAAAAAAAAGGGCCTTGTTGGCCGACATTTTCCGACTGCCTACTACAGATCTAATTTTGTCAACTCCAGTGTTCAATTTGCCGACAAAAAAAATTTGTAGGGGGGGCTTAACACCCCATACGCCTTTACCCCCCCCCCACCTTCCTCGGGACGGTTCTGCATTTTTGTTGGTCTTACCTTAATGTCCATTTCATACACCGCAATGATTTTTAATACCATCTTCAAATATATTTTGTTTTTTTAATTCTGATTAATGTATTTAATGATCTGAGGCTGCAACCTGATAAATGCAGACTATTTTTTCAGGATTTGAAAGCATCCATTTATTCATAGCTATTCTGTGTCTTTTTTCAAATAGACTATACACTGTTAAAAACGTCAAAAGGCTGTCACTTATGGCTGCAATGTGGTGGAAAAGTTGGAATTTTAAAAAAATGTGGTCTGGCTAATTTTATCACACGAAGACTAATATTATAAGGAAAGGATTTTCGTAACTTTGTTTTACATGGCTTACAAAATGTTCTATGGCTTTTTTAAAATAATTTTCAATCCTCCATCCTTAAACATGAGCTAAACCCATTGCTCCAGAAGGCCCATTATTCAACATGTAATCCTTATAACTTACACGAGGAAAAATTAACATGGGAGGTATAGTACCACCTCCGCATCAATAAAATAGGAGTAGTCACGAGCGTACCTTGTTCTACTGATATAACCTGTCCTGTTTGTTTTGAGCCCTTTGAAGATATAATCTTTGGACAAGCTGAAACGATACTGCATCCTGTTTCATCCGTATTGAAAATGTTGCTTAGCTTTTCAAAAATAATGTGTAAACATTTTTCTTGTTGAATCTTGTTGCTCTGGACAGAGATATGCTCACAGGTTTTCTGACTGACAAACCTTTGGGCCTTTTCATAAAGCCATAAAGCCATTCCACAGATACTATTTTATTACCATTCCATGTTTTAAGAAAAATATCACTAACCTCTGCGCACTGAAACGCTAGTTTTATTGATGGACTGGTTGCCAGGATTCATTTTCTTTACAGCCTCTTCTATTGCTGAAGCTGTGGGCCTTTCTCGTTTTTTAGTAGCTGATACTTGCAAAAATATGTTTTTCTTTTAAAGATAAAAAATATTAAATGAGAATGAGAAAAACAGAAATGTTAATGCACACTAGTCAAATGTAGTTGTCTAGCTTAAAAATTTGATTACTTCAAAAATTTAAGTGCATGATATAAAGGATTAATAAGGAGATTGATAAACCAAGAGTGCAAATTGTTTAGTTTACATCCTAACAATAGTTATTTTCGATGAATTATAGTGATTTTAAGGCGTTTGACATATATTAACTATGCTCGTAATATATGAGTGAATACAATAATGTAAAATAAGTTTTGAATATCATTAAGTTGAAATATTATGAAGTTTAAAACAAAAATGAATTTTAATTATAAAAACAAAAGTTATTTAAACTATATTAAAAACTTTTTTAATATTTGAATATTTTTTTTATTAATTCAAATGCAGTTATATTTTACGACATCAGGAAGAGTCATTAACACAATTAATTTTAATAGAATATGATCAATGCAGCATTATAAGCAAAAGTCGTTAAAGCGCAATACAATTATCTGCTTTCAAAAAAAAAAAAAAACTAAATAGAAGAGGCCAGCTTATTTATAGCATAGACTCTATGCTATGAATAAGCGGGTCTATGAGCTATGCTATTACTAGCTGGGCTATATCTGTCTTGAGTATATGCTATAATAAAACCTTAGAATTTTTTGAAAAAGCCAACTGCCTATGCCGTAGACATTGGCCTCTTTCAAAATTGTATGTTTAAAAAAAACTATTAATTAAACATCTTTTACCGAAACTTCAATGTAATATTGTTTGTGAAAAAGAATGACAGATATATATATTTATATATATATATTTTTTTTTTTTTTTTTTTTTACAACATCATTGCTTCAAACAAACCTTCAAGCAACCCCTGTTAGAGTTGGAAGTTACTGCAAGAGAAAAGATGAAGTTGTAGAGCAAGATAACTATTGACGGAAGGCTTAAAAGATTGCAAATTGTATGAATAAGGAAAGCAACATGAAGGAATTGAATTCCAGAGAACTGATATTAGAGGAAAAAAACTCGACAATAAAGAATTTTTGGAGCACTTAAGAGCACTCACAGATTAAGGAACAACGATCAGCAAACAAAGCCACCTTAGATGGAAGATCATTAAATCTGGAAGATCATTAACGTAAATTAAAAAGAGTATAGGTTCAATAGGATTGAACCTTGAGAACCTTGAGAAACTTACATGATATGAAGAAGAGTGCTATCCATCGAGGACAACTTCTATACTACGATTGTAAAGAAAGGATTCAATAACTTTAAAGATGTTACCTGATACACTGAAAAAAGAAAGCTTATGGAGAAGACCAGCATGCCGAACTTTATCAAAAGCTTTAGTTAAGAGCTACAGCCTTAACTTCTACAACTTTTTTTAATGCACAGTAAAACCTATTAGTTATTACTGTTAGCAAACCAGCTAACAGTAATAACCGATAGGTTATTACTGGTAATTTGTTCTTATTAATAATGCTGTTAAAGATTCTCCAAAGTCAGAAAAGCATAATTTTTGTGATAAAACACGAGGTTTTATGACCTGAGAACAGTGAGTTATTGGGTTAAACAAAACTTTTTTACAATGGTTTTAAGCAGTTATAAACAGACGTCTGTTTTCTGGAGAATTGTTTTGTTGAAAGATATGGAAGAAACGTTTTCAATTGCAATATACAGCAGCACAATGGAGAAGAGCGAGGCTTGACTTGGAATCTTTGAGAGAGAATAAAAGATTCCATGCCAGCCAGCCAGAACCCACGAAGTTATGTAAGAAGCACATTTGTAAACTAGAAGAAAAAAGATTTCTACCGAAAGGCCATTGCTAAGAAAATCACGGAAAGAGTCTATGTTAAGGTAGTAGTAAGAGGAACAATGATAGGGGGATTCTGATGATAAAGAAGAATGAGATAATAGTTTTAGAAAGATCAAACTGTAATCAGAAGCACCTAAGGGTGAGGTGGAGACACTGAGCACTGACTAGGATAAGAAATAAGGCGTAAGTCTAGTGGTAAAGGTAAATGATTTGAGTTGCCTGGAAAACGAGGAAAGTTGACTATTTGAGTTAGAGATTGAAAAAGACAAAGGTTTTGGGCCTTAACACCTGTAGAGTCACTGACACTAGAATCAAGCCATTCAGTTTGATAAGCATTACAGTCATCAACTTGGTCAATTTGATTAGAAAAAAACGTCAAAAAGAGTGCAGTCTTGAGATGAAAGAGAGCCATATAGTACAAACTGAAAGGCTAGAGAGTAAAGTGGTGCTAAACGAAAGCACAAATGGGTGATTTCTTACGAATGTAAATGCTCAAGCCAAATATGTGACTATTGGAGTCTCTACAAAATGAAAAAGATAACATTCAATACTTAGATCACAAGATGATTCAGCCAAATACAAATTATTTTCTCAAAGAGCAACTAGGTATGATAAACTTTGCAAGAGGTAAGACTCAACAGAAGAAAAATTACTTCAAAGACAACGAATATTAGTAAATGATAATTGTAGAGAATTTAATGATGACGATGGGATTTTGTGCTTTATAGTTTTAGTAATTTATTCTTTTTTAAATTTGTTAAAGAACTTTACTCAAAGCATAGTACTCAATACACTATTTAATAGCTCAAGCAATTTTCTTATTACTATTAGTAAACCTTATTACACATTACACGAGCTAAAAATCCAAAGCTTGGAGAAGCCTACTCCGACTTAAAACCTTAGTCGTAAAAAAGGGCTCCAAATGTTGCCTCGACAATGCACATAAAAAGTACGAACAGAGACACCATCAATGTGCAAAATGGCACAGTTAATACTTTGATATTTTACAGTTGTTGATGGAATTAGCCCCTCTGAGAGCTACCACAGAGTTCGGGAAACCTAACTAGCAGCCAGCCTCAGAACCATAAAACTGAGTTTTAGAGCTGTACTCTCATAAGGAGATAATAGTATAAGTTGCATAGTTATAAAAACAGAGACAAAAGCAAAACCCATGCATTGAGTTAAGAAGATCCAGCATTTAACATCCTAAACTGAAGACAATGTATTAAAAATACTTTTACATCTGCCTAATAGATAAAGAAGGAGTGCAAAGCTGGTCAACAGATAGATCTGTTTACCCCTTTAGTATTTTTTTTAAATAGCCTTCAACAAGAAAGTAGCCTCATGCGTTTAAAATCTGCCCATGATTAGAATTTTATCGACACATCATTTGTAGCCTTTACAAGAGCCCAAAGGCAGGGGTGTTTTAAGTTAGAGTAGGCTTCTCCTAGCCTTTGCCTAAAAAACATATCCTACAAGACAGCAGGACACAAAGCAGGTTTTACTAGGTTACATGTTACCAGTAGCAGAATAACATGTCCTGACTAATTATGAATTATTTTAATTAAACTATTATTTTAATATTTTTTTAAAACTGAAATGCAGCCAAAAAGTTATTTTAATTATTACAATATTATGTTATTATAACTACAAATTAAAAAAGCAAAAACCTAAGCTCGTGTGTAAATTGAATCATTAAAAAAAAAAAATATTGTGAACACACTATAAAAATATCTGGTTTATAAATATATTTATATACCAATGCAGCATAGATCTTTTATCAAATAATACAATACACTTTATCTTAAAAATATATAAGTAAACCCCAAAAAACTTACTTTTTATTTTCAAAATTTTGAGTGCACCTTTACAACGCTATTTATTTTAGTAGAGCTGTAAATTTTTTGTGGGTGACAGGTATCCAGTGTTGCCAAATAAAGAGTACAATGCAACTATGGTCGAATGCCAGTAGGTTAGAAAGAATGGCATCAGCTTTTTCAAATCCTGACTCCTTCATACTCACTCACCCTACTTGAAACGCGCGTGAAACGCATATAGCAAATTATGAAAAAATAATTTTAGAAATAAAAAATCAGGCCCTCCAGTGTTTGTTTTTATCGTGTTTTTGGGACGTTTTTATTAAGTTTAAACTTACTAAAAGCGTTATAAGCACGTTTAAAACACGTACCGTGTTTTAAACGTGCTTATATCGTTTGGTTTTCTGCCGCAGATGAATAAAGTTGATAACATAGTTTTTATGACCAAAGACCCAGATACTAAGAATAACATAGATATTTTATTGAGATAAGTCCCTCTTTATCAAATAGGATTTAAAATACGACGGCTTCCTCTAATGAGTTCCTCTCACCTATGGATAATTGCATTTGCTGTGAAGAGTTAACTTTTAACTTATCTTTTGAGGAATTTAAAGTAGCTTTGAAATCAGTGAAAAGAAACAAAGCAACAAATGCAGGTGAAATTAATGGAAACATATTATAGATTGTTTTAATATATTAAAACATGTTCTTTTTAAAACTTCTATTAATCAAATAGTATTTCTAGATCCATTATAACTGTTGAAGTGACTCAAATCTTTAAAGTAGGTGACGTCAAATTTTACCAACTATCTTATCACAGTTACATAAACTATGTTAACACTGCTTAAATGAGTACTGTAAAAAGTCTAAACCTCTTTATTGTCGTCAGAAACATGCGATCCACATAACTAACTCTGCTTCTCGCACATACAAAACCTTTTGCTGAAAAAAAATTGTTTAATTTATTAAAAATTAATTTATTTAAAGTTTTATGTTATATTTATGGGGAAATAGCATATCCTCAATTGTTTTTAATAACACTTTTAAACTGAAATCTAACATCAAATACGATATGAGATATATAAACTTTTTAAATGAGAAATTTGTCCATTAATTTTGCTTTGCTTATTGAGGAACTCACCTATAGAATATTATAGATTTGCAGAATTTTAATCTACCAACTTCTATTTACTTTTTTATGCTTAACCTTAAAAAAATCTAAACACTCCTCCGACAAATAAGCAGGTTTATTTTACTTAAACATATTAATGTAAACAAATTTTAATAGAAAAAAAACGTTAACTCATATTAATTTATATAAATGTGTTTAAAAAAAATATAAGTTTTTGAATGTAGACTATAATACATTTCTAAAATGTAAAAATAAAATAGAATAATTTACAACTGATATTTATTTTCAAAAATAGATAAATAAATAAACATACCTAAATACATACTAACATTAAAAAAAATTACAACCTGCCCATAACTCGCCGTTATCTTCTGTAACATAGCAAGCTGGTTTTATTCTAGAAGAAATAAAAAAAAAATTTATCAAATACTTCTTTTAATACAAAATACCTTCATTTTTTTCAATTAGGAAAGTTATTTCTATTTTTTTCTAATGGAAAAAACTAAAGTCACTTTTTGTGCGGTTACACTTGAATAACTTCCTCTAGCATATATCTTACTGGTTAAACTTGATGGTAGTATGAAGAACTTAAAATCATACTTATTATATTAAACCAATTATAATTACTATGCAGCAATGGCCAAAACAGATCCTTTTAACCAATGGCAAAATAATATTTTAATACTGTTTCGTGTAAGTATTTGTTTTTATATAAAAGTAAAGAAGTCACAGTATAAGATATATTTTCATGCATTGTATGCGCTCTTTACATTTTTAGAACAGATATTTTTATTTAATGGCAAAAACCTTCGTTTTTTTTTTGAGTTTCATCAAAAAGTTTTTACTCTGGTTGGATTCTTTTGAGAGACTTTTACTTTTAATTTTCTCAAACATGTTTTTCGGCATTTAAATCTTGTGAGTTGCACAGCCATTGAATAAAAATAATATTTGGATTTCTTTTAAGTTAAATCTTGACAACTTTGGTTAATTGCAAGCAACCCCTGCATGAAAATACCCAATTTTTTATTTTAAACCAATTTTAGCCTTCAAAGTATGTATTTTGCGAATTTCGTGTAATAACTTGTTGTAAAAAGTTTAGGCCACAACAGCATTAATTTGAAACCAAATTAATAAATCATGTTTTTTCAAAAATTCTAAATATTAAAAAAAAACTATTGACAACAAAAACAATACGGTAAACGAGTTCAACAAATTTTTTGTCAATATAGGACCTAAGCTCGCAGTGAAAACTGTCAATGTAAAAAATTTATAAAATACCTCTCATTAATAAGAGTGAACATTAAAAGGAACAATTGACATTTAAAGGAGCAATTGACATTTGAATCAGCTTTGGAAGCCTTTAAACAAACAAATCTCCTGGATTTGGTGAGGTAAAAAGCAACATCATTATTGACTGTTATAATAAATAAAAAACTGCCTTGATTTAAGGTTTGTAAATATTTATTGAAAGCCAGAGATAACAGAAAAAACTAAAGAAGATTTTGACATAAACGCAACTCAAAAATGTTATATTTTAAAGCAGGTAATATAAATTTTGAAGAAAGTTCTTAAAATACGTTGTGTTTTTTATTAAAAAATAAACTTTTTTTAACAAATTTTTAGCTTTACATATATCAATTTTAAATAAAAAAATGCTTTTTAATTTTTTTTAGCCTATTTGGACCATAACGAATGAGAAAAGCATGATATATATATATATATATATATATATATATATATATATATATATATATATATATATATATATATATATATATATATATATATATATATATATATATGTATATATATATACATTTATTAGAGCTATCGTGGCGTAGTGGTTTGAGCGGTTGCTATAGAAGCAAGAGGTCCCAGGTTCAACGCGAGCTCTGCATATTTCGCACCATTGCACAGTGGGTCAGAATTTTTATTCCGTGGCTAAAAGTCCCAAAAAAGTCAAATCTTCTAAACTTTCTTTTTGGTTTATTATTGAAACATAGGTGCTTTACTCTACTCAAAAATGTATCCGTTCAAATACTAGAGATGAAGTCAAGCATGCTAGAACCATTCATAATGGCTTTAAAATTGTCAAATTTTCGCTAATTTTTTTTTTCAAAAATACTTATACTCAAAATCTACATAACTTTTTTCAATTACAAAAGCTTTGGACTATTTTTATTTTAAATAAACATACTAGTATTAACTTAGTGCTTATAAAAGGTATATGAATTAGTTATATACTTGATTTAAATTATTCATAATATGTCTTAGAACTATTTGTATTTTAAGGTGTCTTTCTAAACTTCTTTATCTTCCTTTTTTTAAATGCCACTCGAAGGATGTTAAATTTTCTGATTTTTGCATTTACTAAACGGCAGTTATGGTTCAAAAAAAAACCCAGCTGCGACCATGTATTCTTTATATATTTTTTAGTTCAAAATCGACGACTTTTTTTGCTTTCATAAAAAGACCGATTTAAAGTTAAGATAATTGTTTAAGGAATATAATTTTTTTTTTTTTTTTCAATTTTATTAAACACATCGAACCGTTTTGTTTAAAGTAAACTTTTTTTTATTATCTTAATGTTTTTAAAAAAGGAAAAAAAAAGAAAATCATTTCACTGTAAATACACAAAAATCAAATATTTAAGTATTCGATTCCAACCAAATGCCGCTCTATTGAAATTGGAATTAATGATATTTAGGAAGCATAAAGGTTGCTTAAAACTATTAATTAAAATCAGCTGCGACTAGCTCTAATTTAGACTTAAAATCGATTTTGAAATATCAAGACTTTAGACTAATTTAATTCTTACTTTACAAGGCATTGTGACGAGAAAAAATTTATGTCTGGAAATTTGAAATTTATATAATATTATATGATTATATGAAGACTAAATAGTTGATAATTGCAGTGATTCGATTGCAATTATGTTCCGAAAGTAATAAAATTATTTGAATAATTTTACACTAAATTATAGATATTTAAATTTTCTCTTGAAGCAGCATTATTAAAACTCTTATCATAAAAATAATCAAGTTATCCTATAAAAATGTTTAATAACATAACTCGACTTGAAGTATTTGAAAAAATTTAAGACACTATTTCATCATAACTTACGTCATAACAAATCGTAGATCAGTAAAATAGTATGCTCAAAAACGAATTAAACGTATCCCATCAATTTAAATGATGATCTTACTCGCTTTAAAAAAGGTCTTCTCAAATTTGAATGCAAATGCCTTTCAAAACTTAGCAAAAAATATTTTCGAAATAAGAGCAAATTTTTAAGTGGCGAGTCATATAGTTACTGTAGTTCACTAAAAGTCTATATAAAGGATGTTAGTGACTAATAGTTTAATGAATAACATTGGCAGTATATGCAAATGTCCGACTTCAATTTTCTGACAGTGTCGATGTTTATTTTTTATGCTTAAGGCTTTTTAAAGTTTGTAATGTTACAATTTTTTATTCAAAGCGCTAATTAGTCTAAAATCTTGAAATTTCAAAATCGATTTTAAGTCTAAATTAGAGCTAGTCGCAGCTGATTTTAATAAATAGTTTTAAACAACCTTTATAGATCCTAAATATCATTAATTCCAATTTCAATAGAGCGGCATTTGGTTGGAGTCGAATACTTAAATATTTGATTTTTGAGTATTTACAGTGAAATGGTTTTCTTTTTTTTTCCTTTTTTAAAAACATTAAGATAATAAAAAAAAGTTTATTTTAAACAATTACGGTTCGATGTGTTTAATAAAATTAAAAAAAAATTAAAAAAAAACTATATTCCTTAAACAATTATCTTAACTCGGTCTTTTTATAATTATTTTAAATCGGTCTTTTTATAAAAGCAAAAAAAGTCGTCGATTTTGAACTAAAAAATACATCATAAAGAATACATGGTAGCAGCTGGTTTTTTTTTTGAAAAATAACTGCCGTTTAGTAAATGCGATATTGCATTAGTGTAAATACATCTCATAAGCTTATCATCTATGTGATTATTTAAAGCATTGTTTTATGGTGGTACCAAGTTGTTATTTGGTGACGAGTTTTTGGCGTCGCTTTTTACTGCAATCAGGTTAATGTTGGATAAAGAAATTAAAATGTAGTTTGGCGCGCTAAGATATCGGGCGCTGTTTCATATGTTAGTTTTTATTTGATGACAAAAGTTTGTAGCATTGTGTACCAAATCAAGTTGGTGACAGCGTTTGCTATTTGTTGTTGCAATTAAGTTGCTATTTATAACAAAATTGCAGCACAATTTTGCAGACGTAGCAGTCAGCTGCCTTATTCAATCCATTATATCAACTTGAAATTGAGTTTTTTGTCCTTAGTAAGAGTTTTACAAAGTTTGATTCGAAAGTTTCAAAAAATCTGTGTTTTCTGACGCCGTTAATGCAAAATTATTAAGAGGTTGTTGTTTCGAAATTATCTCTTTCAAAGAAGAGATAATTTTGTGTGTTGCATCATGTTGCCTGTAATTATATTACGCATATATCATTAGTTGCCAAATCTGATTGAAATTCTATTTCAATCAAAAGAACTACTAAATAAACATCATCTAACACAAATATCTTTCATTTTTATACAAAGTTGTTTAAACTTCGCCATAATTGCTTGGAGTAGAACTTCTAAAGGCAATTCTGACTACTGATGAATAGAAGGTGCAACGTATCGGGAAAGATATGAGTTATGTAGCAGGCAAAATTTGACTTTTTTATGTTGCAAACTATTATACTAGCGCTTCTCTTCGAGCATAATACATTCCACTTTTTTACGCACTTATGCTTTTGTTCCTTTTTAAATATGTGGCAATTTAGAACGTTTTTTGAAAATAAAAGTCCTTGGTGTATATAAATTGTGTAGCACAAACGTTTTCAATGCTAGCTAATTATGTTAAAGTTAAAGTTAAATATGAGTTAATGAGTTTAAAATCTTTATTGTATTTTTACAAGTATCAATATATCGATTTTTAGAGAGGTAGTTCTCCTTCTTTCAACGTAGATTTTTTGATTGATTTTATCTTTTAACTTTATGCATCTATTATTTTCATAAATATTTTAGGCATTTTAAAACATGTAGCAATCATTTGTTCAGAATTACCTAATTCCATTAAAAACCTTTACTAGCGCAAGTTTATCAAGTGATGTTACATTTTTTCATCAGGCATTTTTCCAAAAACATGCCACAAAATAACATAACAAACAAAAATTATCATAATTATGATAAATATCATATATAAATTTTGATTGAGCCCACTAGTTTGGAGCTTAACTTAGAACAGTTATAATATTTTTCGGGCTAGAGCCTAAATACTCCACATCAGTAATAAAATATTAAATAACATAAAATTCATAAGATCCTCTCCAAGTTTCTATTATATTAAAAATATTAAAGAATATTTGAGGTTGTTACTGATGCAACAATTGTATATTTTCCCTATTTGAAATAAGCAACATAAATCCTGCCTGTCCTCCGTGTTTTTGGTAATTTTGAGATTTTCTGCTAAAAAAACAAAAAGTAAATTTTATCCCAAAGGCTTTCCTTATGAATGTTTACACCACCTTTATTCAAGTTTCTAAAATTTTTAAAATGTTTAGCTTTTTATGAAAAGTTTTATAAACACTTTTTTAAATAAAAAACAATATGCCAAGTCAGCATATATTATGCAACTAAAGAGAAAAATAAAAGAATTATCCAATAATTTTTTACAATAAAAGATATCAAATAAAATTCATAAAAAATATAATAGCTTAAGCTTAAAAAATCAACCTGCTTGGTACACCTAACCACAGCTAAATTAAGCTGGAAACATAATTCAAACTTAACCATCAACCATATAAATTGTTGTACAAATTACACTAAACAATGACATAATTTCATGGACCATTAAATGTCTAAATATAACCACAGCACAAACACTGTTTACACAAAAACTCTGCCTAACCTACGAAATAAACTTCATGGTACCATAATTTACATTCAAAACATTTGACACATTTCTAACTAGACTCTGATACTGTAAAGTTTTCTCCATATTTCATTTTATTAACTAATTTTTGGTGAAATATTTTTTTCTGATAGTCTTTTCTTGCTGCATTTAACGTTTTTTTTTATTTTCTAACCCCTTTTGCAAAGTTATTTTATACGATAAGCTTGTCAAAATTTCTGGATATTTTTTCTCTTTTATATAGTTGACTTCACTTTGATAGTTAGAATCGTAATATATCAGTAAAAGAAAACTGTTGAGAGGTTATTATTGAGAACGAAGCATTTATTTCATCTACTGAAAAACTAGCAATGGATGCTTGAACATTCGAGTTTTGGTTTGGCCTAATTAAAAAAATAGTTGCAGGTAATTGTTCAGAACTTATATCTGCTATTTAATTAAATATAGTGTTTGTATTACTATCATTTAAAAATAGATTTTCAAAATAATATAACTCAGGAAGGATTTCTCTGTTAAAAGGGTTGATGCCTATTTCTCGAAATCCAGAAATAGCATTTTCCGCTGTTGCTGCTTTCGTATAAGCTTGAAAAAATAGTCCTGAAGGTTTATTAACTGTAATTTTTCTTCCTGGGTGCTTTCTTATTTAAGTTGTGCATACTAAGTTTTAAGCATTCTTCAGAGATATGAACAAAGTTTGATCAAGTAGTTAGAGCTTATGGGATGTATGCAGTGGTACTGATAAATTATGCAATTCATTATTGCTTGCATAATTGAAAAGATCAAGATTTTTGTAATTAGTGTGATTTGTGACCATTAAAAATTAACAAACAAATATTTGTAGTGTTATAGTTTGTATGTAATTCAAAATGTCTTAAAAAATTTATAAAGAAATTTGTCTTTACCCAACCACTTTTAGAACTACGTCTGAGAGCTCCTGGTGATGCATCATCAATCATTGAATATAGCATCCGTTTCATTTACTAATAGTCATAGGATGTATGTTGTTTTTATTTGTGTGTTTATGCGACCTAATGGTCGCAAAAAGTGACCAACGGAGCCGTCCAGTTACGTAGACCTGGGAGATGTGAAAATGAAAACAGATTGTAGGTGGTGTCATTGAATAAAAAATAAAAATCATAAGAAAATATAAAATGTGTGGCAAGACTTTTGTGAAGTAGAAAAACGAAGAATAGACGATAAGCGGGTATGGGGAGGAACAACTAACGCTCTAGTCACTCTCAAAGAGCAAATATTTGATATACTGATTTTAGAGACTGTTGATGTCTACAGGTGTGATGGTGTAGTGCATTAGTATGTATCGTTTGGTCGTCTCGTATGGTCTCGTTATGTTTTCGTTCACTTTCAAATCGGGTGAATAGAAAGCTAAACACACTCACTCCTTGCGCTTATGGGCTAGCACATCAGAGCCAGACGTAAGACCTACAGAATGGATTTCAATTGATCGAATGCACACATTAGTCACCGTAGGCTACAAGCCATTGCTCTTAGTCAAAAGAGCTACTGCCCCGTGCTGGTGTGGAATGATGTGCTATGGAGTGAGATTTTAGATCCAAGCACATAGTCAGCGAGCGCTGATCCGACGTGCATTGTGGAGCTTCCGAATGAACGTGTGTGTGAGTGTTAGCGTAGCCATTAAGTTATTGAGCGCCGTAACCACATCCAGTGGGATAGCCTAATGTCCGTTTGGTCGTTGTAGTGTACATTGGAAGAAGTCGGGGCTCACCAGCCACAAAGAATAAATTTGTTTGTTTATGCGACACAATAAATTGTCGCAAAAAGTGACCAACGGAGCCTTCCAGTCACGTAGATCTGGGAGATGTGAAAATAGAAGTAGATTGTAGATGATGTCATTGGGTGAGAATCATGAATGAATGTAAAGACTATTTTGTTGGAGGAAGAAAATTTTAGGACTCAGGGAATAGGTGAACAATAACTCACGCTCTAGTCATACTAAACAAATGATAAAATAATGGTCAATGAGTAAACAAGTCAATATTGATCCGCTGGTTTATTAAAGGCAACCATGGCTAAAATTATCGCACCATACAAAAACAATAAAATAAGTAGACAGCAAAATATAAAGTAAAATGATAAAAAATATAAGTACGAGCAATATAAAAAGAAAAAATAGGCTAGTAAATGTGCTACTATATACGGTCTAAACTCTAGATAACAAACTGAAAACTGATAATCACCTGTGTGAGATAAAAGGATATAAATGTCGTTAATGTAACAAATTCATAATATAAAGCTCACAAAGCGCTATAATACGTGGGTGTAAGAGGTAAAAAAATGTTGCTGCCATGGTAACCAATCAGAATTAAGTAGTGGATAATGGTGATCCCCCTCCTCAGGAATGCACTGCGATCACCAATGACGTTTCGGAGAGCCCGAGACCTGCACTAACGCAACTCGTCAGGGGCATGTCCTTGCAACAGATCTCACCGCCTGCACTCTACGTCATGCTAGACAATATTGCAATATAACAGGACTACACTACAAAAGCCTAAAATCCCAATCCCTATCCCAGTTTTTAATACAGCTCCAACATTCTTAGAGATCTCATGAGGGTGGTAAGGGATGCGCGAGGTGTGAATATTAGCAAATATTTTAATGCATATAAATATCATGTACACTTACATTAGAAAAGACAAACGTGTACACATGCATGTATGCGTATGTATAAAAATAAACAATTTAATGTATAGAAATAACACAAAGCAAATAGAAAATAGAAACTAATAATTATGAGTAACTTACCGTTTCTTTTATGGCTGAAATGTGTCTTATAAATATAATAAGTAAATATCACTCATAATCATCGAAACTAAGAATGTTTGTTGTTAGTATAAAAGCAGTTAGTTGAAAATATGGTAGAAAATCTGGTGACTCCAATAGTATGAGAAATATAAATCTTGCCTGATAAGTAGAGACAAAAGCTATCACACAAAACAGACTCAGATAAATTAAAAAATGATTAGCCAGAGATAAAAAAATACAGACATATAATCAGTAGGCAGAGAATAGTGAAAAAAACAAACAGATGAGACAATAAATGCGATTTTTTAGTATTAGCTTATAACCACTAAAAAACGTAACGTTTAAAAACAATATTGTTGACAAAACGACCTAACGAACGTTAGGGAACACTGTATAGTGCAAACTACAACAAACTAATTAGCGACGTCAGATCAAGAAAACTAGATAAAAACAAAAAAGAAAACAAAAAACCTTATGAGATTGTGATATGTCTAAACTTATCTAGTGGTATAGTTCAGTACATACAAACCAAGAATACGTTTGTTATAAAAATACGCTAATACGTGATTTTGTGAAAAATTTTCGCGCTCTTTTGCTTGTCACAAATATGCGGTCTCATTCACACGTAGTAATACAAATTTGAATAAATATACAAGGATAAGGTCAAAAAAAGATTACGAACAAAAGTATATAATAAAGAACAAATATTTGATAAACTGATTTTAGAGACTGTTGATGTCTACAGTTGCGATGGTGTAGTGCATTAGTATGTATCGTTTGGTCGTCTCGTCTGGTCTCGTTATGTTTTCGTTCACTTTCAAATCGGGTGAATAGAAAGCTGAACACACTCTACTAATACTACTAATACTCACAGGATGTATGTCATAGGATGTAGTGTTCCACACAAATAAAAACTAGTAGAGCAGTTATTGTTCAGCCTCCCTCATCGCAAGTTACTGAAAATACATCACGATGGCCTGTAAAAATACAATTATAAAAATATAGACGTTACAAAACAAAAAAAATACACAAAAAAATAATAATAAAATTAACTATATTTGATGTTTTAGTACAGCAACAAAAGAATATGCAAATTTTTACTCATTACCTTTATGAGCTATTACTCTTAAACGCTTTTGAACACATGTTAATCCATATTCATTGCAGTTGTAGATTCAATTCGCTTAAAATAGATTTTTTTTAATAAGCATTTTCAGATTATCAAAATATCTTTGAACAGCAGCATTAATTTAACTAAAAACTTAGTTTTTAGATACGCCTCAGGTTTCTAATAGAAAAAAAGCGTTGTTGTTTCAAAAATCCAGCTATAAAATTTTGACCTGCATGTTTCTTTTAAGTATTAAATGGATGCTTTATTTTATTGCGTACAACATAGTCATACAACACCTGTTGAAGTTCATTATTTGATAGACCATAAAAGACTAACTCCATTGTTGTTATATATTGCGCTAAGTCTTTTTCATGGGTTTCCGATAATGCTTTTCTATTAGAACCAAGCAAAGCAAATGATAGCTTGGATAGCTAGTTTCAAATTGCTTTCATTCTAATTTCCAAGACTTGTCTTTTATTCGTAACTTGAAGCCAAAATTATAAAATCATAAAATCATAGCATTTTTAAAACTAAAACAACTGAAAATCTAAAAACTAAAACAACTGAATAATATACTTTCTCATTTTTCCCACAACGACGTTTGTTAAAAACATAAAATTCTTACCAATAACAATCAAGTTAAGTTTTCTTTTCTTTTTGGGGATCGAACAATGAAAAAATCTTCTTTCTTAAAATAATCAGCACGGCACTGGTAGTTTAAATATTTATCAATAAAATGATAATAAGAAACTAGGCATCGCCGAATCGGTCCGTAAAGTCCGCAAAAAGTCGGACCGATTTATTTTGCGGATTAAAACAGTCCAATCGTTAAATATTTTGTAAACTATAATTCGAAAAATAATTTCTTTGCTGTTTGGATTATTATTCCGAAAAATATTTACGAACTGCTGGCGGATTTTTATTTTGCGGATTTTTTTTTTATGTTCGGATTATCAATCCGAAAAACTTTTATGAATCAATTTAACTTTAATTTGCTTTGCGAATTAAACGAATCGCGTTCTGTTCGCGTCACCATTAAATAGTGTGGTCCAAATAAATTACATTTTTATTGTGCGCGTCCTATAAATAATTTCTTTTTTATTTTCAGTCATTCCTATTTGGAAAACATAAACTACAGCAATTCGTTCAACAGATCAACAAGTCTACTTCACTTACATTTATCACGGTAAGCCATTATTATATTATTTTGATTTAAAAGTTAAGAATTTTTCATACTCAGTTTTTGCGGAGTTTTTTTTTTTTTTTTGTGTATCAAATTCTTTGGCGAATTAATTTGCTTTGCGGATTGCTTCAATTAGTGGATTGGTCCGATAAAATTTTTATGGTTATATTTCTTCTATTTAAATATTTTTTATTTTATTTTATTTTCAATTTATTTTTGTTCCATAGTACACATTTTCGTGATTACATAATAAAGTTTCGTTAAGGTTGAATATACGTATAAATATTTTTACGTTAAATTGTTACATTATAATTGTATTAAAATAATTAAAATAGAAATAGAAATAAAAATAGAAGTAGAGATAAAAACTAGTTTGAAAAATTGTTACGTTCATTTCAACAACTAAAGCAAATAATTAGCTCTTTTGTTGAAAACATTATGCATGCCTCAAAAATATCAGTTATTGTTAAAACAAATATTAAGATAAATTTTCAAATAACTTTTAAATAAATTAGTTCTTCTTCGAAAACTGTTTGCATGCATCAAAAACCTAATAATTAGTTCTTTTTCGGAAACTGGTTGCAAGCATCACGTTTTATTAAGGCAAATATTAAGGAAATGATATTTGCCTAATATTTTTAACAATACTCACTCAAGATTTCCGAAATATTGAGGCAGATATTTCAATAAAAAGTCCGTAAACCGAAAAAGTAATTTGATCTGTGTTTTCGAATTTTTAATCCGAAGAGTAATCAGTATTAATATTTAGGGTGCGTATTCACAAAACTTTCGTAACTATTGCGCAGCTCAACTAAGATTACGGAAATCAAAAGTTCATGTTACAATTTGGTATTCATCAACGTTTCGCAGCATTTCCGTAAAGTTAGTGTTGCCGTAAAGTAACCGTAAAGTTAAATTAACCGTAAAGTTAGGGTTGCGCATGAGTTGCGCTGAACTTAGACAAAAACTTACGCAAAAAACAACCAAGTTGATTTTTTTTGAATGAACCAAGTTTTTGTAATTTTTTTAAAACAAACTTTTCTAATATTGAATTCATATAATTTTTAACTAATTTAATAAAAAAAAAATAAAGCAGGGAATATATACAGCTTGAGAAGAACCAATCTTTCAATCTCAAAGGTTGAGATGTTGGTATATATGAAAGAAAACACTAAGCAACTCAGCAAAATTCAATACATTGAGTGGCAAGGAAATGAATTTGGAAAATGATTCATTTTTATTGTGATTTTAACTTTTTTTATTTTTTAACATGAAAATCATTTCGTTTCATTGTATAATTGAATATTGTAAATAAATGAAAATGAATCTTATTTCAAAAGCATTCTTTATTCTTAATCCGTATAAACCCGTAAAAATAATGTCGGTTCGGATTCCAATTTGAAAAAAAATTTCGAATTGCAATTCGATCCAAAAGCATCAAATTGGATTGCAGTCCCGAAAAATAATCCAAAAAAATTTTAACGAATTTTTTTCCGATACATTACTTTCGGATCAAATCAATCCGTAAGTAATTTGAACCGTTCAGCATAGATAGTTCGATGCACAATCCGACAATCCAATAAACAGTAACGGATCGGTGGTCTCTATAAGAAACGCGTTGAAAAAAAAAAAAATAGCTTCACTAAGTCGCAAAAATGCTAGTTATTATGTCATAAAATAGGTTAAACATTCCAAAAAGCAGATGGGTTAAGCTTTACAAGTAAAACCAAAAACTAAATGCTATACATTAATGAAGGACTACGGTGACTACTATCTCCGAAAAGAGTTAATGAATGTCGTCATATTTTTTTAAATCTATCAAATCGTTGCAATTCGCCAATAATTTCGAACAAAACATTTACACGCTTAAATGACACATTTGATGTATAAATATTTAATACTGCTAATTTGTTTTACATGTAAAGAAACATCCTTATAAACACTTTAATAAATAAAATAAAATACTTTTTCCACTCGTTTATCAGTTTTAAATATTTTACCTGATTCCATAGTCTCACCATTTTCCAAATTGTCAGCTTTTTCCCCCTTATTATATGCATCTCAATATTTAATATTTTTTAATCTAATAAACTAACATAAGTTTAGCTTTTTTTTTATTTATAAAAGTCATTTTAAATTAAAACCTTCAATATTAGTTATCAAAAAAAAAATACTTCGCATACCTGAGAACATTTTGATTTATACAAAGATATATTTGAGAACTTGCGCTATCCCAATATAAACCACGTTCGTAAAACTCTAATATATATATATAAACATATATATATATATATATATATATATATATATATATATATATATATATATATATATATATATTTATATATATATATATATATATATATATATATATATATATATATATATATATTTATATATGTATAATTTTATATATAAATATATAGCTATATTTATATATATATATATATATATATATATATATATATATATATATATATATTTATATATAAATATATATATATATATATCTATATACATACATATATATATATATATATAAATATATATATATAACTATAATATATATATATATATATATATATATATGTATATAAGAATATATATATATATAAATATATATATATATATATATATATATATTTATATATATGTATATATATATATATATATATATATATATATATATATATAAATATATATATATAAGAATATATATATATAAATATATATATATAAATATGTATTTATATATATGTATTTATGTATATGTATTTGTATATATATTTATATATATCTATACAAACATATATATATATATATATATATATATATATATATATATATATATATATAGGCACATGCAACTTTCAATAAAAGATATTATTATAAAATTTTATTAATCATAAAGAGCACTATCCCAGGGCCTTCAAGAGGGAGGGGTTTATTAACCCGGGCACAAAGCTTGAAGGACACCGAACGACCCATGGGTTATTTTGTTTTTGCTTTTATATAAATAATTAGAAAACATTTAAATGGCTGACAAATATAAATATGCTTAGTTTTTGTTTTTGAGGTTGATGCTTAAGTATACGGATTGATGAAGTAAATAAGAAGTTTTAATTTTAAATTCTATTATTATAACAAATTGTAAACTATTTTTTACAAAAAAATAGGATTTAGTTGTAGTTAAATTAGACGGAACTGAGCTTATTCCGCAAGCCCATGAAAAGTTGGTCATGCTAGCTTGTGCTCAATGGCACGGAAGATGCTGCGTTATGGTAATTACAATGGTAACTGATTAAATTTCCCGTTGAAGCAGCCTACACTGATTGCACTGACAACTTTGCTTGGTAGTGTGAACGAGACATTGTTAGCAATCTAACGATAAGAACGCTACTTTTTCAAGTGGTTTTCGAAGCAAACAAGAACTCATAGCGTCGCATTTTCTAGGCAAATAAGCCGCATTGCTTATTCCAGGACCTGTCCAGTTATCGAGTATTTCAGTTTTTCCATTGGATTTAAAGTAGACAAAATGTCTACTTTAAAACTAGTGAAAATTTTTTTTTAGAAGGTTTTAAGCATTACTTTAAAAATAATTGTTGGCGGAAATGTTAAAATTTTAGTTAAATGCGTTTATGAAACTTGCTCAAATGTGGCTGTTGGTTTAAGCGATTTAGATTAAATAAGTAATTCGTTAAATAAGTTGGGTTATTTTGACATATTTTAGCAATTTAAGGATTTTTTCCGAAGTTGAAGAGGTCATAATTTTTCTCTAATTTAACACAAGGTAATGAAAGCCACTTTTTTAAAAAGAGAACTGTCCAAAAAATAGTTGTAGAAAAAATAAGACACTTGCTGAAAGTAAAAAAAATATTGTACAACTCTGTTGTATTTGTAGTCTGTTTTGACCATTTGTAACCATTAATGTAACCGCTTAAATTCAACCATTACATAACACTTTTCTGAACAAAAGGCTTGTTTTAAAGCCTTATTAATGTTTTGTTACATAAATCACTAAAGTTACTCTCATTCCAACACTTTTCAAATTTTCTTTTTTAATACATTCATTTTAATTAATTTAATATTGTGAAATTGTATTCAGTTCATTTTCCCTTTAATTCCTTTGAGAATTAAATTCTATATGAAAAGTTGATTTTGATTTCAAAACAAATTAAAAACATTTTTATTATATTTAAAAATAAGGAAAGCGCATCAAAAGTCATCGCAGATGGCGGTCGTGTTTTTTTAACCGTTAAAAACAATGGAAATAAAGAAAAATATTCAAAAACTGAGTTAATTGTCAGTTGTTAAAGTAAAAAGTTTAAAAATTACAAAAGAAAATGAAGAGTAAAAAAAAGCAAGTCATATTATAAACAAAGAAACACTTAAAAAGTAAATACTCAAAATAAAAACTTAAAAAAAACTAACAAAAGTCGCTACTAACTTTTTAACATCTTTTTTTTCGCCGAAAATGACAACAAGTTTTTTTTATTTTTTTTATTTTGTAGAAGTATTGTGTTTGCCTTTTCGTTTTGTACTTTATGCTTTTATTTTGTAGTTATGTACTTTGTCTTTTCGTTTGCGTAAAGTTTGTTATTATTTGTGCTGTTGTTGCTGATTATTGTTATTGTTGTTCGGTGTTTTTCTATTTTACTAATTTTTTTACACCTTTTTTTTCGCCTAAAAAACTGAAAATTGTTTTTATTTTTAATTTAATTTGTTAATTTAATGTAAAAGTTTTTGTTTTTGTATTTTCATTTTGTAGCTTTTGTGTTTGGCCTTTTTGTATGCGTAAAGTTTGTTTTTATTTATGCTGTTGTTGCTAATTGTTTTTATTTTTGTTTGCTGTTGTTATTAATTGAGTGTTTTCATATTTTTTGTTTTATTAATTAATTTATTATAGCCTTATCGTTATTGTTATTATTATTTTTAAATTAATTTAATTTACACATGTTTTTGTTTATTATTAATTTTTTTTGTTTGTTTATTTTATTTAGGTGTCACTCAAATGACTAGTTTTCAACTATATAAGTGACACCTAACCTAATTTTGTAAAATTATAAAAACTTGTAATGTTTTAATTTTTGGTTCAATAAACGGATTTTTAGAAAAGAGTAAAAACGTCATGGGGATCATCCATAAAGGACGTCACGCTAAGTTTAACTAATGGCAAAAAGTAGGAGAATGTTGGCTCTCGTGTGCAGAGATTATAGAGTATTATAGCGCCTTGTGTTCAATGAAAATCTCCGCAGATTATAGTTAATAAACTTCTACTTCTGGTTTGTAACTGTGTTCTGAATGACGTCCTTTATGGACGACCCTATGTCCAGTTCTCCAAAGCATGATTTAGGGTGCCAAGCCAAAAAAAAAGCTGTAGAAAAAGTTTTAAAAGAATACAAGAACAAGCACCCACTGAAAGAGTGTGGCTTTGATAAAGTTCAAATAAAAGGCATTTAACAACTCTACGTCCGACCAAGTAGTCGAGATATTGGTTTACAGCTTTATTTTTTATTCACTATCTTATATTCAAAGTTTTATTGCCAAACTGTAAAAAAGATTCTTTTTTAGACAGACCATGCTACCAACAGCGTTGATGAACCCTTGAGTCAAAGAAAGCCATCTTCCCTTTCAAATTTTTCAACCGTCTATGAAAAAGAAGATGATAATCGAGTGAGTGAGTTGGGACACATTCTTATTTTTTGAAAAACCTGCAGGTATTAAAAACATATCATTTAATATCTGCTGATTCTAAAAGTATGTTGTTTAATATCTGTAGATACTAAAAACATACCACGATTCTTAAATGCTTTTTTTAATTAAGGATCAAGAGGTATTTTAATCGGGTGATCAAGCAGTTAGAAACGAACCCACTTTGTGGAAGAGAGTTTTATCAAAAATCGAACGCGATCTAGTCATATTAAATGGATCACCTCAAAATTTGGCATTTTTTCCTTAAGACTCTATAAACAAAAAAGTTCATTTCTCCATTTTTTACAAAACTTCTCTCAACGGAGAGAAACAAAGACAATTAACAAAGACTGGCTTATTTGGAGTAAAACTGATTCGTTTGTTTTCTGCTCTATTTTTGGACAAATGCATAATTTTTGCCCTGAAATTTAGTCTTTCTTTTTGATGTCGAATGGCGAAATGAAAGATAATTGGTGAAAAGTAGGAGAAAAGATTACAAGTCACCAGTGTGATGTTCAACGCATAAATCACTGCATTGTCTGGAAATCAGCCTTTGAAGTCTTGATAAATTAGACCGGGATCGATTCAGAACTTGAAAAGTCTATTAGAAATGAGACATCTAAGTGGTATGAAATTTTACGCTGGGTCCTGAACGTCACTTTCCATTAAACTTCAAGAAATCTAAGTTTTCTAGGTGTGTTACAAGTTCACATTCATAAAATATTTTTAATCTTGCTTGAAATATTATTCTAGATATAATCTTTATTATAATAATCATTCATATTTGTGTAGGCTTTTCATACATGCGGAACGAGTATGATAATGGTAATTTTTCAGCACCCTTGAGCTGTTGGGGAAACACAATAAGACAATTCAGTTCCATCTAGAATAAGTTTCTTGACACCAAATACAAGGAACAAGAATACTGACGAACTATTTGAGCTGGAGAACTTAAAAAGAGTTTATTACGGCATGTGATGAAACTGTTTTCGCTGCTCTAAACCTCCATGGTTCCATCAACAATAATTTTTCCATTTTTGTTGATGGAACTCTGGAGGTGTTTCATATAGAACAAATCACTTTCGTTCATCGATTTGTCTGCCTAGGACAAACCAAAGTCCTATGATCTGAAACAAATGGAAAGAGAAAAGATTGTTTTCTTAAGGTAAAAAATCTGTAGAAAAAAAAGGTTTCCAACATTTCGAAGCTGATTATTGACGTTTTGGATCAAAGCCGAAGTGATTTAATGAAGATCAGAGGCCAGGGCTATGATAACGGGCTAATATGTCCGGTGTATACAAAGGAGTGCAAGACATCATTCTCAAGAAAAATCCTCACGCTTCGTTTATGCCTTGCAGTGCGCAAAGTCTCAATCGAGCTGCCGTTAATTCTGCAGAATCCTCTACTCTAGTCAAGAACTATTTTAGCAACATCCAGTTGTTGCATAATCTTTTTAGTAGTAGCCCCTGCGCTGGAAAAATATGACTGAAGCAATTAAGCAGTCCTTTCACCAAGCAACCAAAACGAGATCGAGTGCGTGCATAAAGGCTGTCCGACCATGGTTGAAACGATCAAAAGAAATACCGAAGTCCTTGAAACTTCATGAAGAACTTGATTTAGACAATCATTAACTGACTTTAGTTAAGGCACTCAAAAAGTGGACTTAATCATTTGAACTCATTGTCTTGAATTTTTACTGGTTCAAGGCTGTCCTATTTGTTAACAATGTCTGCCTCCTTCTTCAATCAGAAAGCATTTCTTGGGATAACGAGACAAAGTTTATAAAGTCTTTAATTGATTATCTTAACCAACTACGTTCTTCTTGGCCCCAAATCCTCCAACTAGCGAAACTAGTTGCATCTGGCTTAGCTTTGTTTGGGTTTTAAAATAATTTTGTTAAGTAGAGGACTAGGAAAAGGAAAACACTTCACGGCGAATCGATGAACACAGCCCTCTCCACGCAGAGGAATCAAAGTATTTGAAGTGACCTTATTAAATTTTGCTTTTAACACGCTGCCCTAGTAGATAAGATACAGAATGGATATAGCTCCAAAGACGACGGATATGTTTTCGTTCATATGGTGTTCTCCATCTCCTTTTATTGATAAAGGAAAACTTAGTAAGAAAGAAATTGCAAATTCCTGGCAAATCACTTGGAAATGATGTAAAAAAAGCTGATTGAAGAAATCCGTCATCGAGATGTTCTTAAGCGATCAAATAGTTTTGGACAATAGAATCTCTATCTTCTATCAAGTTGCTCAACAGAAACTACCAGAAAGGTCATCAGTCAATATTTCCTTCAATCTGCAATTTGTTTCGCATATTTATTACAATCCTGCTTTCATTGGCTGAAGGAGAGCGCCCTTTCAGTAAGATTGCTCTCAGTAAATCCGAATTGCGATCAACAATTACTGAAGAACGCTTTACTAACCTTATGGTGATTTCAATTGAAAACGACCTCGTCAAGACTTTGTAAACCTCGCCAATTCGTACGAAAATGCTATCTCCAATTTCGCAGAGAGGAAAGCCTGCAAAGTGAAATTAGTTTGATCTAACTTTTCTTCATAATTAACACTTTATTGATGAAATCTATAATTCCATTCGTTTTAAATTCTATTTGTATTTTCGTTTTATCATATATAACTAAGTTCAAATATTGAGTGATAATGTGCAGCGATAGTTAATACAAAAATATTTATTGTTTTCATTAAATTGTAACGTGGTAGTAGACATACGGACAATAAACAGTGATATTAATGCCTCATTCAATACTCCCAGGAGTCCAAATTTTGGGGCACCGAACAAAAATTAACCCTGTGCACCACAAAGTCACTGTGTGGGCCTATATATATATATATAAATATATATATCTACACACATGCACTCATAATATATGCGTGTATATATATGTATATACATATATATATATATATATATATATATATATATATATATATATATATATATATATATATATATATATATATATATATTATATATATATATATACATATATACGCTTATTTAACTACATAGCAATATTATAGACGAAAATTTCGCCAAAAAAAGGCGGAATACTCTTTAAAAGTTATGTAAATAAAGCTAGTACAACGTTGTAACTCCGATAAAATAGCTACCGTGAAAATGACTTTGTAGTTCAAATGAAAACAAAACGCTAGTGTTACTACTGTAACTATAACGTTGCAATTGTGATGAAAAATTATCTTAGTGTAACCAACGTTATTACAACGTTGTATTTCCGGTGTAAAATAACGTTAGTGTAACTAAAGTTATTAAATAGTTACATTAATTTGGACAATGACGCCCAACATATCCCAACATAAATCCAACGTTGTGTGCCCACTGGGTAACATACAAACAAATAAAAAGCAACAACTTACAAAAAATAATGAAAAATAGTTAAAAATTTAAAAGTGCGCTTGGTAAAACATAAGAAACATTTTATCTGTTTTATAGCAGAAAATAGAATATTTGTAGAATGCGGTGGAAATAAACCAGAGATAATTTTTTTGATGCAATCAAGAAGTTTTTTGTACTTTTTTGATGAAAAGACCACTAATTGTGTTTTTGTTTAACAGCTATGCCTTTTGCTATAAAGTATATTGACTATTATAAAAGTATTTGTAAAAATATATTTTGCAGTTTATTTAGTGTTAACTAGAATTAATTGATCTTTGCACTTAACAAAATTTCTGCAATTAAAGATCACAATCTAAATATTTAAAAACAAAGAAGTTATAATAATGCAGGCTTTTAAAAAAACTAATAGGTATATGATTAAAACGATGATTCTTTGAGAATTAGAATCTAAAATATTGAAGCTACATTCAATGTGAAGGTAGTACCTTAGAGTTTACGAACATGTTAGTGTTGTATTTTTATTTAGTTTTTAGAACACCTTCAATGTCCAGTTGAAAACTTATTAGTCACCTAAAACCTAAATAATTTCTTTCATCTAATTAATTTTAACTTGCAATATTTTATGATAAATTATTTTTAAAAAAGTGAAGCAATATTGCTTGATACATTCCAAACCATATAGATTCTGAAACTTGGAGATCTTAATGTTTATTTTTTTTTAATTCCTGTTTTAAATCATATAATTTGAAAACATACGCCATCAAGAAAGAGTTTCAAAAATTATAAAACTCCAACGCCTTCAAAAGAGTCTTTATTGTTTTAAATAAAAACATTTTACCCAGTTAACCATTTTACCAGGGTCCCAGCTGGAATTGACTGGGATTGAGCTGGGGTAACTGGGATTGGGTTTGGGCTGGGAATTGATCTCTATGTCAAAAGGGTCCCATACAATGTAAAAATATGGCCGTAAATTGAACCTGGTTTCTACTGGGATTGACATTGGGTTTCTGTAAATAGTTAACGGCTGGTTTAAGGTGAAATGTAAGTGGTACAATAGTCACGTATTTTTTTCAATAAAGAGCAATTTTGTTGGCATCGTTTTTATTAAAAGTTTTATAGTAGATAAAATAAAAAAGAAACTTTTAAAAAGACTCTCTGCCTCAATAGGTATCACGTCTTTTTTACATATTCTTCTATTTTAAAATATCTATAATAAAAATCTTTTTTTATATTTCGATAGCAATGCTCAGATGTTTGTTTAAAAGAAGTTGATAAATGTTATCTAACTTCTTATTTATTATTTTAAGGTGCTATATATCATCATGCTTACCATGTGTGTTATTTATGCAATAGAGTTGTGTTTTATTGATACAATCCCAATGGGCGCAGGACGCCCTTAAACGTCCATAGGACAAACCGTTTAGGTCCATTCGTCCAAGTCCAAAATTATACGTCTTGGGACGTCCAATAGACGTCCATAAACGTCCAAATCCAAAATAGCATGTCCTTAGACATCCATTAGACGTCTGCATCCACAGGAGGTTTATTCTTTTCTTCTTGTGTTACTTTTACGCATGCGTCTTTGTAAGATCTTTTTAAAAAAGTTAAGTTGGTGCTTTAATGTAATGTAAAATATCTAATTGTAATGTAAATATTAAATGTAATGTAGAATATTTTAAAACGGGTAAGTTGGTGGTTAAATTGTTAAAATGGTTTGTTAGGTTTATCTTGATTTTAAAATAATTTGATTCTTGCCGGTTTTTATGCTAAAAAAATCAACTATTTGGTTAAAGTTATCGAATATTAATATAAATTTTAACTATATAGCTATATAATAATATCTTTTTATTTAAATCAATAAATTTTTGATTATTAAATATGAACTTCAAACGGTTATCAAATAGGCAAAATATTTTCCCTACAAAAATTTTATTTTGTGAGCTCATGAACATGGGCTTTTATCTAACTTAAATTAAAGTTAATAAATTTGAGATTCTTCATACTAATAATAGAACTACATTTTTTTATTTTTTAATATAAATTTTGTATGCAATATAACTTTATTAGATATTTTATACTATAAATTGCAGAGATTTACACAAGTATAGTTGTAGTTGTAATATATTTTTCATATTTACAGTAGAGGTGTTCAAATTTTCAAAAATTACTTTTTTTTTATAAGTTGCATAATATACCGGGAAAAAAATTAAAAAACAGGATATTATTTTAACAAACGAATGTTTATGTTATTTAAAAGACATATACCAAAAATTCTCATTGCAGGTTCATTTTCATGTTTTGCGCCAGATCTGTAACAGCTATTGACAATCAATGCAATCCAGATTTTTTTGGCGGTGATTCTTCTTATAAAAATAGAACTCTGATTTTTTTGATGTAAACATAAATAATTTATAGAAACAAAATAATCAGCAGTGTATTTTCATTAACCGCTTAAAAAAAAAAAAGAGGAAGCCCACCCCAGTCAATCTTTTTTAAATAATAAACAAACAATGGTAAAAATGTATGAAACAAAATTTGCAAAAATCAACAAAAAATAATTATTTAGATGTAATAAGCAGCCTCATGGTCACAAACAGTTTTTTTACAGCATTAACATCAAGAAACAAATCAGTGCTGATATCTGGTTTAGTATCCATTTCACAGAAGCTAAATACATTTACATCTTCTATAACAGGAAAATCTTACAAAATTTGAGTTGGTGTTTTCTTTTCAGCTTATTTGCGGTAGGCAGCTTTGGTCTTTGAGGAAAACACTGTCCAGTTGTTTTGGAATTTGAACAGTTTTGCAGCATATGCTCAGACTTAACTCGACACACTGTTTCCTGTACCAGCTTTACAGCCCTCTCGCTACAATCATTAATGACAGCCAGGTTTTTGACGTACGGCTGGAAATTCAAATAATCAAGGTACCAGCTATGGTTTACCAATGATTTAAACCTGCTGCACTTGCAGCAGGTTCTTCCTGCTGCAAGTTCAACATACCTGGACATCTTTGAAATAAAATTCATGTTCTGATTAAGAAAAAATGATATATTTTTGTAATTTTATAATTATATAATTTTAATGCATGAAATTTAGTAATATTCAATTTATATTTAAATCTAATACTTATGTTTTGTTTGAATACCTGTAACGGAAAAATGCTTGGTTTCTCATTAGTCAGAAACTTAGAAGTAGAAAAAGATAGCAACAAAATTAGAAGTACATAGAAGATAGCAACAAACTTGCCTTCCCATCATCCTGGTGATGAAAGCTGAATTTAGATCTATATGCTTTTGCACAGAATCTTTAAAAAGGAGAACTTTCCGGTAATAAATACCTTTGGTCATGAATCTGGCATGATGTATAGCACCAGGTTTCTTAAATTTGAAGATATGGATTGGGTCCAGGTACATAAGAGATAACTCTGCTAGCTCATGGTAGTCATCTCTTTTCTCACCAGTCTAAATTTTTATTATGCTTTTATTGAATATTTCCTAAATCTTGATACTAAAACGTTTTGAAAAGAATGCTACCAAAAATGATTATATAGAATTTTAATAAATGTCTGCTTCCAATAATTTTAAGCTAATCTCTGAGTTTTTAAAAGCTTTGTTTTTACTATCTCTATAAGTTGGTTCTTTTCTTTAATTGCTTGAGCTTCTAGCCAAAATCCACAAACAGATTTTCATTCAAACTTATTCAGCGGCAACTTTCAGTATCAATGGAATACGACTGTTTATGAAGCAATTTAAAAAGAGGATTTTCAGGTGCAATAGTGACCTTGCAACCAATAGCCTCTTCAAAATCATGTATACCTCTTCTACATTCGTACAGCGTTATTTCATTTTATACTTACCGCAGGTAAATCATGTTGCTAATATTCAATACCTCTTCAAAACCAACTTTGTTAGAGTAGCAGTGATTTTATTGGCAAGTATGTTAACTTTCAAGCTGTTCTCATGTGTTCTAATCTCAATAAGTTCTCATGTATACTAATCTCAATAAGTTCAAATTGAAAATTGGTGTGTTTCTTTTTGGCAGGACTAGGCTTATACTCAGTCATTTAAACTGAGTGTGTCAGTGAATTTTAAGTATTAAGTACTGAATCCTGAGCATCTACAATAGAAGGTATTTTATTAGTCAATCTTTCCAGATCTCTCTTTGCTCATATCTTTGATACATATCTTGCAATCTTTTATCTGATCTCTGATAAAGGCAATGTCATTTGCTTTGTCTTCCTTGATTATAAAATTATCCATCTTGATAAGTATCTTGTGTTTCTTGCCCAAAATAGTCCTAGGAAAAGTAAAGCAAGTTATGTTAGTTGATATAATAAAATTAAAAATTATTTGTTGTTATGATCGGCTTTTTTTACTTGTGAGAGTTGGAACAACCATTACCACTGTCAACAGGCTCTGATTCTCTCTTTCTTGTTCTTTAATTTTATTAATAATTTAAACGATTTACATTGAATATCTTACATTGTCGCCATTTGATTTAAAAAAGTTTTTAAAAATACCATAACAGCTATACAAAGAAAATGACAAAGCACCTAAATCACAGTTAAAAAAATCGCTCTTCATTAAAAATTCTTACAACTAAAACATCGAACTCTCTACAAATCTTCCATTATTACTAAACAAATCTTATCAATTTTTTATTTTTCATGACTTCAAAAATTCATTCTGAAAAAACATGATTGCATCATTAATAATGATGCAATCATGTTTAAGTTGGCTTCCGTTGGCTTTCCGTATATATATATATATATATATATATATATATATATATATATATATATACATGCTATAAAAGTTTCATGCCTAAAGGCAATTACCTGTTATGTAAATAAAAAGTTACTGAGAAGTGTGCTTCGTCGTCATAACAACATAAAACAAAAAGAAAAAAGAAATATCTAAAAACGGTTGCCTAATCACCCATATTGATATTCGAAACAAGAAATTTGCTTTTATGTCTACATTTAGAAACTAATTTGTTTCTCTAATTGAATAAGTTATCATTAAAATTATCATATAATTAAGCTTCAAATTGCAAACAGACTTTTAATACATCCTGACACAAGCTGGCAGAACTTCAGAAATATAGCTGACAGCCTTAACTATATAGAAAAAAGAAGTTGCTCTAAAATGCTAGTAAGGTGATTAGAATCAACATGTATACAACTTGGTTTATAATTTGGTTTACAAAACACTCTGAAAGATTAATCATTGAGGTTGTGTCACTTCAAAAAAATTCACAACTTTCATATTAAATTGTAAAAAGATTTGCATAATATTTTTTTTATTGCATCCATGAGGTAGTCATTTGAATTTTTAAAATCCACAAGCGCATTGTTTCGGTATAAGTCAAAGCCTATTTTATTATATGGCTAGGATAGCTAAAAAAAAAGAAAATTTCCGAAAAGCTGACATACCTCAACGCAGTCAGGAGCACCCATTGCAAAACCAAACAAACCACTGTTCTATTTATTCCAAAGTTGCTTATTATTAAAATATATATATATATATATATATATATATATATATATATATATATATATATATATATATATATATATATATATATATATATATATCTATACATATATATATATGTATATATATATATATATATATATGTATATATATATATATATATATATATATATATATATATATATATATATATATATATATATATATATATATATATATATATGTATTAGCAATAGTATATATATATATATATATATATATATATATATATATATATATATATATATATATATATATATATATATATATATAATATTAATTTTTTTTTGTTCGATTAATCGTCTAAAATTTTAATCGATTAATCGATTAAATTCGATTATTTCTGAACTCGACAGAATAACCTGCTTTTCACCACTGGTGAGGTGAAGTTGTTATCGGTAAACGTTAACTAACTACAGTATTCACAAACGTTAACAAACAAGACACTTAATGCCTGCTATACTGTATTCAGTTTAATTGACAAGTACAAGTAGGCATCACTTTAGCCAGTCACGTAAACAAACGAGAACGTTAACGTTTTCTGGAAGTAGACAAGCTCGCAGTTTGTTGACAATGTACCCTGACGAACTAAACAGTCTTTCACAAGGAACAGAAGTGGCAGGTACACATAGAATTGTCTGCACAAAACTGCTCAGGTTAGGGTAATGATGCCTGTTCAGTTGCCACCACATGAGGGGATTCTCAGTTTCTGGAATTACACCTTCTTCTTGATATCGTGTAAGCTCAGCCAGTGAGCCATGTACTGTTTGTGATTCATCTGATGAGGATTGCAATTCCGAGTCGTTGACCAACAGAGTAAGTTTCATTTTCATACGCACAGGTTCTGATGCCTCGCTAGTGCTGGTAGTAGTTTCACGTTCAGCTCTCTGTCTTTGGTTACAGTACACCCGAAATGCATTAGAAAGTATTGTCCAAACTGCTTCACGTTTCTCTCTTGAGAGACAGCCGAGTTTCTTGTAACGTGGGTCTAATGCCACAGCCATTTGCAACGTTGGCAATGCATCAATGTTTTCAATGCGACCTGAGAAGTCATTTAGTGTTGCAGATTTGAAACGTGCTATATACCCTGGATCGTCATCATTAACCCGCAGAAGTCTGCGCAAAAATGCTTCTAACGGAAGTACAGCCGAACATGTAGCATACTGTTCACTACCAGTATACTCAGTAGCATCTGCAAGTGGACCGAGATAAATACTGACCAATACCGAGACAAATTTTGACATTTTCTCCCAGTCCAACTCCTTTAGTTTATCTCCAGTGTAATTCTCGGGATGGTCAATATGATGCTGCTTAATGGCATCTTTCACTTCCAGCAATCTGGCTAACGTTAGGTAGGTTCTGTTCCACCGCGTAGCTACATCCTGCTGCAATTTGTGAAACTTCACATCGTCAGACCTGTTAGAGGTACTGGCCTGGCTGGCCTTTAGCTCTGATGTATTCCTTGAACTGCGCTTAAAATGTCTAACTAGGTGTCGACATTTAGCCAGAATAGGAGATGAATCAGCTGCTTTCAAACCTGCTAGTATGCTCAGTTGAAGACAGTGTGCAATACACGGTATATGGCTGTAATCCGTCCGTCCTATAGCAGCAACCACATTTCGTGCACTGTTCCTTACGATACAGCTAATTTTTTCAGCAATGTTCCACGTTGCGGCAAACTCTTCATAGAAACTGGCAACATTATCAGCAGTGTGCCTTTCTTCAACATTTATGCAAGCTATAGCGACAGACGTCAGTTTCCACTCAGAATCAATCCAATGACCTGTTATCCCACAGTACGATTCACTGTTGGTGGAGGTTCAAAAGTCAGTAGTTAGAGCAATACTATGAATGCATTCTAGAGCTTTCTTGTGTTCATTCAACTTCTCATTGTACATCTCTCCAATGACAGTGTCGATTGTACGGCGACTGGACAAAGTATAAGTCTGGTTTTGAAGGGCAATACGAAGCACCGCCTCTAGTCCAGCATCTTCTACAATTACTGTTGGACGTCCAGAACTGGCAATCCAATGAGCTATTACCACCTTCAGGTCGGCAGAGACCTTTTCACTGACAGGCTTATTTGACTGACACGTAAATAAATTGGTGAATGATATTGTCTGAGGGGTCATCTTACGTTCACTGTCGACAACCTGTTGATATTTCAGAGGATGCTTGTGCTGAAGGTGATAAGTCAGCGATGTGTTTGAGCCACGGAAAGCAAACTGTTTATTGCAGTGAACGCAGTATATTTTGTCACCTTCGTCTACTTTACCATCAGCATTCAACTTGAAAACAAAATGCTTGCTTAACTTTCCAGTTAAATGTTTGACAGAAACGTTGCTTTCATTAGTTGCCGCAGCCATATTTGCAAAACAAACATTGTTTACTTTAGAAACGGATATAGAAATGTAAGATAATGTTCCCAGGTCAGTAAGTATTTTAAAATATGACAAAATTTTTAGTCGAGATTTTCAAGATACGCGCTTTCAAAATTAATTTTATATTTATCAAATTCTATTAAAAAATTCTATATTTAATACTCTTTTTCGTCACGGCTAATGACTTTAAAACAATTGATTTTGAAAAGTTGCGTTTAGACGTTTTTAAAACTTTTAAAACTGAAAATAACTTCTTTGCGAATGATTTATATGAAAACGATATATTTTTTTATAAATTTATATGCTTAACATTTATCAAATTAACAGATATCAAAATATATTGTTCATGCTAAAACTTAAATTAGGCCAAGTACCACACCACTTCACAAATAATTTCTTTATAAATAACGTAAATAAATATAATATAAGAGAAACAGGTAATCTTGAGTTTATTCTAATTGAAGAATATTAAAGTTAACTTTAATATTCGAGTAGTTTTAATACAACTAGTTGTACTTAATATATAATATATTACCTATATTGAACATAATATATATTATTCACTTGTAAGGGCTTCGTGATAAGATCAGTACGATCTTCTTGAAGTCCTGTCTGTACTATTTTAATTATAATTATAATCTCGTTTATATATTTTGACTAAGGAAACTTGTAAATATTACTATTATAAAAAACGAAACTTGTAAATATATATATGTACGGCAAAAAAAAAAAAAAGTAACGGAAAACCGGCAAAAATTATTCGAAATATTACTGATTAAAGAAATTTTAATCGATTAAATAAATTAGCGATTAATCGATTAATTAATCGTTAATTTCCGCAGCCCTAATATATGTATATATATATATATATATATATATATATATATATATATATATATATATATATATATATATATATATATATATATATATATATATATATATATATATATATATATATATATATATATATATATATATATATATATACTATTGCTAATACAAACATGTAGAGTAAGATCACTTAAGTAGTCACAATATTAATATAAATATGGTACTTAAATTGGTAAAATAATTATTCATGCTTTTAGTTTAATTTATCAATTGTTAAGGTAACTTAAATGAGAGGAGTAGGAGAAACAACTCCACGGAAAACAGTTAAAAAGGTTTTGAATACAGTCATGGTATTTTAGCATTTATTAGCAAAGATGGGAGAATTGTAAAAAGAAAATTTGCTGCTCATTATAAATGCATAAAAGGCGAGGGTTGAATGAGTTTGTAGCTATCTGATCTTATCTAAGATTGAAATACTTTTCTCAACAGTAAATAGCAGTACAGGGAAAAGTAGTACCTTGCTCATTTTCGCTTATTCACTGTTTGCAAATATATTTACGGTGGTTTTTCATTTTAATTTGCCATTTTCATGTATGATCTTCCAAAACTGATGAAAAGTCATTTAATATTACTTTTTGCCGAGGATGTCTTTTAGTTTGTTGACTTTTTAGCATTTAAAGTCAAAAGCTAAGTTTCTTCACTTTGCTTTTGAATTGAGTTGTTTGATTTTGATTTTTTAAAACATGCCCATTGATTGACAGACAATTGTGTTATAAACATTATTTCTGTACATAATATTGTTGATGACAAAGTTGGTTATGATGCAAGAAACATAAAGGGTGCTATTGGCTACATATTAAAACGAGCGAAAATATAATGTTTTTGCTAGATAGTATTTATATATCAATATTGTCAAAGATATATTTATATTTATTTTTTTGTAATGATTTTTGTCAATTCAGGGATTAACTTGCTTATGCAATAACCTAATTATTATTGTAATAAGGATTGTCACACGTGTTGAATCCCTAAATAGGTATATATTAACTTTAGGCACTGTAGGAAAAAAAAAGTCTTCATTTTTTATTTCGAGACTCCATTTTTCATAAATGTTAGAAATGTGAATAAAACTTAACGTTGAGTAAACGGACAAAATTTAGACGTCTATAGGACGTCCTATAACGTCTATTGTGGACCTCCAAACGGACTGTTTCGGAGGTTTTTGGACGTACTTTAGAGGTACAAAATAAACGGACGAATGTTGTTTTATTTGATACGTCCAAGGACGTCAGTTTAGGACGCGCAAACGGACCCTTTTAGGCATGCTTGGGCGTACTATGGATGTTGATGTGCTCATTGAGACAGCACATAATATTATTATGCGCAATTGTATAAATAAAATAAAACTCTAATATTATGTTTGCCATGTATGTTATTTATGCAATAGAGTTGTATTTTATTTATACAATGGCACATATTGTTGTTAGGTGCCATTATTTACTACTGAACTGCTATTATTCAAATAAAAGTCAACTTCAATAGAAGAAAAAGAACATGATCAGAATAAAGTAAAAGAAGAAATAATGGAAATTACATTGAAAAATATAGAGAAATTAATTACAAACGAACTCGAAGAACATGAAAAGAGTATTTTAAAAGAGACGGAGCGCCTGTTAAAAAGTCCAGAAAAAAATTTTATTGGTATAATTACTGCAAGTTTAAAAATACTCACTAATCAATAAGATAAAATTGAAAAAAAAGTAGACACTAACTAATCGAAAGTTTTAAGCATAGAAAACAACCTACGCGATTTTACAGAAAGTCTTAACTTTAAAGAAATAAACATCACGGAAAAATTAAATCAGATCACAAAGCATAATGAAAAAGAAATAAACGATTTAAATAAAAACGCATTAGATCTTGAGAACCGGTCTCGAAGGAACAAATTAGGAATAGACGGTATATATGAAAAACCAAATGAAAATTGGGCTGAGTGCGACAAAGTAGTAAAGGAAATGTTCAAAAAACAACTAAAACATAAAAGTGATATAGTTATAGAAAGAGCTCATAGATTAGACCCAGCCAAAGAATATAAGAAACCAAGAACTTTTGTCCTAAAGTTGTTAAATTTTCAAGACCACACAAAAGTACTCAGGCTACAAAAAACTTGCGAATAACAGGTATTTATGTTAATGAGGATTTCGCTAAAGAAACGATCGAAAGCCGAAAAAAGTTGTGGGATCAAGTCAAAACGCTGCTACTCGAAGGTAAGTATGCAGTTATAAAATATGATAAAATTTTTTCTATAGAATTTAGGAAATAAATGTGTTTGTTCTTAAAAAGAACTCCTTTTTAATTTGATTGTTATAACTAATCATGGCTTTAATAAGTGACTTTGAAACTATTGCCTTTAATTTTTTTGAAACGAAATTTTTTTTATTACACGAAAACTCCAACCCAGATATTAATTATTTTCATCATACAAAAATCGAATGTTCTTACTATTATCCAAATGAGTTAAAGGGAATTCTATTTAAGAATGTTAACAAGGAAAGCAACGCTCAAATTAGAATTCTACACGTAAATATCAGAAGCATCAATTGTAATTTTAAAAAGTTCCAAAATTTACTTGAGGAAACTAAATACTTTTTTAATATTATTTGCTTAACTGAAACTTGGACTACCTCAAACGACACTAATAAAAATTCTAATTTTTATCTTTGTCATTTTGAAATGATTTCTCTTAAAAGGAAAATAAATAAGCGTGATGGTGGAGTTCTAATTTACTTTCATTAAAATATTAAACATTGCTGTAGAAATGATCTTTGCGTTTATGACAGCAATGGAGAAATATTTACAAAAATCAGCTCTCATTATTACATTGGAAACACTTAAATTCTAATGAAAAGGCACAAACTTTATGAAAAATTCTTTGAAACATTCACCTCTATTTACAAATCTAATTTCCCAATTGTTACAATTACATCAAAAAGAAAACACTTTAATAATCCCTGGATTACCAAAGGATTCAAAAAATCATCTAAAACAAAACAAAAGCTAAATTACAACATCTTTATCGCCGTCAACATGCAATCCGCGTAGTTAATTATGCGGATCGCTTTTCACATTCAAAATATTTTTTTGATTATATGGAAGTTCTAGATGTTTATAAACTGAACGTATTTAATGTCTTATGTTTTACTTTCATATAGAAAAACGATTTATCTTTATTTGTTTTTAACGACCTTTTTTTTTTTCTTTTAAAAACCAATAAAAAAATACACATTAAGAAATTATAGTTTTTTAAATGAACCTTTTTGTAGAACTAAGTTCAATCAAGTTTATATTTCATATTGTGCACCCCATCTTTGGAATAAAATAGTATTACCAAACTTTGATCCTTCTATTACTCTTCCTGTTTTTAAAATTAAGTTAGAAAAATTAATTTTCTATATGGACAACATTCTAAAATTCTACTAAAAATGTATGTAAATTGCATTTATTTAATCTTCAGTTTATTATATATTAAAATATGTTGTATCTTTGCATAATGTAAAGACGTTAAATCTTTTATATATATATATATATATATATATATATATATATATATATATATATATATATATATATATATATATATATATACATATATATGTATATATATATATATATATATATATATATATATATATATATATATATATATATATATAAACATATATATATATAAATATATGTATATATATATATATGTTTTACATATATATATATGTATTGTTTTTATTTTATATATACATACGTTATAAATATTACTTTTTAATGTTCGGATGATAAGATCCTTATGATCTTCTTTCGGAAATCTAGCTTTATATTGTTAGTACGCTGAATTGTATTATTTGCGTAATTGTGTTACGACTTATGTTTATGTATTACGGCTTTTGAATTATGTAAGACGACTAAGATTGTAAACTTAAAAAAAAAAAAAAATATGCAATAGATTGTCTATTGCATTAATAACATACATGATAAGCTTGGTTTTAAGCATTATTGTTTATAAAAAAGAGTTTCTTTTATTGTTTTCAGATGTATTAAATTGTAACCACACTGTGACAGTAAAGTTATCTGTAAATAAAAAATTTTTTAACTATTTAACATAAGCATTTAATTTTAATTATTTTAGAGTATGTTGTTAAATATTATGTATATTATTGTTTATGGGGGTCTATTATTGTTTTGGAAATGTAGCATATTTTATATATTCAATTGTAAAATATTAGTCAACTTTAATACAAAAATGGAAATGTATATATATATATATATATATATATATATATATATATATATTTATATATATACAATTATATATTTATATATATATATATATATATATTTATGTATATATATATATATATATATATATATATATATATATTAGGGTGGTGCTAAAAACAACTTATTTTGAAAATGTCAGCTGACAACCCCTAAATGTGTTTTATATAATAAAATAATACTGGATTTAAAAAATTTTTGAATATAAAATATTTTAAGGGGTGCCACAAGACCTTTATACATCAAACAGGTCCCTAATAATATAAAAAAAAAAGTTTTTCAAAAGTATGTCATGTTGGGTCTCAAATGATGCAAAAGTATATAAAAATTTCAAAAATATGAATCATTATATAAATATATTTTTAGTTTAGATTTTAGTAAATAGAAAATGACATTTTTTAATTTATAACAAAAAAAGGGAATTTAACAAGATTTTTTTAATTATAATTTTTTTATCTCTGCTTTTAATAAAACAATGATTATTTTTGAAATTTTTATAAAATGCTTTTATAATAATTTCATAAATTTTATAATTGCACATTTAATTTATTTTACAACATGTTTGTATAATGATGAATGTTTTGCAAGTAGTATTAACTTGCTATAGTAAGTCAGTTTTTATTGTGTGTTTATATGACTATATCATAAAATCGTAAGTTATAATCAGCATGTATGTTATTTATGCAACAAAGTGGTAGTTTATATTTTTAAATAGCAGTTCAATCGTATATAATTCGGTACATAGGTACATATTATAATATATAATAATATTTGTTGGATTATGATATAACTTTGAAGTTTCAAAAGAAATCAATATTTTTAAATAAATGTTTACTCCAAGCCTGAATTTTCTAAAAATATAAAAAACATCTCTACAGATCAAGTATTTCAAAAGTTACGCAATTTTTAAGATGTGGTTTCTAATATATGTAAACGCTATGAATTGTTGAATCCAAACATTTCCTTTTTTTAATTTAAAAAAAAATCTTATTTTTGCTAAGTTTTTTTTATATCACTAACAAATTATACGTAAACATATTTACACAACGAAAATTGACTTACTTTAGCAAGTTAAAATCACTTAAAAATATTAATTTTTAATTAAAAATGTTGTGAAATTAAATATACAATTATAAAATGCTTTTCGAGTTTAATCTAAAATTGATATATATAACAGTTGCTTTGTCATATAGCATAATACTATATGATCTAGTAGTATAAAAACGTAATATTAAATTTGTATTTACAATGTTCTAAAAAAATATCAAACGTTTGACATGGGTACTAAGCGTTTAATGTCATGCTAATGACTCTAACTTTAATCATAACGAGGAGTTGAAATGTATTCGTAAAATATTAATAACGTTATATTAGCGTTGTTTATAAATTACATATACTTTGCCATAATTACTCTTAATTTACTATTTCACTTAGATTATTTTTCTAGGTTGTAGTAATTTGTCTCACTCAAAACTAGTTAAAACAAGTTTTTGATTAATGAACAAAAGCAACTGAAGAAATAAGAATAGCATTGTAATATTATATTTTTAAAAAAGTAAAATAGTAAGAATCAAAATTTTAAAGGTTGAAATGTTAGACTTGAGAAACTGATATGATTATGATAGCAGTATCGATTTAATAGAAATGGAAAAAAATTATTATATGTGTAGATTACAAAAGTAAATGTCCTGCTGTTATTGTATTTTAATTTTGCATTCATAATCATATAGTTATAGTATAGAGTGTTTTTTTTTTGAAAAAATGGTTTGTTTTACATTGCTTTTAACAAAATGTTATGAATAAGTATAAAAAATAGTTTTTAAAGTACATATAGTAATGTGACATAATTTGTAGGAATTTTTAGAAATAAGACTTGCAGGAATTTTCACAAAAACTTAATTTGGTACCTCCTTGGTATTTTTTTATAACTTTTTATATACATATTCGTTTATCAGTTGACTAACAGAATAATTTTATTTTTGCTAACAGTAGACCATAGATGGTAAAGCATGTATGTTATTGATGTAATATCATTTTATTATTAATTTTATTAAACTGTATATGGTAGCCTGTATTTTATGTGAAGTCATCAATCACACTGTAGTAATGTTTAAAACTCGCCTATGCATAAAAAATTTTTAAAATAATTTATCAAGGGTGTTTTTTTTTTTTTAGAACTTGCATTAAAATGAATTTATTAAACAATCATTAAATGTAGTTCAAATGCAACATTTAATTATAAAAGATGTTTTGGTCCAAGATGATTATAAATTCCTTTAATTATGTTTGAATAATTACATTTGTAAGTATTCTACACTTTGTTGTATTTGTAAAAAGATTATTTTTGTGATTTAAAAATTTAAATAACAACATTGTTATCTTGCTATATCATGGTTGTTCTTGACTATTCACATCAAGCTTAAGAATATCAAATATTAACCGTTAAATAACATTGTTTTAGATTCCCTGCAGACTTGCAGTCAGCGCTTCTGATTGCAAATGATGATAGCAACTGAAGAAGGATTATAAATTGTGTCATTGAGGCCTAAGTTCTGCAATATTTATTTTTGCATTTTATTTTTCACTCGTTATTTTTTAAAGATGTATTTTTTTATTTAAGATATTTGATATTTTCTTTTTAAGTTGATTAGAAGTGAATAATATGTAACAACAAACAATGGTAATTTTCAGGACTCTACTTCGATCCTACTCGATCTATCTTACACGTTTATAATTTATACATTGTTTTGAGTCAGCTCGCATCATTTACCTGTATTTTTGCTTGCTTAAAGGTTGTTTATTATGTGCAAGATATGGCAAACTGTATGGTATGTCCCAATTAATATTATCAACAAATACTTGTAACCTACATTTCTTTGCATTTTTATATGCTAATATGTTATTTAATTAAGATATTATTCAAATCTCTATCTTTACTTTATAAAATTACTGTATATATTAATGAAAGCAATAAAGAAGGAAAAAGCTAATACAGTTAAAGCAGAACTTTGTCATGCGATCATGGTGGCGTAAATAAAGAACTACTGAGGCAGAATTAAATTATTCTCAAACTACTTAGAATTAAATCATTGAATAAGGAAATAATTTTGTTGCTTAAAAATATTATGAAATTCTAGTTTCTTTTTCAAACTGATTAAACCAGTTATATGTATTAGCCTAATACAACTATTGCCTTTTCAGTAAATTTGACATAAATGGCTCAGTAATTTTTTAATGTTAAATATAAATTGCTACATATAAACAAAAAAAAATAGTTTTGAATTTGCGAAAATAAATCTTAGATCGTTATGACAACGTGCGCTGAACTGAAAAAACGTAAGAGTTCAATATGGGGTTTCCCGTCAAAAACCCAGACTAATCCCAGATGAGATCCACTTAGATCCTGCGGAGAAAATTACAATAGAAACCATGTGGGATACCCAGATGGTTCCTAGCATTTTTTCCAGTTGGGTCTTAGCTGATACCAACTTGCACTGGTTAACTGGGTAGCTTTAAAATAAAAAAGTTTTTCGAAAAGTAATTAAGACTAAAACATAACACAAGTGATTTTTATAAATTAAAAAAAAAGAAAATACATTATAACTTTCGATTACTTATTATTTGTTAAATAACCCATTTATTTTTATAAAGCAAATGGATTAAATAAAAATTCAAATTGACTACGCACCTGTGTGATGACTACTTTGTATAGGTTTTTTAGGTAAAACAAATCCTTTGCAGTTTTCTGATATATTTATTTTTACTGTTTGATACAATGACCAAGATCTTCCATTTGAATTTTGAAAGCTTAACCTCATTGGAATTTCAACGGTGTATATCCCAAATGAGCAGCATGTATTATTTAGTGTGGTAACAATGGTATGATTTACTCCAGTACTGTTTAACTCGTGTATAATCTAAATTTAAGGTAAACTAATTTATTATAGCTGTTAATTACTTTTAATTGTATTAAAGTTTTAATTAAATGATAAAATACAAAACTGCATTTTGAGAGTAATTTGTATAGAACTCTCTCGTTTTTTTCATCTGTACCGCTACCCTTCTCTGCATTTTATTATCAATATAATATTTAACTAGTTATTATTAGTTTTCGATGACTGCCATTTCAGATTAACAGTTTCAAAGTATTAATTAATATACTAATTTAAGATTTATTTTTTTTACATTATATTTTTTTATATAAAAGTAATAAAGTTATTTTAAACTCTTCGGCTTCGTAATAACAAATATTGATCGTTAAATAAATTTTAGACTTTCAATCAAAAGAAATTTATTCATGTAACTTTATTTTCATGTTGCATTTTTAACTGGTAAGTAGAATACTCAGCTTTTGAAATTAAGTTATATAATATTTCTTATGTAAAAATGCTTCAGCGTCACACAAAATTTAGAAAAAATGTTTTACCAACGTTGGTTTAAAAAAATCAAGTTAAATCTTTTTTACTAGCCAAATGTCTATTTACAACTTATCAAATATATCATAAAAAATGATTAAAGTTTATTAAATATATATATAAAAAAAATTAAACTTTAGCAAATTAACTAACTAGAGCAAAGTTTATATATAAACTATCATGATAAATAATGTTGCAGGTTCCTTATGAAACAAAGAATGCTTGTTTTGTTTATTATATATATATTTTTTTTATTGTAACGTGAATTTTTAGAAAACTCATTACAAACTATTACAATTTTGATTTTATACTTTGCGCAAAAATATTATGCTAAATATAATTGAAACAAATTAATAAAATAAATCTTATATTTTTTGTCCATATAAATAAAACCTTTTTCAAAATTACATATAAATTTTTTTTTTTAGATTAATTGTATAAATCAAATGTCTGGACTTCCATACTAATATTGCATGTTTGTTGAATAGATTTTTTAGAGGATTAGATTGTAGGAAGTGATTATTAAATTGATTTAAAAAGACATTAGGCCATGAGAGTTTTATAAAGAAGGTTATTCTATGTAATATCTTTAAATTTTTTAAAAAAAAAGCTTTTTGTTCAAGAAAACATTGTAACTTAAGTTTGTTAAAACATTTTCTTAAGGTTGGTAGCATTTTAACTTAGGTTTAAAAAAGACTACGTATATAAAATAAAAGCATAATATAAGTAAAATAATTCTACCATATATTTAAACTTGCCCAAATCAAGTTTTTCATAACCTCCTGATAAATAATCGCTCTTAAATTTTAAAAACATAGGTAAGAAATATTGCCACGTCACATTTACTGCCAACTCACCAGGTTCATATTTGTAGCTTATTTGAAGTGTAAGATTCAGCATACTTCTGAAATCAAAATTCAAAAAATTTAAAATGCTTAAATAGTGAAGTGTATAAATTTAGTTAATAAAATTAAAAAATATATAAACTATTTATAATAAAATCTTTTAAAATTAATTACTCGAATAATATTCCATTGAACAAAACCTCTACAAAAGGTTTGCAGTATGTGTCGTTTTCTAAAAAAGATAAAAATAAGACAGATCAAATCTAATTTGTTTTATAGTAAAACTTTTGCTTTATGCTAAACTCTGACTAATTTACCATAAAGCAATAGTTTTACTATAAAACGAATTATTTATGTATGTATATATATATATATATATATATATATATATATATATATATATATATATATATATATATATATATATATATATATATATATATAGATAGATAGATAGATATATATATATATATATATATATATATATATATATATATACATATGTATAGAAATTAGTTGACTAAAAATTAAAAAACTGCATGAAATGTTGGTGAAAAAAATATTAGAGTAAGTTCTGAGACTTTAATGCCTTAAACTAGAAAAAAAAAATTACAATTAATTTAGGCAATCACAGTAAATGTAAAAGTGAAAGAGATTTTTTCTGAACTTAGGTATGATGATACATTTTTGCTAAAAGATAGGTCATGTAAAGTTTAATTTTTGCTGATAGAACAAGTTATGGTATCACAATAAACATTAACCACACTAGTATATTTAGAAAATATAAGAGATGCTTCCTCCCTTCACTAGAACAGAAGCCTAAAGTTTGCCGCTCGAGTTTATGCATTAATATTCAAAATACAATATTCGAATTCATTTTAAAGATATAGGGATTCATGTAAAAAAGGTTTCATGTAAAGTACGTTTTCAATATTTTAAATTAAAATAAAAACACAGAATAATAGTAGAAACGATTGGAATCAGAAGTGAGGAAGAGGCGTGCTTTATAAAAAGTGGTAACCTATTTGGATGCTATCTATGTAATAATTCGAATATATCGTTATTATCAAAAGTTAGAAGTTAAAAATAATCTGAGAAGATGTACTATAGACAACTAAGTTACACGTTACTTATGTTTATCACAATAAGAATTTCAAAACTTTATCTTATACAGTGCCGAAGATGTGGCTACTGCACTATTTGGTAAATTAATTGTCCTTGCGTATAGTTTATAATAAAAGTTCAAACATTACATATCTAACATATAAACTAATTATCAGTTTTGTTTTGTATATTTTTTTAATTATATCACCATTATCAATATTTAAATCAATATAATAAATTGTCTACAGTACTCAAACCGCTTTTATTGATAATGTTGTAGATCTTTAACACATTTTCACACTTTACACCAACAAAAAGCTTTGTGCCGCAGGTAGTTTGTTAATTAAGTGCATAAAAATATTCTTAAAATTCTACTTACATTTAGATATACAGTTTCTATTTCTTGCTCCATATTAATTTATTAAGCTTCATTACAGAAATCTCCGAAAAAAGCATTAGAATTTAAAGATAAACGAAAGTTAACATTTTCCATAAAATATTTATCAAAACTAATGTCGCACCTTTGACATAAGTTTTCCCTATTTTCCAAAACTTTATTAACCTGGTAAACTGTTGAATGGCTTAAAAAGACAAACCCTTTGTAAACAACTTCATTTGCTTCAAGCTTTTAGTTCAGTTCTTCACTAATTAACTTCACTTCTCTTCTATGCCTCATTTTTTTTCGAATTCTTCGACAAATAATTTTTTTGGATTGGATTTATAGTATTCGTATAAATATATCATTGAGTTTACGAGTTCAAATATTGAACTTTAATGATCAATAACAATTGAAAAATCATTTTTCATAAAAATATGTTTGGCCTCTACATTATTACCTTTTATCTTCCAAATATACTTCATAATGTAGAGGCTAAATTATTACGTTTTATCGGAATCTTTAAATATTATTTCCGACAAGAAAACCATATATTAAAAAGATAATTTACGGTTTCCTCTTATTAGGCAAATCAAATACCAACCAACAACTTATCCAAAGAAAAAAAAATTACCCAACTTTTATTAGAAATTATATCCAGATGCTGAATCTTTGCAACAATCAGCACCATAATTTCCAAACAAGTTCAGTGAACGCCTGCTTAAAAATCCTAAAAGTTATCAATAAAATCCATAAAATGTTATTATCTCCATGTTATTAATCCATAAAATGTTATACCTTGTGCTGGATAAACATTTTTTATTTTTTTTCTTGAACTTCAAACAAGATAAAAGTTAAGAAAATGATAAAGTAGCTTTTTTTTTATTAACTTTTGAGAATTTAGAGTGTCAATATTATTATTAGATATAGATATTTAGAGTGTCAATATTTATATTATAATATTTGCATATAAATTTGCAAAAATATTTTCAGTGGATTAAAAGATTCATAAGCCCCAATCTTTGATCGGCTTGAAAACATTAAATGAAGTGAAGATGTTAATTTTAGTTTAAATATTGATAATATTGAAAAAAAAGCAATAAGTTTATTCGAGAGATTCAATATTATTACTAATAATTCTAAAGCAAATTTAAACGCAACGAAAGGCAAGGTAAATTGTAATGCTCGCTCTATGACAATAAAAATCTACAATCCAATTTTTATTATTTCTGAAGAGTATGCCTGGGTGTGTGAGAATTTTAGTGAAAACAATAATAGTTGTAATGATAATAGTAAAATTGTGGTGTTGTGGCAAGCGCTCGCATTTTAAACAAGAAAATCTAAGTTTGATGTCCACTGTATTCCTTAAACTGCCATGCTCAACTTACATCTAACCACAACAGCCTTGTGTGTCAGTGTCGGTGTTAAAGTTAAGTGTTTAAGAGCGAAAATTTTGTATATATACACACACACACATATATATATAAAAATTTATATATATATATATATATATATATAAATATATGCCATTTTCATGTATGATCTTCCAAAACTGATGAAAAGTCATTTAATATTACTTTTTGCCGAGTATGTCTTTTAGTTTGTTGACTTTTTAGCATTTAAAGTCAAAAGCTAAGTTTCTTCACTTTGCTTTTGAATTGAGTTGTTTGATTTTGATTTTTTAAAACATGCCCATTGATTGACAGACAATTGTGTTATAAACATTATTTCTGAACATAATATTGTTGAGGACAAAGTTGGTTATGATGCAAGAAACATAAAGGGTGCTATTGGCTACATATTAAAACGAGCGAAAATATAATGTTTTTGCTAGATAGTTTTTATATATCAATATTGTCAAAGATATATTTATATTTATTTTTTTGTAATGATTTTTGTCAATACAGGGATTAATTTGCTTATGCAATAACCTAATTATTATTGTAATGAGGATTGTCACACGTGTTGAATCCCTAAATAGGTATATATTAACTTTAGGCACTGTAGGAAAAAAAAGTCTTCATTTTTTATTTCAAGGCTTCATTTTTCATAAATGTTAGAAATGTGAATAAAACTTAACGTTGAGTAAACGGACAAAATTTAGACGTCTATAGGACGTCCTATAACGTCTATTGTGGACCTCCAAACGGACTGTTTCGGAGGTTTTTGGACGTACTTTAGAGGTACAAAATAAACGGACGAATGTTGTTTTATTTGATACGTCCAAGGACGTCAGTTTAGGACGCGCAAACGGACCCTTTTAGGCATCCTTGGGCGTACTATGGATGTTGATGTGCTCATTGAGACAGCACATAATATTATTATGCGCCATTGTATAAGTAAAATAAAACTCTATTATTATGTTTATCATGTCTGTTCTTTACGCAATAGAGTTGTATTTTATTTATACAATGGCACATATTGTTGTTATGTGGTATTATGTACTACTGAACTGGTATTATTTAAATAAAAGCCTACTTCAATAGAGTTGATTCAATAGGTTGTCAACACAAGTGATTTTTATTTTAGTTAAAAAAATTGAAAATACATTTTAATTTTTGATCATTTATTATTTGTTAAATAACACATTTATTTTTATAAAGTAAATGGATTATATAACTATTCAAATTGACTATGCACCTTTTTGATGACTACTTTTTTATAATCGTTTTTTAGTGAAATAAATCCTTTATTTTTTTTTGATATGTTTTTTTTTACTGTTTGATTCAATGACCAAGATCTTCCATTTGAGTTTTGAAAATTTAACTTTAATGGAATTTCAACGGTGTTTATCCCAAACGCGCAGAAAGTATTTACTAGTGTGGTAACAACAGAATGATTTGCCCCAGTACTGTTTAACTCATGTAGAATCTAAATTTAAGTTAAACTAATTTATTTTACCTGTAAAATATTTTTATTGTATTAAAGTTTTAATTAAAGGATAAAATATAAAACCGCATATTGAAAGTTTATTAAAAGCAGCAAACTTTCAGTAGTTAGTTACATGAACGTGCTAACAATAACTTCCAAAGCATTGAATTTGTAAAAACGGAATTTAAGCATCTACTTAAATTAAAAGCATTTTTTTTTCTGCATTTTTTCATCAATATAATATTTATTAGTTATTATTAGCTTTGGATATTTGTCATTTCAAATTTACACTTTTAAAGTACTAATTACTAACTTAATTTAAGATTTATTTTTTTATAGCATATTTTTTTATATAAAAGTGATAAAATTATTTTAAACTCCTTGGCTTTCTAATTGCCAGAGGAGTCTTAAAATTATCAAAAAAAAAGTGTTTTTAGACGTTGAAAGCAAGAGTGTTTGTGTTTGAATAGTTTACATTTGTAATTATTTCAGCCTCAAAAATTGATTATTCAATACTTTCAGACTTTCAATCTAAAGAGATTTATTCATGTAACTTTATTTTTATGTTGTATTTTTAACTCGAAACTAAAATACTCAGTTTTTGAAAATAAGTTATCTAATATTTCTATTGTAAAAATGCTTCAGCGTCACACAAACATTACATAAAATGTTTAATTAACGTTTGTTTAAAATAATCAAGTTAAGTCTTTTTCTGTAGCCAAATGTTTATTTTCAATTTATTAATTATATCATAAAAAAAATAATTAAAGTTTATCAAATATATCTTAACAAATAATTGAAGCTAAAATATCTTAAATATAGATGGGTTATTTTTATGCTTGAAATCATCTCAAAATATAATAGAGCAAAGTTTATCTATAACCAAGTTTGTATATAAGTAAAGTTTATATATAAGCAAAGTTTTTATATAAGCAAATTTTATATGTAAGCAAAGTTTATATATAAGCAAAGTTTATATATAAGCAAAGTTTATATATAAGCAAAGTTTATATATAAGCAAAGTTTATATATAAGCAAAGTTTATATATAAGCAAAGTTTATATATAAGCAAAGTTTATATATAAGCAAAGTTTATATATAAGCAAAGTTTATATATAAGCAAAGTTTATATATAAGCAAAGTTTATATATAAGCAAAGTTTATAGATAAGCAAAGTTTATAGATAAGCAAAGTTTATATATAAGCAAAGTTTATAGATAAACAATCTTAATAAACATTGTTGCAGGTTTCTTAAGGAACAATGAATGCATCTTTTTTTTTTATTATTATTATTAAAACGTGTACTTATCAAAAAAATCGTTATAAATTAATACAATTTTAATATTATACTTTTGTCAAAAATATTATGTTAACTATAATTGAAACACAACAATAAAATAAATATTTATTTTTTTGTTCACATAAAAAAAAACTTTCTCAAAATTAAATATTTTATATCCTATATTTTTTTAAGGTTAATTGGATATATCAAATGTCTGGACTTCCATACTAAAATTGTATGTTTGTTAAATAGATTTTTCAAAGGATGGGGTTGTCGGAAATGATTATCAAATTGATTTAAAAAGTTATAGGCCATGATAGCGAGGAATATTCTATATAATATCTTTTAATTTTTAAAAAAAAATTTGTTTTTAGGATTACAATGTTACTTAAGTGTGTTAAGACATTTTCCTTAGGTTCATGGTAGCATTTTAACTTAGTTTTAATAAAGCATACATATCTAAAATAATAGCATAACATAAGTAAAATAATTGTACCATATATTTAAAATTGCCCAAATCAAGTTTTTCATAACCTCCTGATAAAGAATCGCTCTCAAATTTTAAATACATAGGTAAGAAATATTGCCATGTCACATTTACAGCCAACTCACCAGGTTCATATTTGTAGCTTATTTGAAGTGAAGTAATCAGTATACTTCTGGTAACGAAATACAAACAAAAATTAAGATGCTTAAATAGTGAAGTGTGTAAATTAAGTTAAAAAAATTAACAAATATATATATTAGTTATATTAAAATCTTTTATAAGTTAGTTACTCAAATAATGTTCCATTAAACAACACCTCTACAAAAGGCGTACAGTTTGTGTCGTTTTCTAAAAATGAAAAAAAAAAAATATATATATATATATAAATGCATATATGCATATATATATTCATACATATATATATATATGTATATATATATATATTTATATATATATATATATATATATATATATATATATATATATATATATATATATATATATATATATATATATATATAGATAGATATTTATCTATCTATCTATCTATATATATATAGATAGATAGATAACTATCTATCTATCTATCTATCTATATATATATATATATATATATATATATATATATATATATATATATATATATATATATATATATATATATACATATATATATATATTTATATATATATATATATATATATATATATATATATATATATATATGTATATATATATATATATATATATATATATATATATATATATATATATATATATAGATAGATAGATAGATATCTATCTATCTATCTATATATATATATATATATATATATATATATATATATATATATATATATATATATATATATATATATATATATATATATATATATATATATATATACAGAAACTAGTTACTGAAACTTAAATAAATGTATGATATATGGGTAAAAAAATATAAAAGATAAAAATAACTACAATTTATTTAAGCAATCACATTAAATGAAAAAGTAAAAATTACTTTTATGAAGTTACTGTATGATGATACATCTTTGCTATAAGATGTGTCATATAAAGTTCAGTATTGGTTGTCAGAACTAGTGATGATATCACAATAAACAGCAATAAAAGTAAAGAGATGCTACCTTATTACACGGGAACAGAAGCCTAAAGTTTTCTGCTAGAGTTAATGCAATAATATTAAAAATGCAATTTTCGAATTCATTTTGAAGGAAGATGGTCTCATATAAAATTAGGTTGGTGTAAAATGCGATATCCTTATTTTAAACTAAAACAAAAAAAAATGAATAATAGTAGACAAGATTGGAATCAGTTGTGAGGAAGAGGTGTGTGTTATAAAAAGCGGTATCCTTTTTGGATGCTAACTATGTTATATTTCGAATATATCGTTATTATCAGAAGTTATAGGTTATAAATAATCTGAGAAGATGTACTGCAGACGACTAAGTTAAACTATTACTTTTGTTTATCAAAATAAGAATATTTAAACTTTATTTTATACAGCGTTAAATATGAGGCTACGGCACATTAGGTATGTTATCAGTCGATGTCGTTTAATTCATAATAAATGTTCAAACAATACATATCTACCGTAATAACTATTTATCTGTTTTGTTTTGTATATTTTTTATATTATATCATCATAAGAAAAATTTAAATCAGTATTATAAACTGTCAACAATATTTAAATCGCTTTTATTGATAATGTTATAGAAAAACATTTTCAATCTTTACATGAACAAAGAGCTTTGTGCCGCAGAGTAGTCTATTAATTAAGTGCACACAAATATTCTTTAAATTCTATTTACATTTAGATAAACAGTTTCTAATTTCTTGCTACATATTAATTTATTTAGCTTAATTATAGAATTCTCCGAAAAAACATTAGTATTCAAATTAAGCTCAAGTTATCGTATTTTTCCATAAAGTGTTTATCAAAACAGTTTTTGTACCTTTGGCATAAGTTTTCCCTATTTTCCAAAGCCTTCTCAAGTTGGTAAACTGTTGAATGGTTTAAAAATAAAAAGCTTTTGTAAACAACTTCATTTGCTTCAAGCTTTTATTTCAGCTCTTCACTAAGATATACAATTATAAAATTAAATGTTTTCGTTTTTAAATTCTGAATAGTAAGTAATTCTGACTAATTTTATCATTAAATGTTTTTTTCTCTCCCTCATTTTCTTTCAAATTCTTTAACAAACAATGACTTTGGATGGGATTTATAGTTTTTGCATAAACTTTATATGGAGTTTACGAGTTAAATCAATGAACGGTACTGATCTATAATAATTGACAAGTCATTTTCTATTAAATATGCTCGGCCTCTATATTATTGCGTTTTATCTTCCGATTAAACTTCATATTTTAGAGGCTAATTTATTTTGTTTTATCGGAATCTTTAAATATTCACTTCTAGTGCAAAACTTTACACATATCACACCGGAAGGACCAGCCTAAATTAAAAAAACTTTTAACGGTTTGCTCTTTCTAAGCAAATTAAATGCCAACCAACATTTTGTCAATAAAAAAAATAATTAAACAACTCTTGTAAGAAATTATATAAAGATGCTGCATCTCTGCAACAATCGGCAGCATATTTTCCAACAAAGTTTAATGAGTGTCCTGCACAAGGTATAAAATGTGCTAGTTCATTGATATTCTTAGTGTTATCTTTACAATTATTATTATTAATACAAAGCCGCAGTGTAAAAATTACACAAAAAGAAATCACTTGAGAAATGACTATATAGCAGTTAAAGATTACTTTTATCTCTTATAAGTTTCATTTTTGAAAGAACATTATAAGTTTCGCAACCTATATGGGATGAGCATATGAGCAGCCGTGGCGCAGTGGTTAGAGTTCTGGCTCAGAACCCAGGAGTCCGAGGTTCGATTCCAGCTCTAGCTATATAAGCGACATTGGTACGGAAGGAGGCGTAAACTTCTTGTTAAATGCTCTCCCGCGGTGCTCTGTGATAAGACCGTAAGGACTTCTGGGAGCACCTAAAATAATTAAAAAAAAAAAAAAAAAAAAAGCATACGTATATACTATATGAAAGCATACACACCAATGTTCCCTGTAATGCAAATTTTGAAACCTTTTAATTTTGTCTACGAAAAGTAATTCAATTTAAATGTTTAAATTAAGTGAAATTTTGGCTCTATAGTGCAATAATAAGGACACCTCTTGAGTGAGAACCACACTATATGAATTGAAAAAATTTGGCGTAAATTTTCTAAGCTTTTTCTAAGTTTAAAACTACTGTAGAAATCAATGAAAGTTTTAAAAATATGGTTAAAAAGCTTTTATAAAAATACCGGCATAAAAGAAGTATAAAAACTTAGATAAAATAACTAATATACTTTACAAATAAAAAGTTTGGAGGCCCAGTGAAAAGAAAATCTTATAAAAAGGAGATTAGCCCTTTGAATAGCAGTAAAATCTTTTTTAGGAATGTGTCTTCAAATAGAATCTCGTGTATATAAAATAATAATTTTTAATAAGTATGAAAAGTGTCATTAATTTAAATAAGTATTTTCTTTTAAGGAAAAAATTATGTAAGAATTATTTTTTTGTAATTTAAGGAATTATTTCCTTGATTTTTTTCGTTTGTAATTAATAGTGTTGGTTGGTGTGTTAATGGATTGTTATCCAATATAAATTATAAATTTATATTTATAATTTATATTGGATAACAATATAAATTATAAATAAATTTAAATATAAATTCAGGTTAAGTTTTGTAAAATAAATATTTATACTTAAATAATTTTTACATATATATTCAAAAATAGATCTTTTAATAAAGTGACAAGTTTCTAACCATTTTAAAAACAAATAGTTTGAAAGTTTTAAACAAAATTTCTGAACAAAGTTTAATGTAAAGATAAAACATGCATGTTTTGGTTTCAGGTCAAAGTAGTGCCCAGTCACTATCAAGCGCTCCAAAGTTGACATGTCTTGGTCTTGTAAATAAAAAAATAAACACGGGACTATCAAATAAAGGGATAAAGAAACTAATCAAAACTGTAAACACCAAGCAGTAAGATGGTAGAGCCAAATAATTAGAAGAACTTCCTAAGAGGAGGTTAACACTCAAGTGATTTTTTCACCTGAGTGACTAAAAAATTACCGATGGAAAAGATTATTCTGGAACAGTTCGGGTTGCTGTTCACTGTAATGAATAATCAATTCTTGTGAGTCATGTTAATCAATCTCACAAACTTCTGGTGGGTATTGTATTATTCTCAGAATTGATGGTGGTAAATATTTTTTCAAGTTTTGTCCGAGCATTTTTGATATTGTTTTAAGGGTTAATACCAGCTCACCGCCTTAAAAACAACCTCTCACTCTTAGAACTGGCAAAGACACTGGATTAAAAGACAAATCATTGTTGTAGTATCAGGAGATTTGCTGCAAACTTTTTTTTGTTTTTATTTTTTGCTTTTTTTAAGATATCTGTTACATATGTTGCAAAGTTTTATTATGGGAAAATAATATGCATTCAAAAATAAACAAATTATTTATATGCAAAAGGAAATTAACCTATAAAAGTGTTAAATATAATATTTTTATATTTTCTACATATGTTTTAATATTATTCTTTGTTGAGATTTTATTCCAAATATGAGGAGCACAATATGTATTTCTAAATTGGTCAAGCTTTGTTTTGCATAAAGATGCCTATTATGCGTAAAGTCTGCAAACAAAATTTATTATGCTGCATAACTGATCCAAACAGTAAACATTCTTAATGGACTGCTACCATAACTTAATTTATTAGATTAGGCTACAGAAAATCAAAGCTCACGGTTTATAACCATTTTATTCCTTAACTGCTGTTATTAATTTTAAATTTTATTATGCATGTGAAAATATCGAAGAGTATTTGACTAAAATAGTCTATTAAGCTCTTTTGAACAAATTTCTTGTGGAGAAAATTAAGACCCTGTAAGACCCTGTCTAACAGTTTAATCAGATACTGTTTGATAGTAATATAATGTTAAAAATAAGGTTTGTTTAGTTATTTTCACCCTTCATTTTGAATGTCTATGTATTTAAGAAGGTTTCAAGGGCCAATTAAAATTCTTTTATAGAAAAGCTTTTTTTTTGCTTTACCAACTGAATGTCCTTTAGTCAGGTTTTTAAGCTTTTTTAGCACTTTTTTTTTACATATTGCCGGAAGTTTATACTTTTAGGAAATGTTGAGATATTTACTAAGTATAAACCAAACCACTTCATATAACAAATCAGTATTTTTGTTTATTGAACGAAAATAGTACGTGTAGCAATAAAACAACTATAATAAAAATTGCTGATCTTATATTGTAGATCACTCATGTAACCTCTATTTTGAAAATAGGGATCAAATACCACAGTAATTGGTAACATTTTGAGGTCTGCGTAGCAAAAAACTTACAAAATATAAGCAAAACGGCCAAAAATCTTTAACAAGTAAATCAATCAAACTTTTTTTCAGAGTTTGGTGTGGCTATATGCTACATTTTCACTTTTTATCAAAATTTATATATTGGTTCTCATTCTACAGGTGTTTTTACTATCGCACTATGAAGTCAAAGTTTCACTTAATTTGAACATTTAAATTAAACAATTATCGGAGGACAAAATTAGAAGACTTCATTAAATACACCACAGAATACTTTGATGTGTACCCTATCATTAAAAGACCTTTTAAATAATTACCTTACAGGCTACTTCCTGAAAATGGTGACATATTACGGTACTATTAGTTTATCATCAGTTTAAGCAGCAACAAATAAAATACTTTTGTTTACAAACTTAGGATGCCAACGAAAATATAGGAGCAATGATGTGCCTTTATGGGGCATATGTAACAATGGGTGCCAACTTAAACATAGTTTGCCCTGATGTGCCTTTAAGTAAAGAAATTTTTTGCTTTGCTTCAAAGCTTCAAATGTTGTAATATCTGTAACATTCAATCAAACAAAAAAAAGGTTAAAACTTCACAAGCAATAAAACCTTTAAAGAAAACTCCTTCTCTAAACTGGGATAGCTGTCCTGAGAAACTTTCAAAACTTTCAAAAAAATTTTTTGATCAATTTTATGAATTTTTCTTGTCATGGAATTAAGAAAGATTCTAATTAATTATATGGATATTAAAAAGAAGTTAACAGAATTGGATACACGTCCAGAAAGAACAATTTACGCATAAACGGAATAAAAGATTCAGAAAAAAATAATTGGAATTAAAGTAAAATAAAACTTTAAAAATTATTTGATGAGTGATTTGGTTTAAAGAACATAAAAATTGAACGAGCGCACCGAGTTAGAGTAAGATTTACCAATAAACCAAAAACATTAGTTTTGAAGTTTTGTCGTTATAAAGATAAAGTTGAAATTAAAAAAAAAATTAATAATAATAACTATAAGGTAAACAATATATTTATTAATGAAGATTTTGTCTAATCAAATCAAATAATAAAGTTTTGGGGCGCAAATTAAAGTAGCCCGGCAATCGGGTAAGTTTTCAAACATCTTTCACACATCATCATTAAAAATTTTTGTACTTTTACGAAACTGTTTTCCTTTATTAGTATGTAAAGTAACCATTTAGCAAAACTGAACGGAAATTTTCCTTATTTTAAATTAGATTTTGAAACACGGAAAATTCCGTTGGAAAAAGGTTTTACTATTGAAGCTAAAGTAAAATTTTAGCATACAAACTTGTCACATTAAAAAGCAATTTAAGATTTTAGTCGGTGTATATTTTTAAAATTACAATATCCAGTATATTTGTGACTTTTTTAGCTGAATGAAGTTAAAGAAATATTTTAAGAACAATTTTAAACTGCATAGTTCTCCTTTATTTTATCTATAAAATGAATACCAAAAATAGCAGTTTCTTTACGTTGTTAAATACCAATTTTTAATGAAGCATGTTTAAATATACATTGTATAGATCATATAGAGTATATGTACATTTTTTTAATTATATTTTCTCATATTGTTTTAAATGAAAAAAAAAGATACGTATGATTAACATGGCTTAACAAATAATATTACTGATTTAAAAATACTTCAATTATTATAATTCAAAATTGCAACTTTGTATTATAATTATTGATGTATTTTCATAAAACTTTATACAATTATATGTATAAGAAGTAATTAATAGTATTAATAAAAATAATAATAGTTATAATAATTGTTATTGTTATTGTTATTACTATTGTTATTGTTATTATTATTACTATTTTTATTTTTGTTATTATTACTATTGTTATTGTTATCATTATTCATGTTATCATCATTATACAACCGTAGAGTAAAAATTACACTGAATAACTACGGAGATTTCTCTATAACAATTAAAGTTTACTTTTATCTTCTGTCAATTTGGTTTTTGAAAGAATTTAACGTTTCCACAAAACTGTTAAAATTTTTAGTTCAAATTATTTCAAGAATTGAATACTTGAATTACAAATAAGTTATGTTTTGCGTTACATTTTGGAGTACATTTTCTAGTAAATCTAAAGTTGTTACTTCTACTTTTTTTCCGTCTAATTCTCCATTAGTGGAGTATTATATGGAAATTTTATTCATTAATTGTGTATTCATAAAGTTTTTGTAACAAAATTTGGTCGCTAGAAGTTTGAAGCATGGTCGATGGAGACGTTTCACTTCTCTATTAATGAATCTCGGTCAAAGATCCTGCCATCACCACAAGTATTAGTTTGTTTTTTCAAACTTAAAATTTGACCATTTGCATTTACTCAAGGAGTATTTATTACTTCTAGGAGACATTGTTATTTTTTGGTACTGGCATATTAGTTTTATTTCTGATATCTTTTCAGTGGTTTTATTTTTAAAAAGTATGAACAATATTAAGCAAATAAAACTTAAACCACACCTTACCCTTTTGCAAGATGTAGTTTATTTTTTGTTTGTTTAATAATAGATATACTACTACTAATAGAACTGCTAGCCACAGAATCAATCCACTGATACCGCCAATAATGTAACAGTTTAAAAATTAAAGAGGGTTATTATGGTCGTCTAAGGTCCGTAAACGTGACACTTGCCATGAACGTCTTTGCAGAAGCGTTTATTAAATGCATTTCATGATTGCATAAAGTAATTGCGGGTAGTAAATAAATTCCAATAGGTTGTCCTTTTGTGAAGTTAAATACTCCTTTGAGGAACAGCCCTGTGTGTAAATGTAGGTAAGAGGAGCAAGCTTGAGGGATTAGTGGGAATCAATATATTCATTAACTTACTTAAATCAGGATTTTTTGTCTTCTCTAAATATTTTATCACCATTTGTTTATCGAATATGTTTTTTTCTGTTTCCAGCGTGTTTTAAGTCGAAATATAATCCTGACATTCAACTAAGTATTGGGTTTTGCCTTTTCTTTGCTTTTTAACTTCTATTTCTTCCATTCTAAATAAATCTACGTTATCATTTCTGTTTACTGACTAGCTGTGTTGTATCTTCTTTGTTTCTTTTTTATCTTCTGCAAATGCCACTTTTTTCTTTACTTTCTGGTTATTATTTTCAGCTACCAAACCTTTTTAGTTTTCTGCTGCATGTGCAGCATATCCTTGTTGTTTTATTGATTAGACGGAACAGTCTGTGCCATAAAGTCATGAGTTTTCTGACTAAATCTTATTGGAGAACTCTGTGTTAACTAACACTTTATGTCCATTTATACCCTGGTATTTTTTAGATGCTTGGTCGCAATAAAATTTTATTTTACATAAGCCTTCTATATAAGCCTGGTATTTTTTATTTTGCCATCATTTTTATTATTCTTAATTTGGTCAATAGCCGTTAGTTAAGTTCAACTGTATCCATTAATAACTTGTTTGCTGGTACCAGGGCAATGCTGTGAGGTACTTAAGAGTCTCTTCCGAGTTTCAACAGAAATAGTGTCTCTCCCATGCTAGCTGACATCAACCTTGTTTTTGGTTATAATGCATTTACTAGCATTATAACCAAAAACAAGGTTGATGTCCTACATTCGTTGGTTTGAGGAAACACACATAGACAAGTTTTGAGCTAAGCTCCCGATAATGCATTTTAACGCTAGGGTCCCATTAATGCAAAAAAATCCAATTGTTCTGGGGGTTGATACGCTCTTTTAAAAAATTTCTTTTATTCAATTACTACACACTTCTTTTACTAATTTACTAGTGAAGCTACCATCTCTGTCAGTCATAAATGATCTTGGAGCTCCATATCTTAAATTGATTTGGTCAATTAACAGCAATATTGGGTGGCGCAAATGCCTCAACGTATTTAGTAAATAAGCATCTAAAACATTTATGTAACTGTTCCCTTTTAACTATGAAGAGAGTAATCAAAAGCAATCTGCTGAATTACATCCTCTGAAGCTTAATTTTTTGTAAAGACTTAGTTATACCAAAATGACCTCCGTATGGTTCGACATGGGCTCACGTTATTAACTCTAATCTAAACAACAGTGGTACTATTAATTGTTTGAGTAAAATAGCAGAGCATTTTTTCTTGGTAATAATTTTTTTCCGAGGCAAGCCCAATTTTTAATTCGAAACATTTCTCGGTTAATTTATTATAAATTTAATAATTAACCAACGTAAAGAAAAAAATATCTTTTAGTTGCTTTTCAACATTGTTTTACTTTTTTTTATTTGTATTGTTGCTGTTACAACAGCGCCGTAGGTACAATAACAGAGTTCATTGGTATTACTTTAAACTCTTGCAGCTCTATAAATAATCTCATATTTATAATTTAAACCATCAAGCTACATCTACCTAGTTATTCTGTGGGATCTTTAATAGATATCAACCCTTTTAGCAAATTTTATTCCGTAACTACTCTAAACTTTTGTCCGTATTTACATGGTCTGTTTGCTTTTAGTTTCCATGAAACTGTGTTCACCATATAGAATAACTTTTTCAATCTCTTTTTGTGTTAGTTATTAAACGTCTTCTAACCTGCAGCTACGTGCGTCAGAGAATTAATAAACGGTCTTTCAAAATTTGAACGTCAAGAAAGACGAGATTATTAGAGCTTTGAGTCATTTAAAACTTCCCAGCTGTTTACTCTTAATTTGGAAATCATTTTTTTTATTTAGTAATTTAATCAGAGGTAAAGCAATCAGAGGTAAATCAATAGAACAAAATTTTTGAAATATTTTATAATTCTCTTATAGTAACTGCAGTGTAAATTAAAAGATCAAACGTCCATTCTATTTTGGGGCACTTGATAATCTTTAGCTGCTTTGATTTTTTTGGATCTGGTTTTGTACCCTCCGCTGTCATAAAAATTTTACTTCACATACAGCGGAGAAAATAGAATTAGCCTCACTTTTAATTTTCGTTTTAATTTAACAAAAATGGCAGTGAAACAATTATAAACTCTACTTTATTTCTTATTACCTTCTACTACAACTAATTAGTTTATAAATTGGTATGTTTAATTAATTACAGATGGAAAAAAAATTAAAACCATTAAATTTGTAGAGAAAATAGAATTAGCCCCATTTACGTTATATACAATAAAATACAAAAAATATTTTGTTTTTAAACTCATTTAATATTTAGTAATGCTTCCTGAATTTTAAATGACTTCAAATATGCGACTTGACATACTAGTCAAAAGATTTTGGATAGTTTCTATAGATATTTCATTCCAAGCTTCTTTGAAACGAGTTTTCAGCTCCAAGGTGGATTCAAACTGCTCACCATTTTCATAAACCTTTCTGGAAAATATTCCTTATAGATTTTCAATTGGGTTAAGATCTGGACTAGATGCGGGCCATTTCATTACGTGATTATTTTTTTCTCTATAAACCAAGCTTTAGTAAGCTTTGAGTTATGGATAGCATCATTATCTTGCTGAAAAGTGAAATTTTCACCCATCGGTTCCTCGCTATATTCAAGCAAACTTATTTCTAATAAATCAATGTAGTCCTGTGAACTCATTTTTGTTGAAATTCATACCTGTGGAAGTTTTCAAGCGATGGAAAAAACCCCCAAAACCATAACAGTTTCACCACCAAAGTTACGAATCATCCAAGTTTCTTTCTCTTTTCGAAGATTGCTCTAGTAATATTGATAGTCGTCAGGACCATCTAGATTAAACTTTTTTTCATCACTAAAGAGAACTTAATGCCACTCTTCCTGCCAAGACAAGAGTTCTTTTGCAATTGTAATCTAACTTCTTTATAACGAGCAGTAAGTTTTGGTTTTGATTTACGTTTTTTCCAAACTGTGGAAGATTTGTCTTCGTGTAAGATTTGTCTCACACGTTGAACAGATACAGTTAATTGTAAATCATCACGAATTTGAGATGCAGTCGTGTGCCGAGCAGCAGCACAACGTACAATAACTCGTTTAGTACGATTATCAATTTTACGTTTACCACCACTTTCCTTATAAGCTCCATAATTAACACCAATCATAAAGTAATTATTAACCACTTTTGAAGGTCTTCTAATTTTCTTTGCAATTTGCTGATTAGATAAGCCTGTATCTTTGTATGCTTTGATTACTACTAATTCTTCCTTCGTTAAACGCTTACCATGTCCCATTTCAAATTCAGGTATCGAAAACCAAACGTTAAAAACTTTGTAAGCACAGATTTCATAGTCTTTGTTCTTACAAATAATAATAACCTAAGTCACAAACACGTATCACCAGATAAAAATTTACAAGTAAACTGAAAATAACTATTGATAAGACTAATTCTATTTGTTGCCGCAAATATCAAGTATTATATATTTTATGGTTTTATCAAATGTACCGCAATTTAATTATGCTATATTATAATCTAAAAAGTTGTTGTTTGTAACAATAATTATATGTGTGTGGATACAAAAGATGCACCGCAGAAATTTGCTTACAGATTTACAAAATATTGGATCAGTGCATGGTCAGGCTAATTCGACTTTCTCCACTGAATGTAGAAGGTACATTTTAGTATGAATAGTTCGAAGTTAATTTGTCTTATAACTTCAATTATCATTTGTTTATGTTTGTGATGTACTTCAGAAGCTTTTGCGTATACTAAGGTAACATTTAAACAGAGTATGCAACTTTTGTATAGATGATCACAAAGTATGTAATTCATCATTCGCTAAAACGTAATAAATGCATTACAGAGACCAATGGAAAGGACTTTCAACTTTAATACAATTTTTTGTGCCAGATAATGGCATTTTTTTCTTTAGATTTCTTGTCGAGCTACATCTGGTAATATACGCTTACTAGCTCAATGATTCGGAGTTTTTTCATCGGAGTGGATAAGTATCCTCTTTTATAAAGTCATTTAGCTGACGGTAATCAATCCATTTTCTAAAATTTTCATCTTTCCCGGCACTGTGACTACCAAACTGGACCAGGGGTTACCAATCGGTTTAATGACATCATTTGTTGAAATCTCCTCAATATGCTTGTCTATTGGTTTGCTTTGAAATTCGGCGAAAATATAAATTCTTTGTCGAATTGGCTAAGCATCGTTAATGTCAATAAAATGTTGTATTACACCAATTTGTCTAATTTTATGTAAAGCTTTACCAAATTTGTCAAATTTTGTGAAAACATTAACCATTAGCATCTTTGTTGATTGTTAGTAAAGTCAATAGTTAAATTTGTTACTTAAGGTAATTGAGAGCTGTGTTCTTCAGGGAAATTTCATGGAGTGGAACAATTACACAACTACTTAATTTTTACAAATGTATATATGATTCAGTAATGAATTAACACCATGAAGCATAACTGATTTAGACATACCATTGGTTACGGTAGGGAAAACATTCACATTTTGTTCTTTAAAAAGATTTGTCTTTTATTGAAGGAATATTCCTCCTAAGTTTCTAAGGACATGTTAAGGTAAGAATATTTTCACAATTGGGAACAGTCTTTATTTCTTTTGTTGCATATACAGTGATCATAACAATCTCTACGGTCGTTTTGATTTGTGACGTTTATGGAACGTTGTATCTGTGTCTTTTCAGTTAAATTAAGGTACATTTATTTTTTACTGGACTGTTTAGTTGTTTGTAGTCTGTTGGGGGGTTAAAGATATTGAGCATGGCCATTAAGTAGCAACTAAGACCGTATAACTTCATTTGGTGTAATGGAGGTTTCAAACTGCTGAGTTGTATCTTTGTTGTAATATCTTACCATCAAACTTGTTGTTTTTGGAGGAGTAATATAAATATATAATATAAAAATTGCTGTACAAACTATTTAAGTTAGGTGAGTCAAAACTACGTAGAGTTTTGACTGTAACAGCCGTTAAATGTAAAATTTCGTAAATAAAATTAAAAAAAAAAAGTTTGTTTATATAGTTTGGTATCAAAAGTTCAAAATTTTGTCTATTCTATTTTTGAACGTGCTTTTGTTTGCAGAATCGATTGCATCTTGTGACAGTAAATTTCAATCGTCGACCACTCTGTTTGTTAAATAATAATACCTGCATAATTTCTTAGCATATTGTAAGTTTATTTAGTAAAGTTCTGGTGGATCAAAGATGGAGGAATGATATGATTTTAAATGGTTTCCATCTTATAAACGAAGTACATTATATGATTTAAATGATGGTTTATAGTTACACATATTAAAGTAAGTTTAATTTAATTAATTTATGTATGGAATTGTGACTATTTTTAGTTGTAAAATTTGACTTTCATAAAATGTTTATATATATATATATATATATATATATATATATATATATATATATATATATATATATATATATATATATATATATATATATATATATATATATATATATATATATATATATATGTATATATATATATATATATATATATATATATATATATATATATATATATGTATATATATATATATACATATATATATATATATATATATATATAAATATATATATATATGTATATATATATATATATATATATATATATATATATATATATATATATATATATATATATATATATATATATATATATATATATATATATATATATATATATATATATAATCCTTATATATATATATACACACACACATATATATATAATGTTATATATTACGTCAGGATCTATATAACTGCAAAAATTGTATGTTTTTTTTAAAATTTGATTCCAAAGAGAAAATAGATATTAATAACTCTTTTTAACTCATTGCAAAAGTAACTCTATTAAGTGAAAGTTGCTAACTTACAGTTTTTCTGTTTAAAATAAATGTGACAAAAGTAAGAAATAACCACCTTTTTATTATGAAATATAATGTTTTGTCAATAACTATTTACTAAAAAGGATTAATATCAAAAATATTTTGTTAAAGTTATTAGCAATAAGCATTTTAAACTATATTTTTTGGAATTTATTTTTATTAAAAGTAAAACTAATAATAATAATGGTTTATCATCAAAATTATTATTTGGACATCAGTTCTCGGGTAACTTGTGATCGAAAAGAGGGCCTCACCTACAAACAATGTGATGAAAAATATCAAATATCAGTAAGTGGTTTTAGGAAGATGTGTTTAAAGTATGAAACAACTGGTTCTGCTGAAAATCAGAAAAGACTTGGTTGCCCCCTTAAGACTTCAACAAGAACCGATATCCTAATTGCACTGATAGAAAAAAAAAATCAAGAATAACCTCAAGACAGATTATAGAAAATCTTAATTAAATGTTTCCTGTCGGACTGTGCAGAGAAGATTTAATTTAACTGGTTTAATAATTTAGGTGGTTTAAATAAACCTTCTTCAGAAATGTAAACCCCTCATTAGTCGTATAAACATAAAAAAACTTTTAGCATTTTTAAAACTGCATATTAACAAGAGTGAGGCATTTTGGAACTTAGTGTTATAGTCTGATGAGAATAAATTTCAAATACTTGGCTTTAAAAATAAACAAAGAGTTCGGGACAGACCTTATAATGCACTCTTAGATAGAAATCTTACAAAAACAGTCAAGCATGGAAGTGGCTCGCCTATGGCTTGGGGATGTTTTGATTCAAATGGTGTGGGAAGACTGATGAATGTTGAATGTATAATGACAGCGCAGTTGTATGTTGATTGGCTTTCAAAAACTTTGTCAATCCGTTAAAGAATTGATCGTAAATTTTTTTTTCAACATGACAACGACCTTAAACACACATGCAAAGTGGCACAACAGTTCCTCAAAAAAAAGTAAAGCTAACATCATTAAATGGCCGCCAAAAAGACCAGACCTTAACCCTGTTAAAAATATATGGGCAATTTTGAAATCTAAAATACCTCCTTCAAAACGAACAAATATAAAATAACTTTATGAGGCTCGAAGTGAAATTTGGAATTCAATTGGTGCTGACCTCACATCAAAGCTTGTAAAAAGCATGCCAATATCAGAACGATATTCTTGCATTTGTAATAAAATTTATTGACAAAACACTATGCTTTATAATAAAAGCTTAGATGTTTCTTACTTTATCCCATTTACTTTGGACAGAAAAATTGTAAGATAGCTCATTTTATTTAATAAAGTTACTTTTACAATGAGTTTAAAAAAATTATAAATATTTTTTTTCTTCATCACAACCAAATTTAAAAAGCAAACTAAAATTTTTGCAGTTTGTAGATTCCAACGTAAATAATATTGTTTTTATTGTTTGAGTTTCGATTTTATCATTAATATTAATTAATTTTGCCTGTAACTGTATATGTCTTTTTCTTTTTTACTTTCTACTTTTATTAAAATTTGAACTTAAAGTAGGTCACTTTAAAGAGCGTTTTCAGTTATTCGAATTTTGGGTTAAAGTAAACACTCGGTTATACAAACCTCTAAGGGGTATAAGAATTTACTTCGAATAACCCAAAATTCGAACAACTGAAAATGCTCTTTAAAGTGACCTACTATAAGTTACTTTCGAATTTTAATAAAAGTAGAAAGTAAAAAAAAAAAAACCCTTGAAATGAGGCGCTTCTTAAGTTTTATCCTTTTAAAACAATTGAGATCAATTGCAGATGGTAGTGTTTTTTCATATAAAAAATAATATTTTTTTATTAAAAGATAAACGCTTTAATTAAAAAAAATAAAATAGTAGTTTGTTTTTTTATTTATAAATAAGTTATTGACGTTTTTATTTCGTCCGAAAACTTCCGCATCACCCGTTATATATATATATATATATATATATATATATATATATATATATATATATATATATATATGTATATATTCTATATGTATATAAATATATATATATATATGTATATATATATATATATATATATATATATATATATATATATATATATATATATATATATATATATATATATATATATATATATATGTATATATATATACATGTATATATTTATATACATCTATATATACATATATATATATATATATATATATATATATATATATATATATATATATATATATATATATATAAATACATTAAATATACATATAAAGATTGGTTCATTATGTGTTATGTTATATTAAAATAATACAAAAACTCCTACACGTAAAACAGTGCTCAATATGACTATAATAGCTACTATACCGGTGAATAAATAGTTACATCTTTCATTGCGTCAGAAGTTGTTCTTCCGTAATTTTCAATTCATTTGCAAAAGAGTTTGTTTTTAAACAAAGTTGGACAAAACAGTCACCTACGGATCACTCTCCCTTGACGGTTACTTTAAAAGCAGACGTGAAAGTAGTTCTTCAGGTGGTGGGCTGATTTTGTTTCAAGCAAAGAATAATGACCAGCGAATTGAATTAACGGTAAATTCAATTCAATTAAAAAACCTAAATGATCCATAGTTGTTATAGGAGTATATCAACAGCCAAATGCACCAGCAGACTGCTTTCTGAAGTTTAACCGAATCATTGCTGAAAATAACTCAACTGGGTCAATCTGCTTACTTTGTGACTTAAATGCCGACATGATGAAATCTACATTTTATCCTGGAAAGTCGCTTTATACTACCTTATTACTTGCGAATGCCTCAATCAGAATGACTGTCTCAACGAGAGTTACTGCAACTTCCGCAACTTGTTTAGACATTATTGCTATACCAGAAGAATGTTGTTTACAAGCTACTGCATGGGATCATTATCTATCAGTGATCATTTCTAAGAAGAAACAACTCCTAAAGTAGTAATTAGTACAAAAATTGAACATATTGTCATAAGATCTTTCAATAAAGTTGACTTTGCGAGCCTGGTTTTTTGCGAGCCTGGTTTTTTGTACACCGGTCATATATCGCTGTCTAACGGGACAGCAGTAGAAATTAAACGAAGTATTATAGATTACTTACTGCACCAATAAAATTTTATTAATTTAATTAAAAATGTCAACATCGGATAATTCAATAGTGTTGTCAGATTGATAAAGAAAGAGGTATGAATATCATTACAGTAGCTAGTATGTGAGCATCGAAGCAACGACTTGCCACGCTTTTCATTTTGAAAAAGTACATATTGATTTGCCTATGGTAGAGTTGAAATGTCTCAGGATAATTTAAAAATATTAATAGAAAATCATAAATGCTGCGTCTTATGGTGAACGCTCTTCAGCATTGGTGCATTGGCTCCCAGGAGCTTTAAATCGTTTAAGGTGGTTAACAACGGCAAACCGAGTTCGTTTGTATGTGTCTATCTTAGAGCATGAAGGCCAGCTAAAAACTTTGTCTACCTATATTGTTCGTGCTTAAGTTCCAATGTAGTTTTACATAAAGTTTAAACCTTTTTGTAAACATGGAGCTCGGCACCTCCAGAAAACACTAAATTTGTTGGGTTATCTGTTTTCTGAACTATATAACCAGGCTATTTTGGTTATCATGAAAACATTCTTTTTGCAATAATTACGGATGACGAAAAACATGTTATGCATTAAATTTTAAAAGCAAGGTCACAGCTAACTGAAAGTCAACAAAATATTGTTCCTGAACTAACCTACGCCAGTTCTAAATACATCAACCCCATTGATTAGCAAAACACTAAAATCACAGAACCTCGTTTGACCTTTGTGACGTAGTAGTTAGATAAATGGTCGTTACTGGTAAATCAACTGTTATCATTTATCTTAGGTTTCCATGTCACATTTAAGCTGTTGAACGTTGCGTTAAAGTTGTCACTGAGACATTGCCAGCAGTGTGCAGTCATAAATTGAGAAACGGATTTATCTAACCAAGATTAGAGCGCCGATGTATAATGCGAACATTTAATATTAAGGCGCATACCGAGTTGCATCGTTAATGTTATTATTTGCATTTTAGCATTTCAAGCATTGCCTTGACTTGTATTAAAAATGCGTTAACTTTTTTTATTTTATGTTATAAATTAAGAATTATGTCGTTTACTTTAATGCATCATTGGTAATATTGTAACGCATTGTGGCTTTTAGAAATTAATATGAACTGACTTAGATAAATTATAGTTTTTTTAGTTTTGATAGTTTTTTCCTAATAAGATATAGTTTTGAAAAATACAAACTCAAAATTATATCACAACTTCATATTTTCTTTGTCTAAATTACTTTTTGGTTCAAAATAATAAACTTCCCTAAAAATTTTACGGTCTTCAGATATCCCAAGAAGATAAAACGGGTTCAAAATTTTTTCTTACATTTAGCTATGAGTATTATTAATAGTTTTTACCATTAGATGCCACTCACTTTGATGTGTCTGCATTATTAAAAGAATTACTAGATCTATGTTCAGAGGTTGCGGCAACATCTGCGTGTTTCAAAATTTTAAAAACTGCGGTAACATCTACATGTATTAAAAATTACGGCAACATATAATTCTTCATAAAAACAATTTGCATTACTTTTTGCATTTACGTTTTTTTAAAAATGGGTATATCTCAGATTTTCGGTGCTACTCAAATGTCACGTCTTAAATAAAAAATCGAAGCCAATGCTGGTGTCTCTATTTTTTATACCTCGCAATGTTAAGGCTTGAATTATTAAAGATTTCAAAACACTGCTTCATTTTCAAAGTATAAACATGAATTTGTACACACACATAAAAAAAAACTTTATGAAAAGATTTTATAATAGTTTCCAGTGAAAAAAAAACCATTTTACCTGAGCATGCATTTGTTACAACAAGATTCTTTATCATTCCATGGATTGCTGGCATAGATTTTGACATTTTTAAAGTCTTGTGGCTCAGGATTATTAAATGTTATAAGAGTTTTCATATGTACATCAATGGTAATATTGTAGTGGCCATCATATTGTAGCTGACTAATCTTAATCGTAATCCATTTTTCAAGCTCAAGTCGTTTTGAGTATTGGCAAAAAAAACCAGCACCATTAACTTGAGGGTTAACTTTAGCAGTTTTATTATAAGATAAACAAATTTGTATCTCGTAACTTCTAGAAGCAATGCTTGGGTTTCTGTCTCCGTAACTTTCAAAATCACCTCCTGTTGTAAAGTGAGCTATATTAGTCCAATTATCCGAAGAAGAATTTAAAAAAACTTCCAGTGATATCACATATTCTTTAGGTAACACTTTTAAAATTGTAAGAAGTTTTTTCATTTCTATAGTTTGTTGAGATATCGACTCTAAAAAATAATTATATAACTTATATTTGTGCATTACTTTTAATTAACTAATTTATGTAATATAGTTTATTATTATTTTCCTTGCAACTTTATTTACCGAAGTAAAAAGTTTTTGTTACCAAAAAAATTGATAACTCAGTGTGTATTTTTTGGCAAAAAGCAGCTTTTTATTAAACAGACTAATTACTAGTTATATTGCAATTCAAAATTATCTTTAAAAGTGCTAAAAATTAAAAGCCTAGAACAAATACTCAAAAGCTTATCGTAACGCTTATATTTTATTGGTTTGTAACAATTCTATTTGTCTGTTGTTGATGCTGACCGATGTAGGTCAGCGAAATATTGTAAATATATAATATCAAAATAAATTTAAAACCAAACGTTAATTAGCCTTCTTAATCAAATTCAACATATAAATATCAACAGATAAATATCGGATAACAAGAAAATGATTTTAAAAAGATTTTATTTGTCTGTTGATGTTTCACAATGTCTTCAAATTTTGATTTTATATTCCAGAGTTTTAAATTGTAATTTTATCTTTTCAAAATGTAGTGTTAAAACTACGAAACATGTCAATATTGAAATATCGTGTTTTTTCTTGAATATATTTTCACGTTTCTTGCTATTACTTTGCTCAAGAAATATATTTTACGATATAGTAAATCTTCATAAGGACATTTAACAGTACGTATTTTATGTTGGCTGGAAAAGTTTTATGTTAGAGGTAGCAAAACTAGTTTGGATAAAAACTTTCTTAAAAACTGCTAATTATTTAAAGTGTATCCAAAGTATATAAATTTTAACATACCTCAAGCAAACCACTCTGATATAAAATCGATAAAAAAGAAATTACTCAAAAGCGCATTACATAAATGAATCAACGAAAAAAAATCTCTGTCGAATAAATTAAATAGTTTAAAATCTGGTCTGGTCAAATTATTTATTAAATGGATAAGGTCATTGCTGCGTGATTGACTCTAGAACAATGTTTTTAATTCAGATTGTCAGAAAGAAAAGGGGCTGAGTTAGACGAAAAGCATCGGAAGTTTTTCTAAGGCGTCAAAACCTAAATATCCAGCTTATACATGCATAATATGGTGCATTAAAAAAATATAAACTTCAAAATATTATATTCTTCTGTGCCCCGCGGGGGACAAAAGGAACCAAAAGACTATTACTTTTTGGCTCCCTTTCTCTCTGTGGGGTAATATATGCTAAATATAAAAAATAGAAAAATAAATTTTTTTACAATGCTAATTGTAAAAAATAATTAAAATGAGCTTTCGGCACCGGTTTAACTTTTTTGGCGAACCTGGAAACCTTTTTTAAAATTTAATTAAAAAATTTGTTTTTCAGATTAATTATAAATAGTTTATTTGTGCTTTTACCTATATGTAAATAAAAAAATTTCCTTAGCAACATCATAGCAACGGTTATTTTCATCTAAATAAACTCATTTTTAAATGTTTAAACACTAATTTGTGATTCCCATATTATATCGAATTTTTTTTTTTTTATTCTGTAAATTATTAGGAGGTTAAAAACCATACTTTAAAACATCAAGCGCATTTAATTGGTTAGTTTTATTTATTTTTTTATTAATTTTATTTTGGTGCCCCAAGAAGTCTCTATGTTCGTATCATAGAGCACCGCTGATGAGCATTTAATAGGAAGTTCACGCCCACTTCCTAATCAACGTTGCAAAACCTTCCTAGAAGTGGGGTTTGAACCACGGATCTTTTTATTCTGAGGTCAGTGCGTTACCTAAAATTTTACAAAATGCAAAACGATTTTAAATACCGTAATATCATTAATAATCTGAGCTTCTTTGATTCAATCAATTCGTACTTTTGAGTATGTTTAATCATTTTTTTTCACCCAAATAGTTCCGTGAAAATTGTATAAATTAACATCGCTATCCTAGACTTATACCAATTTTAAAAACCTATCATTTGATATATAAGACATGCAAAATATAATTTATATATAATACATAATAATGCAATAAAATATATTATACATTCAAAAATGTTGCTTTATGAATATTATTTTCTTTGAACATGCAAAGATAGCTTGGCCTAGTGGGTTCCAGGTTTGCCTCTTGGTATCGAAAATATATATATATATTTTTTAGCTAGTGCACAAAGATAGTTTTTTTGTTGTTACACACATTGGTGCACTAACTAAATAAAGTACTTACCATATAAAGTCAAAGCGCAGAACGTGCACTGCTCAAAGACTGTTACAGCCGTAACAGCCCGTTAAAAGGCTGTAACTACTCCGTTAACGGAGTTTACATATCAACTAAGTAAGATTTAGGCGTAGTTGATTTTACAATCAACATGTAGATACATCACCAAAGGGTTTTGGTTTGGTCAGATACCCTTTTAATTAAATGAAAGTCATCTCTAGATTCAAAACTTAAAAAAAAATGTTGCGTCACAAAATCGAGAACACCCCTTTCCCCGTCGTAACAAATCGTCACAAAATTGTCTACCCCTTTCCCCCTGCCTTCCTAAACGGTGACGTATTTTATGGACGAACCCTAAGAAAACGAGTCAAATCGTATTCAAGTATGAAGAAAATGGCAATTATTAGCGTTTTTCGTGAAATTTTTTAAACTATAACATTAAATTAGAGTGCTTTCCTCAAACTTTTAGGTCAATGTATTAATACAATTCTTAATCAGCATAAAATTCTCTATCAAAATCAATCATAAAATGGGGTAGGAAACTGAAACAGTGTCAAGAATTGTTTAATTTCAGTTCTCCAAATAAAAAAACCATCAACGGTCAAACAAAGATTTGCCGAAGCAGAACAATAGGCATTGAGCCAAAACCGACCCAACAGTGGTGATTTTAGTATAAACTACAGCTATAACATTTGCGTTTACAGCGTAAGTTTTTGCATCCATCTTGAACGTTGTTTATTTCACTTATCACACTAATATATATTCTAAGAACTATATAATTAAAAAAAAATACTTTCAGGTGAGAATCTATTCTGTTTTTTATATTCTGCTTTGCGTACATAGTTTGCATGTATGTATAATATAACGTTGCTTATTTGAACAATTTTGCCTTGTTTTAATATCTTTTAGCCGTCATTATAATTTTTTTTAAATATAATTTGAGTCTAATTAATACACTTATCTCATATATTCTTATAGTTAAATATAAAGGTGGCATCATATTTATAAATATAGTATAACTGTGTTAATGTGTTATTCAAAACTGTTGAGGTCAAAAAATAAAACATTAGTGTCTTAGTTTCAGGCTATTGTAAATTCAGCACACCTTTATATTGGCATTTGTGAAAGAAACTAGATTTTACTTTTAACCAATAACCTAATTAGATTTAAATTTTCCAGAATTTATCTTTTTTTAAATCTTTTATTAATGCCATTTTTTTAAACTTAAAGGAATACCTGAGTGTTAATAGCAAATGAGGAGCAAGATAAGAAAAAGTACTAAGTCTATATATCTAGATTTAGACATATAAGTGTATTTAGCAATTTAATAAGAAAAATTCATAGTTGACTTTATCTTATTTAAACAGCTTAAATATTACTTAATACCTTTACTTCTTAAACGCATTTCCTAAATTATTTACTTATAAATAAAATAATTAAATATAGATAATATAAACAAACAAATCTGTGATATACATTATATGTCAGACTTTAACTGCTTTTGTACTTATTTATTGATGAGTGTTTAAATAAGCTTAAGTTTTTTGCTTTTACAACTTCTCGTTATAAATGGTTTCATTTGACCAATATTTCATTTATGTAGAAATTAATTTGAACTTTTTTTTAGGACTGTTGATTATGTCATGGTAGCCACGGCTCTTCTAAAACCCTCTAAAGTACTCTTTTTTTCTAAAACCTTCTCTAAAATCCACAATTCTCTAAAAAGTTAACATTAAATCTCCTCTTTAGCTACTCTATTTTATTTTTCATTTCTCGGTTGTTGTATTATATTTAAAATACTGATTCCTAGTCTGCAAAACTGGTTCACCCCTAAAAGTGCATTGGATTGTAAAAAGTTGCTTTAGCAAATATGGAGAGTTGGAACAACGCTATAATAGGAACACTTGAATTTATTATGTAAAAAAAAAATTAATTATGGCTATATTTTGAACTTTTATAGTAAAACGCCTTATTTTTAAGCAATTTTAAAATACTTAGTAACAATCATAAACTTTAAAAATAATACTTTATTTAGTGATTTTTAATCAATAAATACTAAAACATTACATCATTTGCAGCTTTTATACAAATTTTTGCTTGAAGACTTTTAGTTTTTGAGGGTAATATTAATTCTATTATAAAATTTACGGTTTGTATAGACAAAAATTATTTTTAATCTATTTTTCTTGATTTTACTGTTTTTTATTTTAAAAAAATCCTGATCTGATTAAGGAATCAAAGAGTTCAAATTTGGGAACCAGTTGCCTAAAATGGAACAAAAACCTTTGCAAAATTTATTTCCAATAACAGTGCAATCAATGAAATCAAATATGGTTAAAAGTATAGTAGGATTATCTGCATTTATAAATCAAATCATAAATGTTTTTATAGTTAAGCCGTCTTTGGCTAATAAATATTTATTCCTAAAGTGATCCAAATATAGCAACTCTTCTTTATATGTTTGGAGCTATATATCAACTTAATATATCTAGATAATGAATAAACCTGTATATTATTGCATCATCTTTTGATTTCCTAACTTTTAATGTAGAGACAAAGGTTTATCAGTGAGTTTTCAAATAAAAAGCCTTTTAAATTATGGCTTTATGTTGGATTTGTTCAATCATAATAACATGTTTCCGCATTTGCGTACTCCTTATGGATATCCATATTTAAGGTGAGCTCTAACTAATGATGTATATAATTTTCTTACATTTTTAAACTTAATATTCAAAGAAGTGTTTAATTTGGCCCAATCTTAAACTTTTAAGTTGCTTAAATTTCATTTTTAAATTGCTTCCATATAAAATTATGAAGAACTGCCAATAATGATGATATTGAGCTTATTTTTGTTTAAGTATGAGGCACATTTCAAACTATAATAACTCCATTTCATAGGTTTGGTGCGTTTTCCTACTTTTGTGCCTTATCATATTTTATATAAAAAAATTTTAAAAATTTGTTAATCAGATTAAATATTGTTGACATTTCGTTTTTAGAGTTTGTTTGTAATAATTAATATGCCGCAACAAAAAGTACATATACAACAAATGTCAAATAAAACTTGGCACAAAAATAAACTGCGCACTAATTAATACATCAAGTGTGAAAAAAATTTTAATAATTGGTACTTTACTCTATCTTTAAGTATTATATTTTTTAGCACTTAATAATACAATCACCTTTGTAATCCGAGATCTTTTCTAAATATCTGTCAAAATTTGCACAATTACTTTTTTTATTCAAATTTCTTGAATTTTTTCTCAATGTAGTTTATAAGTCTCTCAATATTATTAAGGCTCCCGGACACCATAGACCAGGCACAGGTAGGATTTAAATTCAGACTCCTTTTTTTATTTTTTGCATCCTTGCTCACAAGTTTTTGCTGCAGCTAGATAAACAGGTTTAATCTGAATATTGTTAATAATGAAGAACATTATATTTGGGTTTTAACTTAAACATTTGGAATATTAAGTTAATAATGTTAAATATTACATGTTCAATCTTAAATACTTTTATGAAATAATAGTAATACGCTTCAAATTGTAATAGTGAAATAATAGTAATACGCTTCAAAATGTACACTGTGGCAACATTTTAAAGTAACCTATTTATAAAAAAAGTGTTAAATAAATTTAACACAACATCTTATATACTTTATTTAGAATGTGAATTAAATTAATACCTCATGACAAATTTTGGAAATGGAGCTTGGACCCATAATAATCCGGGTACCACGTGTTTTAATAAATAAAACTTTAAGTATCCCTTCACTTGGTTATAAGGGTAAGTTTACATTGCGATGTTGATTACAATTTATTTCAACTTCTTTAATAAAAATAAATTTAGTTGTAACAAGATAGCTAAGTTGCGTATATGATGTGACCATGTTGGATATATGTTGTTATCATGTGAGATAATTATATTTGCAATAAATTATTATGTTGTGCATATATTTATTTTTATTTTTATAAAAGTTAAAATAAATTCAAAAACTAAAGAGAAAAAAAAAGACGCAACAAATTGAAGCAGAAATGTATCACGATTAATGGTGGTAATTAGATATGAATCACAGAAAAGCACAATTCTGTATTGTTTTGAATTAAATTGTTGCATAATAATTGTTTTTTATTGCGTAAATATACTTTGAAATTCAAATTTGTTTGCTTAACACACTCATAAAAATTTAGAATGTCCGATCAAATAACTGGTTCTAATACATTTTAATTGACCATAAACGAAAAAAACACGCTAATTTTAAACCAAAACATTACAGCCGATTCTGCTGAAAAATACTTCAAATAATTAGAAAAATGGAAAATATATAGGCTTTAAATAGAATTGCCCAATTAAAGGTATAACGACTCCATGCGCAACCCAGTATGTTATCAATGATAAAATCACAAAGTTACGACGCAGTAATGATTATTCGTTGTTCTGCTAGTTCTTGTCCTTTCGTTGCTACTCACTGATTTGCCATTACTGGCTAGCCGTGTCCATAAAAAATCTTTTAACAAAACGCCAACGTCAGCAGCCGCAATTTGTCCAGTGTGCTAGTTAACACAGGACCAGTATTTGATTGTTATATCCATGCTGTCTAGGTAGCGACTATAGCAAAGAAAACTTACTTAATAGCGCCGCTGATGTAAAATAAAGTTATTGAGTGCATGCAAAGCTGAAAAAGATTCTAAAAATTAAAGTTTTAGGTTAAAAAATAACGAAAGGAAAAAAATTTCTGCATGATTTATACAAGGTACATCTCTGGGATTTTAAGATAAACCCAACTCTTTGACATATGCCGTTGGTCAAATTTTAAAAACATCAGCAAGAGTCAAAAATACCATTTAACGAATTTTCTTCGCGCTCATGTCTTATTAAAAATCAAAAATGGTTTCAAGGGAACCGAAATATTTTATCTTAATGAAAAAAGTGTACACATATATTTTATATTAGTATTGGAACGTTTGACCGATGTAGATCAAAATAAATCGATCATTATTGAAATACCACTTAAAAATGTTTCATCAATTCCATGAGATTTGAAAATCAATTTTCTAGAATTTAAAATTTTAAACATAGGCTTCAATTGGCTATTCGAAATTGAAACTCAAGAAAATCAAGGATATTTTCTAGTTGATGCATCAATTTCAAAACAAAAATCAATTGGAGAGGTGTTGCAGACTCATAAAAAGCCTGTAAAAAAAGGAAACAGTAAATATAAATATAAAATGTCAAGTTTAGAAATTAAGAGTTTTGAGAGAACAAAAGCAAAAGTTCGATAAAGATAATTTGTAAAAACAACCGGTACATCAACATCAACACATCAACAATCCGGCACATCTGGTATTGGATATAGGCAGAGTATTTATCACATATTATATACCGCTGTTGATACCCGAAAAATGCGCATCTAGTTTTAAATTTTGAATTTGAGCTAAATACCACATATTAATCAAAAGTACGTATATTATTAGTACCTGGTTATGTTTAAATTTAAATAAATAACAAAAATATAAAAATTCATGTGCGAACTGCATGCGTACACTAAAATTGCTATTTATTATCTCTTTAGAAGAGATATTGTTCCGCTATATTTATCAATGATATTTTTGATTAATAATACATTATATTGTGCCATATGTTATGATTAATAAAACATTATATTATATACTATCATACTTTCATTAACAAAGTATTATTCTTTAAGGTTATAAGAAGAGTTATCATTCAACTAAAGCACTATCACATATGGTATTAATAAAAATGCTATTATTTAATGATATTATGATTTACAACACATTAAACAGGGGATATAACTATTATTAAGGTGGTTCTATACCAAAAAAAATCAAAAAATTGAATTTTCAAAACTAGCCATTCTTGAAGCCCAAACATTCTACATTTCAAATATAAATAGATCATTACAGGAAGTGAATTTAAAAATGCTCTAAAATAGCAAGTTTCAAAGTGAAGTTAAATAATTTTTTTAGTAACGGGTTGTTTTTATTTTAGAAAATAGGTATTTTAGAGCGCTGCGTCATTTTCTTTTAGTTTTTGACACTGGTGCCAGTAACTCTTTAATGTTTATTTTTCTAAAGAAGCCATGATTTATAAGTACAATTACTATGTTTTCATTACTTAGAGAAAAATCAGCTTAGTTTTATACTTTATATGTCTTGTGCCTATTTTTATTATGGTATAAAATAAATGTGATTCAAATTTAAGAAGAAAAGCAGGTGGAAACAGGATTTAAAAAAAAAAATACTTTAGAGGATCTCAATTTTCCTCAGCATCAACATTCAGCATCAATTTAACTTCTAAATCGGAAATCACAAACTCAACTCAATGAAAAGACTTGGCATCAACACCTTCAAAAAAGTTATCACATAGCATTAAAAGTAGAAATACATAAGTTGATGATTTAAATAAATTAATGAATAACATCAGAGAGATAAATATGAGATTTGTAAAGAGAGAGAATGGAATTAGGAAATAATATTAAGATAAGAGTTACGGCGATATAATTATATCGCCCTAACTCTTCTTTATATAAAGAAGCAAACCTAAAAGATGATAGTTTTGCAATAAATTATTTAAATAGATTCCATGTGAGTTAAGTACTGATGAAAAGTTCAAGAAAACAATGAGTAGAGTTGCATTAAAAGGGTTGTAATTCATTAAAATAGAAATGTCAAAAACTTTTTCATACAAGAAAGATAAAACGACTGTTGTGAAATTCTAATCCATTGTGTCCAGTTTAAGAAAAACAGTGATAAAAAAGAAAAAAACCGGTGATTTAAAACTTTTATGTTGTTTTGGTATTTAAATAAGGTATGAGTTCTGTTTGTTTTGTTTTGTTTTTGTTTTATTCTACATTATGTATAACTATTTTGCTATATATATATATATATATATATATATATATATATATATATATATATATATATATATATATATATATATATATATATATATATATATATATATAAATATATATATATATATATATATATATATATAAATATACATATATATATATATATATATATATATATATATATATATATATTTATATAGCATGTGTATCATACAATATATATTATATATCTCTATAATACACAGAGAGAGATTTTACATAGACTATATTATATATATAGTCTATATTACAAACTATATTATATATATACTATATAAAATATAGTTTGAAAGATATTTTTCTACTTTTTTTAATTCTTTTATATGTTGTTTTATGAAAATAAAAAATAAGTAATGTAAAACATTTCTATATTAAAACATCTTTTCTATAAAATAACATTATCAAATATTATTTCTGATTTGAACAACCTTTTAATTAACTTATAGTGCATTTAAAACTACATATTAAAAATAGGGTTTTTTTCAAATGCCCATATGAAGATTTAGCTCGCTGTTAAAAAGTCCACATTCACTGCTCATTTATCCAGGTATCATCCACAAGACAACGTTTTAGCAAAACCAAATAAATATTTCATCTTTAGAAATTATATATATATATATATATATATATATATATATATATATATATATATATATATATATATATATATATTGATGTATTATCAACTCCACGGATATTAAATTAATTATTTTTAATTATTTTGTGTTTAACAAATTTAATAGTTATAAAGAGAGATGTTGTAATTTTGTAACAGTCTATAGCTTAGGAAAAAAAATGTTAATTTTTAAACATTCTTAGAATAATGAAATATTGTTTGATAAGTTTAGTTTTTTTTTAGCGATGATTAAAGATCAGATGGATAAAAGTTATTAATTTTCTATTATAAATTATTTATTATACTATAATATATAACAATGGTATACAAAATTAGTTACATAACTTAGTTTAAAAAAGTTTAAACTTGATTTTTTAACTAATTTTAAAATGAATTTAAAAAAATTTGTATTAAAGATTTGAAAAGAACAATAGGATCGTTAAAATGTTTATTAAAATGAATAAATGTTATTAGAGTTAAAATAGAGTTTTACACTTTTTCTTAATTTATCTGGTGCTCAAAAAATCGTTGTTTTATTTGGAAGGTAAGTTTAGTAATTGATTATTAGAATTTGATTTTAAAGAAGTTCTATGGATTTTAATTTACTTATTAATGTGAAAAAAAAATCTAATTTTTTAATTTTAATTTTAATCTAATTAAGTACTGGCACCAACAATAACAAAAAATTGGCCTTTGCTAAATCAGTCATATAGAGTAACAACTTTAAGATAACCAATCATTGAACACAATGAGTTTTTTTTATAATTTATTACTTTGTTAAATATTAAAATGTTTACTTACTCAAAAACTTTTGTATATTTATTTATTATTTTTAGCTAATTCGAAATGGATAAGAAAGGAAATACAGCATTTTTTTGTATTTGGGTTGATTTATTTATATTTTACGAAACCGATAAATATATATTAGATTATATATATATATATATATATATATATATATATATATATATATATATATATATATATATATATATATATATATATATATATATATTTTATATATATATATATATATATATTGTTGTAATTGTGTAAACATTTTTTGTAAAAGAGTGCTTAATACCAATACTTCAAGACCAGGCTGAACCATTTAAACCTGGTGGTAAGTCATGCAATTTATGCTTGATGGAAAAACGTCATATAATTTCATCCCCATTGTCTTTACTAAATAAGCGAAACGAACATGTGTCAAAGTGTTGCCATGTAAAGAAATATATGATGAATAACTTTAATGTCATAAAAGAACACACTCCACAGTATTTTTAATATATTTTTTCTGTCATCGTTTTTTTTGAGATTTGTAACATCTGATGATCGCTATTTGCGTGAAACTATGAGTAATATTTTAAATAAATAGAGTGTTATAATTACTTAGTTTTTACTATATATATATATATATATATATATATATATATATATATATATATATATATGTATATATATATATATATATATATATATATATATATATATATATATATAATATATATATATATATATATATAAATATATATATAATATATATATATGTATTTATATACATATATATACATATATATACATACATATATACATAATTATATATTTATAATTGTATATATATATATATATAATATATATATATATATATATATATTTATATATATATATAAATATATATATATATATATATATATATATATATATATATATATACATATACAGATATATATATATATATACATATATATGAATATATATACAAATATATATATATATATATATATATATATATATATAAATATATACATTTAAATGTGTGTGTGTGTATATATATATGTATATATATGTATATATATATATATATATATATATATATTTATATATATACAAATATATATATATATATATATACAAATATATTTATATATATATATATATATATATATATATATATATATATATGTATATATATATATATATATATATATATATATATATATATATATATATATATATATATATATATATATATATATATATGTATATATATATATATATATATATATATATATATATATATATATATATATATATATATACATATATATAATTTTTTATAAGTCAATCTTGTCATCGAGTACCTTTTCCTTAGACGTGTAATGGACGTGAAAAATCAGTTAATAAAACCTTGTTAATAATGTTTGTTTTTTTATCGATTTGTATTAAAAGTCAAGTTACAATTATTTATTTATTCAAATTTAAAAAAGTTACTCATAGTTGTTTAATTTGATTATTGTAGTTTTAGGATTTTTTTTCAGAGAGTGTTCGTTGTTTAAGTTTAATAGTGATTCGTTTTTGGAAACTAATTTGTTAAATAAATAGGGACCACGATATGTAATTGAGATTTTTGAGAGTCTTGTTGTTTCAAAAGGTTTTAAATCTTAAAGTTGCCTGTTGCTCTTGTATTGTATTTATTTATATTGTTTTTAAAAAAGTAAGCTGTAAAATGTTCTGGAACCAGACTTAGTTTATATTTAAACATGAAAAGTATATTTTGAAAAATATAAAATGAAATATATTTAGTACGTTTATTTGTTCCAGTAGAGGTTGAGTATGAGTAATTTTGTTTTTGTTATATACTAGTCTTGAAGCTTATTTTTGACTTAAGTAAAGTGGTTGTAATTTAGATTTGTGGGTATTGCCCCATGCTATATTGGCATACATGAGATAGTATGTATTAATGAAAAGTAGATAAGTTTTAGACTTTTTTGTGAGAAAAATGGTCTTGCCTTGTAAAGTAAACCTATGTTCTTTGATATTTTTGTGTTAATGTAGTTTATGTGGGGTTTCCAGGAGATGTGTTTATCAATTAGATCTCCTAAAAACTTTGTATTAAGAGCTTTTTTGATTTTCTATATTAATTGTTGGTAGGTTCAGGGGTATTTTTTTAATTTGTTGATTAGAGTGAAATAGTATATACTTAGTTTTTTCTATATTGAGTGACAGTTTATTTGATTTAAACCAGTTATTAACTTTTAGTTCAGCATTTGTTTTTTCATAAAGGTCTTCGATTGTCTTTGACGAGTAAAACAAGTTTGTATCGTCGGCAAACATTATAGTTTTAAAGATATTAGAGGCGTTTGGAAGATCGTTTATATAAATAAGAAACAAAAGAGGAGCACCTTGGGGTACACCATATTTTGTTTTTAGTAAATTTGGGTTGTTTTTTCTATCTATGATAACACACTGTTGTCTGTTATTAAGGGAGTTTTTAAACCATTTTAAAGCTTGATTTTTTATACTATTGTTTTTCATTTTTGTTAGTAAAATCTCATGGTTGACGGTGCCAAATGCCTTTGATAAATCAATAAAGATCCCTAATGTGAAGTTTTTTTATTTAAATGATCTACTTATCCTATTTGAGAGGTCAAGGATTGCATGCTCAGTTGAGTGTAGCTTTTGAAAACTATATTGACCTTTATTGATAATTTTGTTCGTTTTTAAATATTCATTTAATTTATTATAGATTATTCGTTCTCGAAGTTTTGAGAATAGCAAAAGGATAGAGATTGGTCTATAATTGTTTAAAGAATTGGTTTCTCCTGATTTATAGATTGGTATAATTTTAGAGATTTTTAGTTTATCAGGTACAATACCTGTTGAAACTGATGAATTAAATGCTTGATAAATTCGATTACGTATCTCCTCAAAAACATCTGACACTACATTGCAAGAGATATCATTGATTCCTGGGGACTTAATTTAAGTGATTTAATAGCTAATTTAGGTTCGTCTTGATTTATTTCATTAAAATTTAAAGAGCAGTGTGAGCCTGTTAACTAACTTTTAAATGTATTATTTGGGCATTGAATTTTCGATGCTAGAACACCTAATATATATATATATATATATATATATATATATATATATATATTTATTGTGTGTATTTATGAATTTATATATATATATATATATATATATATATATATATATATATATATATATATATATATATATATATATATATATATATATATATATATATATATATATATATATATATGTATATATATATATATATATATATATATATATGTATATATATATATATTTATATATATATATATATATATATATATATATATATATATATATATATATATATATATATATATATATATATATATATGTATATATATATATGTGTGTGTATATATATATATATATATATATATATATATATATATATATATATATATATATATATATATATATATATATATATTAGGGGTATGACTTTTTTGCAACCTACTAGGCCTGTATCGTAATTCAATGAACTTTTATGTAAAAAGAACGAATAGATGTTTCATTTTGACATATTTTGAAAAAAGGTCACCCCAAAACCAAAAAATCGAATTTTCAATAGGTACACTTTTGTACAGTAAATGAATATTAAAGGCTGAAGATGTTGTAAGAGTCATACTCCTGTTGTTATTTTATTTATTTATGCAACATGTACTGTGATATAACAAAAAACATTATGTGATATATAATTATACAAGTATTACATAATTAACAGTATCAAAGCGTCTAGTACAACAATATACATAACTGTCTGTGTCTATAGGCCTACTGTGTTTAGTACATGGGTCACATGATGCTCACGTCTCATAAAGAGTCTAGCGCTTATTACTTAGAATGAATCGAAGTTGCAGTTTGTCTTTCTTTCTGCAGGAAGCATACAGGTCTTGCATCACCTTGATTGCATGTTCAGCTATCTGATTACTTCGTGGTATGTCGATGACGGATGGCTCTTTATTCCAGTGATTTTTGAATGACTGCAATGCCTTTTTGTAAGGCTTTAATACATCAGATAAATTCTTGAAGTCATTGTCATTGTACTTTTGACTACTAAACCAATGTTCTGCCCACTCATATGAAATGCACCTGCAAACCTTCTCCAAATTCTTTCTCGCTTCAGGCATAAGAATGAACGCCAGAATGGCGAGAATGGCTCTTGAGTTCCATCTGGCATTGCTCATATTAGGAATGTTCTGAAAGTGAATCAGAGGGAAGTTTCTTTGTTCTTCATAGAACCTAAACACTCTTGTTAAATGGTACAAAAACTTCATATCGTCTCTCCACCCTGATTTATCAAGAATTTCTACAGTTCCATTCACAAACTTATCCTTCAGTTCATCATACTTATTCAACAGTTCAGACACAAATGGGTATTCAATGTTTGGAGATTTGGTATCACCCCCAAGTTCTTCGTCCACCACCAGACGGAGAATCCTGTCTAGTACGTGATGCTGACAACCGATAAATTGTGGTATTGTGACACCCTTTAATTTAAACATACGTTGCAACTTCACAACAACTCCATTTCTCTTCCCAGTATTGACGTTTGTTGTATCAGTAATGATCATCTTAATTGAATTCCACAAATTGTATTCATCAATAAGTTTGGCAATTTTTTCAGCAACAGTTTCAGCTTTGCCATCTTTTAAACGCAGTGCATCAAGTTTCACGTCAGTTCTTTCATTCTGAAGTACAACTACCTGATATTCCTTATCATCTATTCGTTTGCCGTCAAAGTGTAAGGACCACTGTTCCATTTTAAGTTGTTGTATCATTTCTTTTTTTAATTTACCTGCCTCTTTGAATATGGACTTGTAAATTGCTGATTGACTTGGAGTTGGAATATCAATACCTTGTTGTGATAATACATTGCATATTTTAGCAGCTTTCTTTGTGGAAACTCCACTTGATGTAACCATACTTACAGCAAATTTACTTTTGTAGTGCTTTCTAGTTTTTTTCTGAGTGTCCTCATCATCGTCTTTATCACCGTCGTCGTCTTCATCATCTTCACTCTTACTTTTGCAGTTTTCAGATTCAGTACCACTGTCTGTGGTAGACAGGACTTGTGATGTGGAAGGTATTGCTGTTCCAGACTGGACTTTCCTTCTCTTGGAAGGGTGAATGGTTTCTTTACTTGCCACTTGTCCTGTTGAGTACCCCACCTGTCCTTTACTTTCTTTTTGTAGGTGGTATAGACGTTTATCTTCCGAGGATAACCACTGGCCATTCACTTTCGTGATGTCAAATAATGCATTGAGAACATCATATTTTCCACGCTTGACACATTCATCATAGACCTTCAGCACCTTCATAAGCTTTGCTCTTATCACTTGATCAGACACACGTGGAAAATTCAGTTTATTGTCCCACAATTTTGTAATTTCCTTAGAAATTTGGTCTATTCGTTCTTTTCTTCCTTTAACATATGCTCCGAGAAACTGGTATCTTCCTACGATCTGCAATTGAAGTGGTATTCTGGATTTTTCATCGAGTGAATGTTCTTCTACAGCCACGCTTCCTCTTCTTCTGTGTGACTCTTGAAATCTCACCAAATTTTTAGTCCAAGTCTTCTTGTTCTTTGTTACTGTGGTATGACTTTTCTTGTGAGACATCATATAATATTGTTACGACTTTACGGATAGCTGAGCGTAAATATCCGTTTAATAAAGTCGTTTAATTAATAAAATACTTTAACTGTATAGTAATCCAATTATAGTTCGATAATCCAGTCAATGTTGATAACAGTTCGATAATCCAGTCCGTATCCTAACGATAATGCTACAACTACTTATACTTCGTACACTTACAGCGTCTTTAGTTCGCTACAGTAGTTCCTTATTAGCTCAGTTACACGCAGAGTACTTCATAGAACTATTCACATTATCAACACTGAGCTCTGACAGCAGCTCGCTTATATAATTATTTAGAGCTTCCAGAATGTTCTACTAAGTTCTATAATCTTCTACAGTCTGTTACAGTCGTCTATATCACCGTTGTAACACAATGACGTCATCACATAACAATTCCAAGTATTTGCTGGCACACGGCCGTTTCGTTGCCATGGTAACGTGTGGCGTTATATTTATAAATTCATAACAAAATAATGAAATAAATAGAATTAAGCTGAGAATTAAGCTTAAGATTAAAACATCGGTCAAAAATGAATGTATAAAAATGGTAAATCAAATTTTTATTTTGGGGGTGACCTTTTTTTGTTGCAGAAAGCTATTTGGGACTTTTTTCATGATTTTAGGTAAAAGTTCATCGATTTATGATACAGGAAACATTTTATTTGAAAAAAAATTAAAAAGTCATATCCCTAATATATATATATATATATATATAGTTTGTTGTCTTTGCGAAGAGCGGAAGGAAAAAAGTGATTCTTACGCCAACACATACGTCACTTTTAATTACTTTTGACTTTCGCCCAACATTTGCGTGTTGTCAGAAAGTAAAAACCATTAATTTAATTACAAATTAATCGTTTTTTAAAAAAGCCGCAAAAACGCAATTTTAATTGACCAGAATGTTTTTTAAAACATTCTGAATGTTTTTTTTACAATATAAACAATGTTTTTATTTGTATTTTTGTTTTTTTTAATAAAATATTTTTATTTTTATTTTTTTTACTGTAACTCATGCACGGAGTGCTGCTACATCGATTATCTTATAGCCTGAATTGCAAGGGAGTGCTGCTACTACAACTGACAAATAGCCTGACTCGCAACAGAGTGCTGCTACATCTACTATCTTTTAGCCTGACTTGCAAGGGAGTGCTGCTACATTGACTGAGGGTTTGGTTTGGGCAGGCAGTCTATCAATTAATAAATAAAAAAAATCCGGTCTTGCATTTTAATTTTTACTTTTTGTCAACAAAATACGGAAAAAACTTTCTGACAACATATAAGAGTGCTGGCAAAACGTCTTGCAATAAGGCACAATTTTACAAAAATCAATAATTGCAATGTGTACACAAATGCAAAAAGTTTTGCAACATCATAATTACTTTTCATAATTACTTCCAAAAACAATAATACTTCCAAAAATATTATATTTTCACTAAAAACAAGTTCAATTATTTTTATTACATTGTATAATTATTTTAAACAGATGTACTATTAATATTTGGTAGGATATCCTTTGTTTTTTAACACAGCACTAATTCGTTTGGGCATGGATTTGGCAAGATTTTCACATAGTCCTGATGTAATTTCTGTACACCATACATGACGAATAGCATTTTTTAAACCATCTAATGAACTGCAGTTCTTTGCAGATACACGCTTCTTGATGACCATCCAAAGAATTTCAATTGGGTTGAGATCTGGAGAATTTCCAGGCCAATCAAGCAACTGTATGTTTTTTGATCCAAGCCACTGCTTCACAGACTTCGCAGTGTGGCATGGTGCTGAATCATGCTGAAAAATTGTGCACTGATGAATAATCATGAAATTCATTAGAGATTCATCCAAAACGTTGAGTTACTTTTTTGCATTCGTAGTTTCTTCTTTGGGCAAAAAGTATAAATCTCCGAGGCCATGAGCAGAAAAACAACCCCACACCATTACAGAAGGTGAACGCTTCACAGTTTTGCATGTGTATTTAGGATTGTTAGGATTAGAGCTAGTAGGTCGACGAACAAAAAGCTTAACATCAGAGAACTGACGAAACATGGACTCATCACTGAACATCACCTGTGTCCACTGCTCTTCTGTTCAATCTTGATGCTTCTTGCAGAACTCAATGCGCTTTTCTCTCATCTTTTCAGTTACTAATGCCTTCTTAAATGGCCTTCGTGCAGGTAAGTTTAATTCCGCAGAAAGTCTGTGACGGATTGTGCGCTTTGAGACATAAGAAAGTGTTGGTATGCTGTTCTGTAGGTCACCAGAGGTTATTGAAGGATTCATCTTGACCATTGTTACCATCCTGAGGTCAGTACGCTGTGAAGTGACTCTAGGACGTTCAGACTTCTTTTTCGGAGACAGGAGGATAACCTGCTTTACAACACGCCAAATTATAGTGTGTTCAGCCATGTCTGCATGAGACATACCACTTTTAGCAAGACGTTTAATGTATGCTTTTTCTTCTTTACTAAGCTGCCGAATCTTAGCCATGATTTTCACTGAATTAACTGTTTAAGCTACAAAATTGTCTTTATAAATAAATTTATACCTTAAGATAAAAATATAAGATCGTAACACTGAGCCTACTGGCGTCGAAACATTGATTTGTGTAAAATTGTGCCTTGTTGCAAGACTTTTTGCCAGCACTGTATATATATATAAACATATATATATATATATATATATATATATATATATATATATATATATATTTATATCTATATATTTATATACAAATATATATAGACATATAATTATTTATATATTATTTAAATATATAAATATATAAATATTATATATATATATATATATATATATATATATATATATATATATATATATATATATATATATATATATATATATATATATATATATATATATTAGATTAAAATAAGTTATTATGTATATCTATAACGCAAATGTATTATATATATATATATAGGATTATGTAATATAATTATATTATTATGAGCTAATACTTTATTAAAATTTTAATTTTTTTTTTTTTTGAAGTTGTTTTATTACAAATTGATTATTTATTGATGTATTTGCTGTTAAAATGAAATGTAAATCACGGAAAATTAAATATTTTTATGTAAATCAAAGATAGTTTGTTTTAAATAATATTTTCGATAACATACAATCTATTATATATTCAAAATGTTCGTTTTTTGAATTTTCATATAAACAACATTCCTTTCATTTACGAAAACTATAAACAGCGATTTTTTTTGCCTTAAAAATTCCTTAAGCTTTTTTTAAAGAATCACAAAATTTGGTCCAAAACGTCCGCAAATTTTTAATTTTTATGAAAAGTTGCAAAAAGTTACCATCTTTACTAATTAAAAATAGCTAGAGTAACTCTAATTTACAAAGACGGAAAAAAATCAAGTATTTGTAATTATCTCCCTATCTCCGTTCGTTCAACCTTCTCCAAAATTTTACAAAGAATTATATACAATAGAGCATACAATTACCTTAATCTAAGTAACTTCAAAATAAAAATCAATTTGGTTTAAAAAAAAAATTGTTCAACTAAACAAGCCTTTACATAGTTCATTCGTGAAATCTCGAATTCATTTGTTAGATCACAATATAGACTAGGCAATTTCATTCGGCCTCTCAAAGCATTCGACACGGTCGATCACAAAGTTCTACTTAAAAAACTCAAATTTTACGGAATTAATGGCAAATTAATAAAATGGTATAAAAGTTACTTGGCACATAAAAACAATTTGTTTTCTATGGAGATTATTTTCAAAATGAAAAATTAGTTGACGTAAAATGTGGTCTTCCACAAGGTTCTATTCTAGGCCCACTTTTGTTTTTAGTCTGTATAAATGATTTAAATAAAGCTTCTAACCTTATGAGTATCATGTTTTTCGGACGATACTAATTTATTTCTGTCAAACAATGACATTTATGAGCTTTTTTAAATATGAATAAAAAACTAAATCACATCTCCAACTGGTTTAAGTGCAACAAGTTAACTTTAAACATTGATAAAACATGAATGAATCCTTTTCCACTTCCACAAAAAATGAATCCTTTTTTACTTCCTCGCAAAAAAGCGTTTTTAACTAAATAATTTATCTAAACTTTTTATTGATAAAATTAAAATAAAAAAGGAGTCGGTCACAAAAGGGTATTTTAGGCATTTACATTGATGAAAATATTACAAGGAAGTATCATATCGACTTTACTTCTACTTAATTGGCTAAAAGTATTGAAATTCTAATATAAGGTTAGATACTACTTGAGTAAACAAAATTTAATTCAACTCTACAACTCATTTACTCATAGTTATAAAAAATCTGCAAATATTGTTTGGGGAAGTACCTCTAAAAGTAAGTTACGAAATTTCTACAAGAAACACGCAATGCGTTTAATATGTTTTGAAAATCGTTTTTCTCATTCAAATATTTTATTTAAAAAAGTTAAAGCACTTAACGTTACGAACCCAATGTCAATAATATTTTATGTTTTATGTTTCGTTGTAAAAGTGAACAACCATTGTTCATTTTTATAGGTCTTTTTACCCATAAAGCTATAAACAAATATACTTTACAAAATAATAATTTATTAATTGAACCCTTTTGTCTAACAAAGTTTAATCAATTTTGCATAAACTATCGAGCACCGTATTTAAGAAAAAAATTGTTGTTCCTAATTTTGATTCGTCAATTTTGTTTTCCGTTTTTAAAACCAAATTAAAAAACTAAATTCTTTCTACTGGCAATATATATAAATATTTTTGAAATGTAAAATTATTTTCTCTCTGAATAATTTGTAAAATTATTTTCAGTCTTTGTTTATTCTACATTGTTAATAGTTATTGAATCAATTGTATTTTTATTTTATTATATATACACGTTTAATATATTTTATTTTGGATCTTCTTTCAGATACTAAGTTTATATATTGTTATATTGTTATATTACGATTATTAATTTAAAAAAAAAAAAAATTATTTCCACTTGATTATTGTTTATTGGCTAGTTCAGACCAAAAATTAATAAAATTGGTAAAGAAAATTTTTTTTTTTGTTTAAATATCATGCTCAAAATACGCGAAAAAAATTTTTGTTGTTGTCATTTTTCATCTTTGTTTTCATTCAAAGCCGCGATTATCCCACAGTTTTTTTTTGTTATTATAAATCTTTATCTAGTTAAGTACCTAAAAGTATAAAAACACTTATGGGGAAGCAAAGGCTTAGCCGCAAAATCGAACTCAAAAACGAAATACTATTCTTTTGACGCACTGATTGTGACACGATAATGGTTAAAGCTCTGGGTTCACTGTAAAATTCAATTTAAAAAAACTTGTATTGACCTTTAATCTACCTTATTTATAAAAAAGTACTTATGGGGTATTGCAATAGTACAGAAAAAATAACATATAAATAGTATAGATATTTTCTTGGTGCTTCTATATTTATTTATAAGCGCTTGAATTTAGTATGTTTCCTTGTTACTCTATCATATTTTTTGAGCATAATTTTTACTCAAGAGTATGATTTTGAGTACGATTATTTTATATTATAATAAATCTCTTTTGCGTATTTATAGTTTAGTTAAGACTTTTTACTTTTTTAAAGACATTTTGATTAAATGTCTTCAAAAAATATTTCTTACGACACGTGTTGTTGCTTTGAACGTATTAATTGTGGACCTTTCATGCAATCTACTTTAAATGTAGATGAAATGCTTGAAACAAGCTAGCCACTAAAAATATACAACCACATCTTAATCATCGTGATTAAATAGATTTGTAACTGTAACTTGTAAATCCTAAACAAAAAATCTCTAATTGAAAATCGTTTAAACAGAAATTTTAACAATTCAGAGAAAATATGTGCATATCATCGCTACACATTAGGAATAGAATGGAAACAAGGGAAAAATGTATACACCCTAATCACAAAGTACAAACAGGGAAGAAAGCATTACAAGGGCAATCCGAACCAATATCTATGACACTTCAAATATCTTCCCATTATAATTCAAACATTCCAATCGGTTCAATTAAACGCAGTCGTCATCGAAAAGAAACTTATTCCGAGACAAGGAATAAAGTACCAAAAATAATAACTGAACACGAATCTACATCAACCGCTACAGATGTTGATTATATACATAGGCGTGTCCAGACCTTATTCTCAGGTCGTGCACAACAAGTGCACAACATTTTACTGAGCTGTTGCTATAGGCCCCCAAATGGTGTGGCCGAGAACATGAGCATGTATTTTGAAGAAAACCTTTTCAAAATAGGCATTCTTGAAAAAAAAAAGAATTTTATTCTAGGGGATTTCAATATGAATTGCTTCCATTACTTTACGGACATTAAAGTTAAAAATTTTTATGATTCTATTTTTGAAATGGGAGCCATTCCTTTAATAAATCGCCCTACCAGAGTAACTCCTAAATCGGCTACTCTAATTGATAACATTCTAACAACTGATATTTTTAACAGTGACTTAAATAAAGGTATTTTAAAAACAGACATATCTGACCATTTCCCTATCTTTTTTATCATAAACAACTCTAAAATTATGACCAAAACTAACATAAAAGTTAAATTACGCAACTTTAACCAAAAAAATGTTGAGCAATTTAAAACACAATTATCATTACTTCATTGGAAGAACATCGACTTTAGTGATAACGCAAACAAAATTTACGATGATTTTTTTAATACATTTTACTCAGTTTATGATGCCAATTTTCCTTTACATGAAAAAACATTAAATCAAAAAAACATTAATTCTCCCTAAATTACCAAAGGTTTAAAAAAATCATCAAAAGTTAAGCAGAAATTATACATAAAATATCTAAAAAACAAATCATTCGCCAATGAGAAAATATACAAAGACTACAAAAATCTTTTTGAAAAAGTTCGAAAAAACTTAAAAAAACATTACTATTCTAAAATTCTCAATAAAGCCAAAAATACTTGTAAACGCTCCTGGGAAATAATAAAAGAAATTATCGGTAAATCAAAACAGTGCTCAGGTTCCCTGCCACACATGATCAAAGTAGATAACAAAAATATAATTAATTCTCAAACAATAGCACACGAATTTAAAAAATTCTTTGTTGAAATTGGCCCTAAACTATCTAAATTAATTCCTAACACAGAAACATCATTTAAAGATTTTCTAGTACCGATGGATAATTGCATTCACTCGGATGAGTTATCTAAAGAGTTACTATTTGATGAGTTGGAAAAAACTCCTTTAAAACACTAAAAAAAAATAAAGCAGTTGGACCGGACGAAATCAATGGTAACATAATTTTAGATTGCTTTGAACAATTAAAATATATTCTTTTCAAAGTCTTTAAATCATCAACCGAACAAGGAGTCTTTCCTGATCAATTGAAAATTGCGAAAGTTATTCCACTATTTAAAGGTGGTGACAAATCTGACATAAGTAATTACCGGCCTATTTCTATCTTATCTATATTTTCAAAAACACTAGAAAGAATCATGTTCAATAGAGTATTTAATTATTTTTTTTTTTTTTTTTTTTTTTTTAGATTATACCCCTCCCCACGGCCCGCGGGGGGCCCCTACAGTGGAGGTGGATAATAAATTTTTTTTTTTTTTTTTTTTTTTTTTTTTTTTTTTTTTTAGTCATTATTCGTGGTGCAACCCTCTCTCAACTCTTTAACTCCGAAACACGAACCTTGCCGAGCAAGGGCGCTGCGCGGAGAAACTAAGTTGAGCGCGGTACTTCCAGGGACGTGGTGGGAGTCGAACTCCGAACCTCTCGCATACAAAGCGAGCGCTCTTACCACTACACCACTACCGCATTTTAGTTTAAATAATTTATTATACAACAATCAGTTTGGCTTTAAGAAGAATAACTCAACCGAGCATGCAATTATTCAGTTGGTACGTGAGATTTCCAATTCTTTTCGAAAAATCTCAATTTACATTAGGAATTTTTATCGATCTTTCAAAAGCATTTGATATTGTGGATCATGATATTTTACTTTATAAACTTAATTGTTACGGAATAAATAAAAGAGTTAGTAAATGGTTTCAAAGTTATCTATCCAACAGAAAACAATTTGTTTCTTGTAATGATCTTAATCACACACAGTTTTTAAATGTTTCCTGTGGTGTTCCGCAAGGTTCCATCTTATGCCCTCTTTTGTTCTTAATATATATCAACGACTTGCATAAAGCATCAAATCTTCTAAGTATTATGTTTGCTGATGACATAAACTTATTTCTATTATTTAACAGTGACATCTACCTACTATTCTCCGTTATGAACAACGAACTTCAAAACATATCTAAATGATTTAAAAGTAACAAATTAACATTAAATGTAAACAAAACAAAATGTATTTTTTTCACCCGCTCTCCAAAAAACGTTCTCTACCCCAAAATTTACCAAAAATTTTTATTGACCATAATGAAATAAAAAGAGATTCTGTAACCAAATACATGGGGGTTTTCATTGACGAGAACATCACATGGAAACATCATATTAACTATGTCTGCTCGAAAGTTTCAAAAAGTATTGGAGTTCTATATAAGGCGCGCTTCATTTAGATAAAAATAATTTAACTAAACTTTATTATTCTTTTATTCATAGTTATATAAGTTATGGAATTATTGCCTGGGGTAGTACTGATCAAAGCAAGTTACAATGTCTCCATCGCCGTCAGAAACATGCGATCCGTGTAATTAATTTTGCGGATCGGTTCTCAAATTCCTCAATATTTTTCAATCAAATGAAAATCCTCAATGTTTATAAACTAAACGTATATAAACATTTATCTTTTTGTTTATATGTGGAAGTATGATTTATCTCCTTTAATTTTTAAAGACCTTTTATTTTGAAACCTTTAAGCAATTTTAACATGAGGAATAATAACTATTTAAATAAACCACTCTGTCGAACAAAGTTCAATCAATTCTGTATCACTTATCGTGCAGCTCATCTCTGGAACAAAATTATTTTGCCTAACTTCGGCTTACCCCTAACTTATTCTGTTTTTAAAATTAAATTAAAAGATCTCATTCTCTCTATTGAAAATATCTTAGAATATTTTTAATTTGTCTTATGATATATAATAATTTTGAAATGTATGTTCAATCTTTGTTTTATACTTGTTGAAATTTGTTTCTATTTATCTAAGTACTGTTTTAATATTTTTATGTTAATTTTTTACGTTCTCTTATTGTAAAAAGGCGTTTTTATAATACTTTATGTACTCTGTTTTGTAAAAGGCTTCTGACGATAAGATCATTTGATCTTCTTTTAGAAGCCTTGTTTGTATTTGAAAAAAATATGTAATTTATATATATTACGTCAAATATAAACAAAAACTTACGAAAAAAAAAAAAAAAAAAATGCATATTCAGGGGGAGTCAGCAAAAAACAGTTACACCATTAACAGAAAAAAAAAGTTACACCATTGCTTTCTATAGGGAAAGTTGCAAAAAAGTTGCGTACGAGCCCATGTCCAACTCAAGTTTAATGCGGATACTAAATGGAGTTAAACCATCTCATAGAAAATGCCTTTGTTTAAACTGCCATTGTTTAAACTTTAAAAAGTTTAAACAATGTATATTATTTTAACTTTCACCTCGCCTTCGGTTTAATCAAGGAGTTATCATAGACTAAGCTATTATACTTCCTTGGTTTAATCATAGTCATAGTATTTTTAAATACTTTAAAATATTTAAAAATACTATGACTATGGTTTAATAATTCGAACTTAGCCGTTAGCTGTTTCTTTATATAATAAGCCAAACAAAACAAGTTAAACATCGGCTAAACTTAAAAGGTGTGTTTTTAAGTGTTATTTAAAAGCGTCATGTCACAAATCCTACTAAAATTTAATTATTCATATATTTTCTATAACTTTTCGATTACGGTATAATAGAAGATTTTCGGTTTAATTATAACCACAGTCTTGAAGATTCCATAAAAATTACCTTTAGAATATACTAAATCATCACGCTTAATCTGTTGTTGCAAGTCCTTGTTAAAATGGGAGTTATCGTTTACGTTTCAAGCGTTTCAAGTAGCACTGAGGTATTTTTATTTTTTTATGCTTTTTAAAGATTTTCATTTCTCCATGTCCAATGTTTTTAACTTCGTAATAATTTAAATAATGATTTATGTAATATTTATTTAGTAATGCAATTTAGTTGTTGTAATAATATTACAACATTACTAATAATATTACAATATTACTAATATAGCAACAAATTTTTGATATATATATATATATATATAAGTATATATACCTAAAAATTTGTTGCTATATTACAACAACTTGACTGTGTAGTACTTTTGTATAAACTAGTTAAGTTTAAATTAAATTTAAAAATATAAAAATTAAATTTAAAAGTATTTATATTAAAAATAATAAATGTTCAACTTAACTTAATAAAGGTTCAACTTAACTGGTATTAAATGTCAGCAAAGTTTAATCCTAATGTTAATATACACACACACACACACACACACACACACACACACACACACACACACACACACACACACACACACACACACACACACATTTCCGGTCAAAGGTTTTCTATCACAATTAAAAAATAATTTAAAGTACAAAGAAAGTACTGTTAACGATATTTATTTATATAAGTCTAAAGTAACATAATAATTGTGAAAATATTTTAAATTGTTTTTAATCTTCCTTATTTTTAAAATTAGTTAGAAAAACTAGCTTAATAAAGAAACTTGTGCAGATATCCATGTCAACTGTGCCACCCTGTCTTCGAAATTATGGATTAAAATAATGTGTAGCATGTGTAGCAGAGGTAGTTTAAGACAGTTTTTGGTTGCTTTGCTGGTCACAAATAGATTTTGATTAGAGATTTTGACAGAATTGAGCGAGTATTTTTATAAGACTTGTTATCACAGAATAATGCTGTGATTCACAGCAACATTCTTTTTGGTCTAGACAAAGAATTATAGACAATTGGTTCATTTGTTAGCATAACAACTTTGTAGCATAAAGAATTAATTTAAGAAATAAAGAATTAATTTTATTAGATATCAAATCTAAACTGAGTCCAAAATTGTGTAAAAATTGTCTTTTATCAAAAGAGCATGCAAAAAAATTAACACATCATTAATTGACTCCCTCAGTCACCAGTTTGCAATTTTTATGAGATGATCTGAATAAAAATGGTACCAACTTATCAAGAACAACTCTGGCAATACTTGCAATAGTTTTGTAGTACAGCCTCACCACTTATATTAAAAAAATTACAAAATTTTGTGCATCAGTTTTAAAGCCTAAAGGTTACTTTAAAGGAATCCAAAATAGGAAGAAAATAATCAAACTAATGTTCATTGAGGTGTTCATTGTAGCATATGTTTTGCTTTAAAGAACTAATATTTTATTTTAAATCATTTGAATTTTTATGTGGTTTTCTTCAAATTATGCGCAACCTTAGTTATACATAGTTCAGGATAATTTTTTCTAAATATAGTTTTATAGAGTTTCTGAACATTGTTTAACAGTAACAGTAAAGCAGCTTTTTTTTTTAAAGAAAAATAAAAAACAGCAAACATCAGTTTTTTAAATGATGGTTTTTTACTGTTTTTTCATTATTATTTTTTAATCAAATTTAAAGCGACAAAAAATTAAAAACTTGAACTTTTTTTATACGTTCACTGTAACAATTCAATTCAATTTTATAATGATTTTTAACCTCATAAAGTTTCATTCAAACTTGAGAAAATGTTTGAATTTTTTTATACAAACATTTTCAGATAAAAATTTCAAATAAAAAAAAAAATATTAAAATTGTTAAAAGAAGATTTTTTTCAACAACATCTTCATTAAACAAATTAATTTTATTTGATTTTCTTTTTTAATAACAATTTAATAGATAGTTTTTGGATAATAAGTAACTTTAATTAATAACTTTAGTTAAGTATTTGGCATTTTTTTTATAAAAAAAACTTAGCACACAGGTTAGTACTAGGAAGTTTCTTGTTATGATGGTTTTATTTTACTATTCTAATACTAAAAGTTTCTTAGGAGTTTCTTAAGTTATAAATAGGGCTTCAACAACCAGTTTCTTATTTACATTAATTTATCAATATTGATGTTTATATTAATATGATAAAACTGACGATATCACATTTAAAATGGGATTAATTCAAGTTTTAGGTTCATGTAACGTGCTCAATGTAGTTGAAATAATAAAACAATATCTAAGTGTTTTTGAAATATCAATGAAAAAAGATTTGTTTGCATCTACACAGGATGGAGCATCTGTAAACAAGAAGTATATTCAACATTTAGATTTTATGGTCAAATTTGTCTTAATCATGGTCTACATTTTGGAGTATGGGACACACTTTATAAGAAAAAACATAATATTGAAGATTTAAGCAATGCCTGTGATAATGATAATAATGAAAATGATTCTTTTGACAAAGGCACTAATTTTGTTAGTTATAAATGAGAAATGTGGAGATGATATACGCAACAATAATTTACTTCAGAACTCACACAAGTTGATAAAATACATCAAACTGTCGAGTGTTGGAAATCAAGTTTTTCAATAAAAAGTCAAGGCTCTATTTGGAAAAGAAATTGATTTAAAAACTTGTTGAAACACTATACTGATAAATATACTGATCATAAAGTTTTTATCATGAGTATATTTATGCATTTTTCAATATTATGCTTTAACAAAGACAACAATATGAAATTATGTTAAATTGCTTTGATTGCTAATTTTATTTATATTTTTAGCTCAAAAAACACCAACAGAAAATAACGATGGTTTTAGATGGGAAAAAAATTCCTTATGAAGTAAAGGACATAGCATCATCTGAAGAAGCTAAAACTGAAATGAAACATTTAGCTGGAGTTGATGCTCATCCACCTCAAATTGCAAATGACAATGTTTATTGTGGTGTATGTTTTTACTGTTTAAATGTTTATATATATATATATATATATATATATATATATATATATATATATATATATATATATATATATATATATATATATATAT